>NW_027517840.1:0-328343 GCF_048772815.1 Callospermophilus lateralis | reverse complement strand
TCCCGAGGGTGTCATCAGAGTCCACGTGCCCTTCTCCAGGTCAGACATTACTCAGCTAGAGAGCAAGTTAGGCTCAATCACCACTAAACCCACCACTTACATTCGGGAGTTTCAATGGGTCCTGCAAGCATATAGCCTCACTCATCATGCCATATACATGCTCTTGGCCAATACACTTCTCCCCGAGGAAAGGCAATGGGTCTGGGAGCTAGCCCAAGCCCATGCTGATGAAAATCATAGGACCAATCCTGACCACCCCACGGGCTCTCATGCTGTCCCAGAGCAGGAACCCTATGGGATTACAACACCCCTGAAGGCTTACAGACTCATGACCTTTTTACATCCTGCCTCTTGGCGGGCCTGAAAAAGGCGACCCACAATGCTGTTAACTTTAAAAAGGTGCAGGAGGTCATTCAAAGGAAGGAGGAAACACCTTCAGAATTCCTGGATAGACTAACCAAGGCCCTTCAACACTGCACATAACTCGACCCAGAAACCCCTGATGGCCGTCATCTCTTAATGACATATGTTCTGGCCCAAAAATACTCTGACATTAAAGCCAAGCTTAAAAAGCTTGAACAGGGCCCTGCTACTCCTCAGACCGAAATCCTCGCTGTCTCTTTAAAGGTTTTTCATGGTAGAGAGGATGAAAGTGAATGTCGTAGGAAGAGAGCTGAAAATGCCAAATTCCAAATGTTGGCCCAGGTCATTCAGAGAAGGCCATCACCACGCCGTCCCAATGTGACACCCCCTGGAGCTTGCTTCAAATGTGGTAAGGATTGTCCTTCGCCGAGAACACCCTACAACCCCTGCCCAACATGCCATCAAAGGAGACACTGGGGGGAAGACTGCCCAACAACCCGGAAGGGAGGTTGGTCAGCCACCCGGCAACCCCAGCCTCTCCTGGGCTTGGCAGAGGAGGAATGATGGAGCCCTGGGCCTTCCCTCCAGATTATTACCATCAAGAATCAAGAACCTAGGGTCACCTTCCTGGTGGATGGACGCTTCATTACCTTCCTTTTGGATACTGGTGCCACTTTTTCGGTCTTGAGGGAGTATTGGGGTTCTACCACACCCTCAAAAACTCCTATTGTCGTGGTAGGAGGTAAACATATTTTCCCTCAAAATCCCTTTTGTCCTTCACTCACTCCTTTCTCGTTATGAGCCATTGCCCCATTCCCCTTCTGGAAAGGGACATACTCTCACTATTAAAAGTCACTATTCACATATCACCCCACACCTCTCCTACCTCTCATTTCCTCATGATGTTCCGAGGGGCAGATACACCTCCTCCATGCACTCTCCCACGACTATCTAAACCAGTTAACCCTGAGTTTTGGGACACAACTACACCCTTTATGGCTAAATGCAGTCCTATTCATATTGTCTTACTGGAGCCTTCAAAATATATTAGTCAACCATGATATCCACTCACAACCACAGCCTTCCTCGGATTAGAAGCCATCATCCAGGATTTATAATTAAAGGGGTATCTTAGGCCTACACACTCTCTTTTCAACACCCCCATTCTGGCAGTTAAGAAACCTAACGTGTCCTACAGGCTGGTTCTAGACCTTCCCCTTGTCTACTCCTCTGTGGTCCCCATCCACCCGCTAGTGTCCAACCCTTACACCCTCCTCTCTCAGATCCCTGCCACTACTACCCACTTCTTGGTTCTAAATTTGAAACATGCATTCTTTTCTATTCCCTTGTTCTCAGAATCTCAGGATATCTTTGCTTTTACTTGCACTGACTCTCACACCCGCCATTCTCATCAGCTTACCTGGACTGTCCTCCCACAGGGATTCAGGGATAGCACCCATCTCTTTGGCCAAGTTCTTGCCCAGGACCTCACATCCTTTCACCCGACCTGTCCTGACTCTACTCTCCTTCAATATGTCGATGACCTTCTTCTATGTAGTCCCTCTGGGAACACTCTCAATCCCACACTGCACAGCTTCTTAATTTCCTAGCAGACAAGGGAAATAGGAAGTCTCCCCACAAGGCCCAGGTTTCCCAGTCTTCTGTCACCTTTCTTGGTTTTTGCCTTACACCCAGAAAAAAGGAAATAACACTGGATAGGAGGCAACTCCTCTCTGATCTTCCAGTGCCCCATACAAAAGCCAAAATACTATTATTCCTAGGACTAGCAGGTTATTTTAGGGCCTGGATCCCAAATTATTCTCTTCTATACAAATCCTGTATGAACTAGCAAAGGGACCCCCTAGTGAATCTCTTGCCTCCTCCCCAAACTACCACTTGCGCAGGCTTCAGCAACTTGTCTTAAAGGCACTTGCCCTTCACCTTCCTGATCTTTCAAGACCATTTCATGTATATGTCCATGAAAAAGGGAGGCAAGAACTTGGGGTCTTAGGTCAAAACTATGGGCCTACATTTGCACCTGTGGCATATTTGTCCAAGCAAATTGACCCTACCATCCGTGAGTGGGCCCCTTGCTTAAGAGCTCTGGCTGCTGGACAAATTTTACACAAAGAAGCCTCTAAGCTTACTTTTGGGGCCCCTTTAACTATCCACTCCCCACATCACTTGAAGGATCTTTTAGCTTATAAGGGCTTTCAAACCCTTCCTCCATCCAGAGTTCTGTCACTCCTCACTTCCTTTCTGGAAAACCCTAACATTACTTTCCTCCCCTGCTCTGCACAGAACCCTGCCTCACTGCTCTCAATGACTCCCACGTCTAACACACCAACTCATAATTGGTTGGAAACCTTAGATGATTTCCTCCCCTGTCATTCTTCCATTTCTGAGAGACTACTAGCCAAGCCTGACCTTATCTGGTTTACTGATGGCAGTTCCTTTAGGCAGAATTGCACTCATTACTTTGGATACACTGTAGTTTCAGCCACTGAGATTATAGAGGCCAAAGCTCTGCCTTCAGGAACTACCAACCAGCAGTCTGAACTTATAGTAGCCACTCGTGCCTGCCTTCTAGCACAAGGAAAATCCCTAACCCTTTATACTGATTCAAAATATGTCTTCCATATCTTATCCCATGCTGCAATATGAAAGGAGCGAGGCCTACTTACCACCAAAGGTAATGTGATCACTAATTCGGCTCTTATAACCAATCTGATAAAGGCCTCCCACTTACCCACCCAGGTGGGAGTTGTCCATTGTAGGTCTAATTAGAAGGACGTCTCTCTTATCACTGAGGGCAATGCCAAAGCTGACCAGGCGGAACAAATGGCTGCTACCACTTCCAATGATGGACCCCCTGGGGGACATATAATGGCCACTTTAGACAGCTCATCTGAAGCCCCTACTTCTTCCAGTAAGAACAAGGATCTCTTCAAGTTCCTTCATACTCTATTCCTTTCCAATTCTCAGTCTTTGACCCTCTTTTTACAGAGCTTCTTCTCGCTCACCCTCTCTGACAAAGCCATGCTACAGAATATAGCCTCTAATTGTCAGATCTGTCAGTGGACCAACACTTATACTCCTTTAAGGCCCAAACCTTTTCCTTCCCACCAAGCCCGGGGACACATTCCCACTGCTGACTGGCAGGTAGACTTCACCAACATGCTCACAGTATGGCGCACTAAATACCTCCTTGTCTTTGTGGACACTTTCTCTGGTTGGATTGAGGCATTTCCCACTTCCAATAAAACGGCTTCCACTGTAGCTTTAATCTTACTGACAGACATCATCCCCAGGTTTGGTATGCCCACTTCTCTACAATATGACAATGGCCCTGAGTTTATTTCTAGAATCACACAAAAGGTCTCTCAAGCCCTCTCCTTCAAGTGGCATTTCCACTGTCCATATTATCCACAAGCTTCAGGGAAAGTGGAAAGGGTAAATTGTACTCTAAAGGAAGTCCTTACCAAAATAACAATGGAATTAAACTTAGACTGGGTCAAACTCCTTCCCTTGGATTTGCTTCGAATCAGAGCTCTCCCTAAAAACCATCTTTACTGTCTCCCTTTGAGATAATATATGGAAGACCTCTTATAGCCCCTGGGTTGGTCATTTCACAAGGACCTCTCACCCGAGATTTGTCTTTGCCTCTTTTGTATCACCTCCGCTCGGAACTCTGGAAATATCAGGACTGGCTTCATCCGGACCCAGTGTCCTCTCCAAACACTCCTCCCTTAACACCTGGGAGTCTAGTATATTATAATACCCCAGAGGAGAAAGGGACTCTTGCCCCAAAATGGGAAGGCCCCTATCCTGTCATTCTCTGTACCCCCACTGCCGCCAAACTCTCCTTACCAGACAACCATCTAACTCCCTGGATTCACATTTCTAGGTTGAAGCCATATCACCAGGAGGCCCCACCTGCTGACGACAGGACCAACCCAGAGGAACTCCAAGAATCACCTCCTGAACCTCCCATTAACTCCTGCTCTCCACACTCATCTCACCCATTTAAGTTGCGGCTCACACGGTGTTCCATGCAGCCCAATTCCTCTTAAAAAAGTCACAATGGGCTCTCTCAACACCCTAATCTTCTGTAACTGCTTGTTTTTTGTGCTCTGCTTATTTTCTGTGCTCTATCGGGACTGGTCTTTACCCTCCTCTCCTACCATGTATTTATTCACTCTTCAGGAACGATACTCAGAACATGGCATGTAGAAGGTCCGTGCAGTGGATGCAACTACTTGCTTCATCCACAACTGCACCTCTATTTCCCTAAAATTGTCACCTTCAAGGACCTTCGTCCCTGGTAGCTGGAACTGGCTTTTCATTTGCTTCCTTTTTGATCAAACAAAAGACTATTGTCATTGGTGGCCTGAGATATATAATGGGTGCCCCTATTGGTCATGCAGGTTCCATGATGAACATGGTAGCTATTCTTACCACTCACTTTGTTACCCTAAAGTGTGGACTTCTAGTTACCTAAAGTGGGATAAAGTCTCTTTATCTGATAACAATGGATGGTATACTTTAGATATACCTGACCCCAAGGCCAAACGTTGGGACTATGTTGAGTTTGCTGTCTATGCTCGGACAACCTCAGCCAGACCCACAGGGTGGATGACAGTTGGCCGCACCCTGATTATGCCACCTAAGGCAACCATCCAGGTAGTTGAACACATTAAGGAGTCAGAATCAAAACTTTTAGATCTTATCCATAGCTCATCCACAAAGGATTCAGACCCTTCAACCCCCTCAGGTCCCACTGACACATGGCTCAATTTGTTACACCAATCTCTTCGATTATTAAACTCCACCCCTCTTTTTGTGCCTCCTTCTCAGTGCTTTCTCTGTGCTTCACTTAGTCCCATTAGCGGCAGGAAATATTTCAGCAAAAACCTACAATTTCTCTAAGAAAGGACAACCCCTACATGTGACACGTATCCCACTGTGGGAAAGTTATTTCACCAATACTTTATTTGCTTTCATCTGTTTCTACCTGCCAATAATGAATCCTTTACCCATTTGTTCCTTGAGCTTAAGCACCCAATCGAGCCCTGCATTTATGCAACCTCGACATTTCCTCTGGTGTAATGGGTCTTTAAGTACCTCAACGATCAATGTCTCTGGCACCTGTTTCTTGGTTACTGTAGTTCCTCAGCTGTCTTTGTATACTCCCACCGAATTCCGACAGTTGGCCCTACCTTCCTGAACCTGTAGGGCAGTCTTTCTTCCGGTTCTGGTAGGCCTCACTTTAACAACCTCAGTGTCGGGTCTCGGATTCTCTGGTGGAGCTATAGGTCATGCTCTATGGGCATTCAAAGACCTGCAACAAAAACTGCAGGAAGCACTCGATACCACTGCTGAGTCTCTGGGCTCCTTGCAGTGCCAGGTTACTTCATTGGCACAAGTGGCTTTACAGAACCAAAGGGCAATTGATCTTCTCACTGCAGAAAAAGTGGGTACATGCCTATTCCTCAGAGAGGAATGTTGCTCTTATGTTAATGAATCTGGGCTGATAGAAAAAAATGTTGTTAAATTGCAGAAATTATTGACCAAATTGCTCAAACCTAGCTCCTCCAATCCCATAACAGGGTTCTTCCAATCCTATCTTGCCATGTACTTACTACCTATCTTGGGGCCCCTTATTGGGATGCTCCCTTTTTTTGCTCTCTTGCCATGCATAATGAAGTTCCTTCAAACCCAACTGCAAAAAATTTCTAATCAAAATTTCAACCAGCTTTTGCTTAGGCACTACCATCCTCTGATGACCGATGAACCCCTAACATCTCCAAGAGAACAGTTCACTCAGTGATGAAGCTCACTACCAGGCACGATGGAATGCAACGTACATCAGACAGCGGGAGGCAACGAGCTTGGAGAAACTCTCAAGCTGCCATCCTGGATTCATGAGTCTTTATGACCTTCTAAGCTTCCTCATGGCCCTTGGCCTCTTCTATGTCAGTCCCCCAACATGGAACTTCTGCCAAAAATTGACCTTTGCTTTAATTTTTATCTTCATTCTGTTTTTATTCGCTCTGATCTTCTTCAAGTGCTGGTGACGCCATGACCAGGCAACGCTTCCAGTATTTCCTAGAGTCTCTGTTACAGGACCAGTAGCTGATACCAACAATCTCCTCCATCCAGGACTGGTTTCATGCCATCGACAACTTGTGGCATCAGGGAACTTTCATAGACTTTACCCCTACTGAAGTAGCTATCTATACCACTGGCTTTTATTTCTGGCTGCCATGATATCCCCAGACCTGGCCCCCGAGCATTTGCCCACTTCCCTTTCTAGGCCCCACAGCACCCCCACACAGCAGGCAGCAGCCAGAAATGACAAACAATGCCCCACTTTCTAAGAAAACAAAAAGGGAGCAATGTTAGGAAAAGTATAAATGGCAGCCATACCCCAGAGAAAAACCCCAACATGGCACCTAAGGACTTCTTCTTCGTACCTTCTTCTTTTCTGCAGTGGCGTTAAAAGTCCCTGCCCTTGTTAACTCTGCAGCCAGCGCCAATTTCAAATCTCACTGGTGGGGAACCTTAGCCCCAATGAGAATTAATTCCTGGGCTCCGGAGCTGATATCTGAAAAAACTTATTCTCAGAACATGAGACCAAATCACAAACCCACAACCACACCCACAAAGGCACCTCCTTCCCCCAAGTAGGTCTGTGACTATTCGGAGTGTTCTCTGACTGCTGGGCCATACTATGTTCCTCCGAAATGGCCTGTCTTGTCTCAGATCTGGTCTCCTTGGTCAACTCTGTGAAGTTGACAGGAACCAGTGGTGAGCCACTACCTTCTTTCTCAGGAAAGGCCCCTCTTCAGAGCTCTTCTGGCATTTGGACATCTTCAAATCAGTAGGTACCAAGAAAGACTGACCCTCTCCTTGGTAAATCCAAACAAGTGAGACAACTGGGACTGGGACTGGGACTGGCTCGGGGTGCCTGGCTTCCTGGATCCCAAGTTCAGAGAGTTCCAACACCAAGGAAGTGAGGTGAGGTCACTTCCTTCAGGAAATGAATGAGGTCACTGCCTTGGCAACCACTTTGTTTTAGCAGTTGCTTCTTATGGTCCCTTTAGATGGAGGCTGCCCCTACTTCCTGTGACCCTTTCATAAGTTAGAATGGGATATAATCCATAGGCTCTCAGGAACAGCTCTCCAAAAGGCCTGGTTTGGTCCGTCTCCTCTACATTAAGAAGACAGAGGCTGATTCAGACACCAAACTTCATCCTACCAGGTTGTTTTCCATGGAAGATGACTTTTGCTCTCTCAGGTCCTTCATAGCTGCCTACATCTTCTCCAGGAATCATTTCTGCACATACCTTTGAGGTTCTCATCAGGTGGAAGATCCCATACATTCCTGTATTGTAAGACCAACACTGTCATTGCTTTTCTGTAAAGTTAGATTGAGGGAACAGTGTATGGTTAGTGTTAATAACATTTTCAATTTTGATTAGGAACCATTCTGCTCGATGAACAATGGTATTGGGAACCTGTGATATTTATAAGAATATAGAGGTGAAATATATGAACGAAAAGAGAAATCTAAGTAAGATTTGAAGCCCAGAAGGTCATTGGGTTCTTGATTGGGATACTTAGCATTGAATTACGTTCTGCACAGATGTCTCAGATAAATCGATATACAATGGCATAGGACCTTGTACCTTGGATGATTGAATGTAGAAGAGAACATCCAGTCAAAAAGGGATAGTCGATAGGATTAGGAAGACAGTAGGTAGGTTTAGGAAGAAGAGTGAATATAGGATTTGGACCAAAGTTTTTTAGCAATAGGGTTTCGGTTAGAGAGTGAATGTTAGTGATAGCACATGTGAAGATTCAGTCACAATGATGAACTGGGGAAAATATGTAGGAAAGCAGATATCAATAGACACATTACAAAATCATTCAAAGTGTAAAGTGAGTGACAGCTTTAGACGTATTCAAAGGGTTGAGTTTGAATATATAATCTTTGGAAGAAACAAATATGTAGTCACCAATAGGATTTTCATTTGAGATCATTAGGCAACCTGGACATGGATGTTTTTAGTAATCCAGGATCACTTTCCATTTAGGTATGGTACAATCATAAGTGAGAACTTTGCTTTTTCTGTTCAGAATATTACTGTGATAAAATGTATATGTAGATCAGGTTACATGTATTTGTTCCACCATTTCTGGGAGCAATATTTTGAAGACGTATAAATTAGTATTGGGGGTACAAAGAGGTGTACCCTGTGTCTATGAATATAGAGATAATACATGAATAGACCATACTGTGAATAAATAATATAACTGGTTCCACTTTAAATAATGGATTGAATTGATATCTGTAACTAAGTAAGAAATCTTATATTGATATACAATCATTCTTTCCAACCACTTATACATTTAAAGGTAATATTAGGGTTATGGTTTATCATGACGGGTGTTTTGCTTCAAATATGATAAAGGAAATCGAAAATAATGTGTTTGGAAAGAAGTCTCATGAAAAGAGCAGTCAAGAAACATGGAGGAATACATGGGTTCTGAAGCAGGAAGTGATTTGAAGTTAAACAAATGCGTATAAATTTGCTAAATTGTGGATGAAATATTTATATATCCTCTGATGTGCATAAACTGAAGAAATAGTAATGTTCCAGTGTTGAATAAAAATGAACGTCAAAATGCACATCATGTCCCATAGGAATCTAATCTACTTGCATTGATGTTAAACTCGTGTCAGTTACTGTAGAAATATTATGATTTGGCTTTTTTTTTGGTGTTATAATACAATTTATTTTAGTACTAGCATGCCACAGAATGTAGAGGAAGGAACAATGGATTATTATTATCATTGTGATAATTTAAGGTTTTATATCACATTAAGCTATAATATGGCATAATATATCTTATGAATTAGAGAAAAACTTTTTTAAAAAACCTATTATTTAAGGACCATATGCACTGACAATTTAAATGGCTTTCTCGTGATTTCAATTTCTATCAATTGTGTATTAATTGCCAAATATTTATTTTAGTACTTTTCATATTCATAATTGATATAAAGTCAATTGTTTAATTCTTCTTGTAAGTAGTTACTTATTACAGCAGGGACATTATTAATAATTCTAAATCTTTATAAGAAAAATGGTACAAAGTTATTTTCATGCAAAATTAAGAATAATTGCCTTCTCTGAATGTTTGATTGTTAATACATATAACAAAGAGCTTTTGATGAGTCTCTTCCGCAGTAAAACATAAAATGCAAAGATATAGTTGGGTATGTATGTCCAAATAAAGATAAGAAGAAATACACATTATTAGCTAGAAACAATTAAATAAAAGATGAAAAGAAAAATCCAATACATTGTACGAACTTGTCAGATGAGGTAGTATTCTGGAAGAATAGCCTAAGGCTAGACATGGTCCATGACAAAATATTAACTAAAAAAATGAAATATGAAAAATATAGGAAATGCTATGAATTTTTCATGAAGGTAGGTGAATTATCCTTTAATCTCATTTTATGTGCATTTTCAAAAGCCAAATTTCTGGTAAAATAAATTTGTGATAGTTACAACTACACAAAACAAAGTTTCTGCTTAGCAAAATGAATGCATCTCAACCCTTTTTTAGCTGATTTCTTCCCACTCAATTTTAAACCTTTATTTATTTATTTATTTTTATTGGTTGTTCAAAACATTACAAAGCTCATGATATATCATCTTTGATACATTTTTCTCATTTGGTTTATGAACTCCCATTTTTTCCCCAAATAAGAATTGCAGAAACACATTGCTTACACATTCACATTTTTACATAATGGCATATTAGTGACTGTTGTATTCTTCTACCTTTCCTATCCCCTACTATCCCCCCTCCCCTGCCCTCCCATCTTCCCTCTCTACCTCATGTGCTGTTGTTTAATTCTCTCCATTATTTCCGCCCCATTTCCCCTCACAACCTATTATGTGTAATTTTGTGTATCATTGAGGGTATTCTACCATTTCCATATGCTTTCTCTTCTCTCTCCCTTTCTCTCCCCCCACACGTCTTTGTATAATGTTAATCTTTTCCTCATGCTCTTCCTCCCTTTCTGTTCTTAGTTGCTCTCTTTATATCAAAGAAGACATTTGGCATTTGTTTTTTTAAGGATTGGCTAGCTTTGCTTAGCATATTCTGCTCTAATGCCATACATTTCACTGCAAATTCTATGATTTTGTAATTTTTTAGTGCTGCGTAATACTCCATTGTGTGTAGATTCCACATGTTTTTTTAATCCATTCATCTATTGAAGGGCATCTAAGTTGGTTCCACAGTCTAGCTGTTGTGAATTGTCCCGCTATGATCATTGATGTGGCAGTATCCCAATAGTACGCTGTTTTAAGATCCTCAGGGAATAGTCCAAGAAGTGTGATAGCTTGGTCAAATGGTGGATCCATTCCCAGCTTTCCCAGGAATCTCCATACTGCTTTCCAAATTGGCTGCACCAATTTGCAGTCCCACCAGCAGTGTACAAGTGTCCTCTTTTCCCCACATCCTCGCCAACACTTACTGTTGTTTGACTTCCTAATGGCTGCCGATCTTACTGGAGTGAGATGGTATCCTAGGGTGGTTTTGATTTGCATTTCTCTGACTGCTAGAGATTGTGAGCATTTTTTCATGTACTTGTTGATTGATTGTATGTCCTCCTCTGTGAAGTGTCTGTTCAGGTCCTTGGCCCATTTGTTGATTGGGTTATTTGTTACCTTACTTTTTAATTTTTTGAGTTCTTTGTATATTTTGGATATTAGGGCTTTATCTGAAGTGAGAGGGGTAAAAATTTGTTCCCAGGATGTAGGTTCTCTATTTACCTCTCTTATTGTTTCTCTTGCTGAGAAAAAAAAAAACTTTTAGTTTAAGTAAGTCCCATTAATTTATTCTTGTTATTAACTCTTGGGCTATGGGTGTCCTATTAAGGAATTTGGAGCCCGATCCCACAGTATGTAGATCGTAGCCAACTTTTTCTTGTATCAGATGCAGTGTCTCTGATTTGATATCTAGCTCCTTGATCCATCTTGAGTTAACTTCCTTGCTTGGCGAGAGAAAGGGATTCAGTGTCATTTTGTTGCATATCGATTTCCAATTTTTCTAGCACCATTTGTCCTTCGTATATTGCAGGTTTTTAGCCCCTTTTATCAAATATAAGAAAGTTGTAATTTTGTGGAATGGTTTCTGTGTCCTCTATTCTGTACCATTGGTCCACCTGCCTGTTTTGGTACCAGTACCATGCTGTTTTTGTTACTATTGCTTTGTAGTACAGTTTGAAGTCTGGTATCGCTATACCTCCAGATTCAAACATCCTGCTTAGAATTGCTGTTGCTATTCTGGGTCTTTTGTTTTTCCATATGAATTTCATGATTGCTTTATCTTTTCTACAAGAAATGTCGTTGGGATTTTGATTGGCATCAATTTAAACCTGTAGAGAATTTGGGTAATATCGCCATTTTGATGATGCTAGTTCTGCCTATCCATGAATTGGGTATATTTTTCCATATTCTAAGATCTTCTTCTATCTCTTTATGTTTCTGTAGTTTTCATTTATAAATCTTTCACCTCTTTTGTTAGGTTGATTCCCAACTATATAATTGTTTTTCCAATTATCTTATTTTCTTTGAGGATATTTTGAATGGAGTGGTTTTCCTCATTTCCATTTCAGAAGTTTTGCTGCTGATATACAGGAATGCCTTTGATTTATGCGTGTTGATTGTATATCTTGCCACTTTGCTGAATTTATTTATTAACTCTAGCAGTTCCTCTGTAGACCCTTTTGGGTCTGTTAAATATATTATCATGTCATCCGCAAATAGCGATAATTTAAGTTCTTCTTTTCCTAGTTTTATGCCTTTAATTTCTTTTGTCTGTCTAATTGCTATGCCTAGTATTTCAAGAACTGAATTAAATAGAAGTGGTGATAGAGGGCATCCCTCTTGTTCCAGATTTTAGAGGGAATGCCTTCAGCTTTTCTCAATTTAGGATGATGCCAGCCTGAGGTTTAGCATATATAGCTTTTACAATCTTGAGGTAAGTTCCTGTTATCCCTAGTTTTTCTAGTGTTTTCAACATAAAGGGATGCTGAACTTTGTCGAATGTTTTTTCTGAATCTATTGATACGATCATATGGTTGTTGTCTTTAAGTCTATTGATGTGGTGAATAGCATTTATTGATTTCCGTATAATGAACCAGCCTTGCATCCCAGGGATGAATCCTACATGATCATGGTGCATAATTTTTTTGATATGCTTTTGTATTCGATTCACCAAGATTTTATTGAGAATTTTTGCATCCAAGTTTATTAGAGATATTGGTCTGTAGTTTTCTTTCTTTGAAGTGTCTTTGTCTGGTTTTGGGATCAGGGTGATATTGGCCTCATAGAATGAATTTGGAAGAGTTCCTTATTTTTCTATTTCTTGAAATAGCTTGGAAAGTATTGGTATTAATTCCTTTTTGAAGGTTTTGTAGATCTCTGCTGTATACCCATTCGGTCCATGGCTTTTTTTGGTTGGTAGTATTTTGATGGCTTCTTCTATTTCTTCCTTTGTTATTGGTCTGTTTCAATTGTGTGTGTCTTCCTGACTCAATCTGGGCAGATCGCATGACTTAAGAATTTATTGATATCTTCACTATCATCTATTTTATTGGAACATAGGGTTTCCATATACTTTCTAATTATCTTCTTATTTCTGTAGTGTCTGTTGTGATATTGCCTTTTTCATCCCGTATGTTAGTAATTTGAGTTCTCTCTTTTCTTCTCTTCCTTAGCATGGCTAAGGGCCTGCTCTCTCTTTTCTTCTCTTCCTTAGCATGGCTAAGGGCCTGCAGATCTTATTTATTTTTTCAAAGAACCAACTTTTAGTTTTATCAATATTTTCAATTTTTTTTTTCAATTTTGTTGATTTCTGCTCTAATTTTAATTATTTCTTGTCTTCTACTACATTTGCTGTTGTTTTGCTCTTCCATTTCTAGGTTTTTGAGGCGTAGTGTGAGTTCATTTATTTGCTGATTTTTCTTTTTTTTTTGAGGAAAGAACTCCAAGAAATGAATTTCCCTCTTAAAACTGCTTTCATTGTGTCCCATAGATTCCAGTATGTTGTGTCTGTATTGTCATTTGTCTCTATGAATTTTTTTTATCTCCTCCTTTATGTCTTCTGTAAACCATTGATCATTCAGTAGCATGTTGTTCATTTTCCATGTGATGTAGGATTTTTCCTTCCTTCTTTTATCATTGATTTCCAGATTTATTCCATTATGATCAGATATTCTGCATGGTATTATCTCCACGACTTTATATTTACTAAGAATTGCCCTATGGCATAATATATGGTCTATCTTTGAGTAGGATCCATGTGCTGCTGAGAAGAACGTGTATCCACTTTTTGATGGTTGATATATTCTATATATGTCGGTGAAGTCTAGGTTACTGATTTTGCTGTTGAATTCTATAGTTTCTTTATTCAGTTTTTGCCTAGAGGATTGTCCAATGGCTAGAGCGGTGTGTTGAAGTCACCCATAATTACTGTGTTGTAGTTTATTTGACTCTTGAACTTGAGGCGAGTTTGTTTTATGAGTGTTGCAGCTCAATTGTTTGGTGCATACAAATTGATAATGGTTATGCATTGTTGGTGCAAGGTTCCTTTTAACAGTATATAGTGTCCTTCTTTATCCCTTTTGATTAACGTAGGTTTGAAGTTGATTTTATTCGATATGAGTATGGCCACTCCTGCTTGCTTCCGAGGGTCATGTGAGTGGTATGATTTTTCCCAAACTTTTAATTTCAGCCTCTGTATGTCTTTACCTATCATATGAGTCTCCTGAAGGCAGCATATTGTTGGATTTTTTTTTTTTTTTTTTTTGATCAAGGTTACTAGCTTATGTCTCTTGATTGGTGAGTTTAGGCCATTAACATTTAAGGTTACAATTGAAATATGATTTCTACTTCCAGTCATGTTTGTTTGTTTGTTTATTTATTTATTTATTTATTTATTCATTTATTTATTTATTTTGGTTAGTTTTTACTTTTTGGTTATTTTCCTCTCCCTTTACTGAGATACCTCCTGCTGCTAGTTTCAGGCATTACTTTTCAAATCCTCTTCTTGTAGTATTTTGCTCAAAATGCTTTGCACTGCTGGTGTTCTGGCTGTGAATTCTTTTAGCTTTTGTTTATCGTGAAAGACTTAAATTTCATTGTCAAATCTGAAGCTTAATTTTGCTGGATACAGTATTCTTGGTTGGAATCCATTATTTTTGAGCGTTTGAAATACTTTGTTTCAGGATCTTCTTGCTTTCAAAGTTTGTGATGAAAAAAATCAGTCGTTAACTTAATTGGTTTACCCCTGAATGTAACCTGCCTACTTTCTCTCGTAGCTTTTAATATTCTCTCTTTGTTCTGTATGTCCTTGTTCTGGCTATCTTCATAAATATTTGTCTTGGAGTTGGTCTATTATGGTTTTGAATGCTTGGGGTCCTGTAGGCTTCCAGGATTTGGCAATCCATTCCATCTTTCATCTCTGGGAAATTTTCTAGAATTATTTCATTTAATATGTTGTCCATTCCTTTGGTTTGAATCTCTATGCCTTTTTCTATCCCGATGACTCTCAAATTTGTTTTTTTTTATGACATCCCATATCTTTTGAATAGATTGCTCATGGGATTTAAGCATCTTTTCTGTGTTTACTCTATTCTTTTCAAGTTGATAAACTTTGTCTTCATTATCTGACATTGTAACTTCTACTTGATCTAGTCTATTTGTAATACTCTTCGTTTGAGTTTTTAATTTGGTTTATACTTTCCTGCATTTCTAGGATTACTGTTTGATATTTCTTTTTAATGTCTCTATCTCCTGGTAAAGCTCATTCTTTGCCATTTGAATTTGTTTGTTTATTTGATTTTCAAAATATACTTTTATTGCTTGGACTTGCTGCCTCATGTCTTCTCTAATATTCCTTTCCATCTGAGTTAGGTATGCCTTGAGTTTTTTCCCTATCCCTATTTCTGATGCTTCACGGTCCTCCTTTAGAATTTAGTTGTCCTGCATTTTTTGCACACCTTTTTTTCCCTTGTTTTTTCATGATGTTCACGTTACTTTTCAGCTCAATTTGATTGCTGTGTTTCTGCTTTCTTCAATAGATTTGTTTTGGTTTTATATATCTCTGTTGTCTCTCTTTTGTGTTTGTAGACTATGCCTGCAAAAGTGGATTCCACTTGGAAGGAATTCCGACAGCTGAGCTCCAGTGATGTCACCTGTCTGCTATGGCGGGCCCCAGGCTCCTTGCCGGGGTGTTTGAATGGGGGGGTGGGACTGGACTGTCTCTGGTTGGTTTCACCTCCCGGTCGCTGGCGGGTGGGCGGTCTCCAGCCATCCAGTCGTGCAATCAGCGAATGGGCTGTCACCGGCGGGCGGGTGATCTCTAGCTGCCCAATTGCGCAGGCAGCCAGCGGGTGATTGGTTGCTGGTGGGCAGGCGTTCTCCAGCCTCCTAGTCACGCGTGTCTGTCCTCTGGTCCCCTGGTTTCCTCTGCGAGTCCTGATTTCCCCTGCGACACCAGATTTCCCCTGAGTGATGCCTCTTGGCAGCTCAAACTGTACTCTTTGCCTGCCGTTCCTTGGTTGTGGAGGGTGTCTATTGGGAACACTGGCACTCAATTGTTTTGATTTTTTCCGCTTGCCCCACCCATTGCGCTGGCTAGAAAAGTTTTGTTTTCACCGGTGATGGGAGGGGAAGTTGAAGGTCAGGTGCCACTAGTTTTCCCCCCGTCTTTATGAAGGCTTTCTCTGGTAATCCCTCCCCCGGAAAGCCTAAGAGAGAATTTTTGCGAATTACCTGCTGTATGGGAGATAAGCTGAGTAACACACACCTGTTTTGTTGTTGCAATCTGTCGGAGAGTGGTGGTGGATACTTCAGCTCTCCAAGATGGTGGCCGTTGGTTTCCTCGGTGGAGTTTCGGTTGTGGGGGATAGAACTGTAACACTTTCTTCCCCATCTGAAATCCCGAACTCAGCCCCAGGCTCAGTGGTGGGTGAGCCAGCCGGATTCCACAGAATCCGCAGCAACGTTTCTCCCTGCATGCTGGTCGCTTCACGGTGGAGGCCCGCCGTCTGTAGCCACGGCATGGGCCGCACGGATCAGCCACCCCAGATCTTCGGTCGCATAGTTGGCTCTTGTTTGAGACTCAATTACAGGACCTCGGTGGTGGAAATCATTCTTCTAGGTTCCAGGCACACCCATTTTTCTGTAAGATCCTAACAAGATACTTTTTCGTCATTCTAACTCCTTATTCACATGTGAAGTTGCACAGTACAAAGAGTGTGATGCACTCTATTCATGGCCATCTTGCAATGTCAAAATATTAGGATTTCTATGCACCATTTACTGAAGATAGTTTTCAGTACTAGTAAACCAAAATGTTATTTCAGGTGGATGAATATTTCTGAGAATAATCTTTTGAAAAGTAGATTATAAATCCACATACATGAATATGAATGAAATTTGGGAGTGCATAATAAGACACATATATTTCATATTTTGAAAAATCTGGAGGATATATATATATATATATATATATATATATATATATATATATATATACAGACACACACAGAGAGACATTAAAAAGTAGCATTATATATGCCAATCGAAATTCATCATGAAATACATATCATCCACAGATTCAAAAATATTTATTTTACTGAACATGGATTTATGTATAATGCTATTTAAATAGGAGGATCACCCATAGGTTGAAGTCTCAGTTCCAACAGCTTTTAGAAGGAGTGATATCTTCTCACAATTTCTATATGCCAAGTCAGCCACCTCACCAAAAATATACGTGTGATACCAGGTATGAATAAATATGTGCATATAAAACTACATGTGCTAAATAGGCTACAGAGAAAGGGAGACAGGAATTCACATATTTGTTAACTTTAAAAAAACATGGAGAATTCTTTCAACCAAATAATTGACTAGATTCATAACTCCTACCCTATATAATGCAAAAGGCAAGTCCAACTATACACGATGCCTCCTCTGAACTGCTTGTATTTCAATTCTGTTTGGGTTATTATTCTAGTCAGAGTTTAGTAGCATAGGGGTTAGTTTGAGGGATTCACTATTTTGACTGGAAAATTATAAAATGAATCCAATGTGTATACAAATATGTGCTACAAAAAATTGTTCCCACTGTCATCCAGAACAATGGCTTGACATTACCTAGTCCCCAAGTAAGACAAAATTAGAGGAGAAGAGTTAGAAAATCTGTGAATACATATTTGAAATAGAGTATGCTAAGGAGTTTCCAAAAGTAAGGGACAGGGTAAACACTCCACAAACTGGAGCTCTTCTGGCCTAAAGACTTCTTGTGGAACTGCCTCTGAGGTTGGGCACTTGAAACATATGTTGTTGTCAAGGGCTTTAGCTTCGTTTCTAGTGAGACCAATAAAGGTGGGTCTGCATCTATGTGATCTGGAGGACATGGTTTATTATTTTCCACTGAACATGAGCAGCAGTGCTGAATTTGCTGTTTGTAGCTAAACTGTGGCCCCTGGGGTCTAAGTGTCTCCCCGTGTGGACTGTGAAGCCATTTTGTGATCCTAAAGTTTTCATGGTGTTTCTTGCGGCTTCACTGGGAGTTTGGTATTTGCTTCACAAAATACCAAGAGGTCAACTGGGACACAGTGCTGGAGGGAGTTCTGTCACGTGTGGTGGGTCAGTTTCTGCAGGACAATGCACCAACCATGCTTCTATCCCACATAGCTTTCCCCATTGACCATAGCAACTTAATTCTGAAACTTTCCCTGAAACTTCTCAATATTACAAGATGCCTTTACATAGAAGGGACTGCTTGCTGCACCATGTCAGTCACAAGACATTTGGAAGCTAATGGCAGATCCACATGGCCCCACCACAAATGTTTTATCACACACCTGCCCACTACTGCTCTAGGCCAAGTACTCAGCAGGCTCCAATTTATTGGCATCTCTGTCCTACACCATTTTCATGAAACTCAGTCAATCAAGGCACTGTCTGGTATACTCATGATCAGCAACAGGACATCCAAAGGTTCTCCAGTGCCACCTGGTCATGGGAATTTCAAAAATTTCTTGGTATTTATCTAGCCATTTTTGAAAGATGAAGTTGGAGGCACTGTACATTTCAAATCAATCCAGAACCATTAAATTTTGAGGAAGCTCATGTCAATGAAAGCTATGGAGAATTCTCACACGCAAGGCTTCCCAAAGATTGGCTAAATGGTCACGTGAATCCAGGCCCATTGAGGTCTACAATGTGAGGTCCATGTGTGTTTTGACTCTCAACTATGGCTGCCAAGTCTTTCAGAATAAAATCATGTGATATCTTGGCTGTGATTCCCAGTGCTTTGTGGAAATACAACCTGGGCATACATCTCAGTTTCCAAGGACGACTCTCATGCGTGAACTCATAACATCCCAACACAATTCATGGCAATACATCTCTGAGGTCAGTTCCAGAACTCAGTCTCTTAGGGGAATCACACCAGAGTTCATGTCAAGGTGGACCCAGTCATCTCTTCCAACCACCACACAAATGACCACAATTAAAACCAACACACTCCCACATGGCCCTCATGATCTTTCATATAAACACTCTTCATAACCTCTGGTTGAATGTTTCTATGAGGGGTGCAGACCAAGACAGTCTCTAAAATAATCTCCCTTGCCCCTAATGTGCCTAAAACCAGGGTGGCTTGGACACCCTTCCTGTGAACCTGGTGTGATCACATAGGCCTGCTGTTAATACTTCTCTGCTTCTCCAATTTGAGGACTACTGACTGTGGTGTTTAGATTCTTTGTCTGAATTGGAGACATGAGGAAACCCAAGCTCCTACGGGCTAGCCTCTGCAGGGCTTTGAAGAAATTATTTGACCCAATGCATTCCTATTCTAACTTGATGTAGGTCTAGAACCTCACAAAGGAAGGGGAGAGACTTCATCCAGAATGACTGCTCTTTTGGCTATTTTGGTTTTGTATGCACACATGGGATCGTTCTTTAGATCCATCAGGTGCTGAGAATCTAAGCCTAAGCGTCTCACACTGCCAAAAGGCTGATTCAGACACATCCTTTCCAAAGGAATTAAGCAAAAAGCCTCAGGTGATGCCCATTCATTTCCATGTGAAAACAGTTTTTTTTCAGGCTTCAAAAAGGGGTGGCCTGAGGCAAAGACCTTTCAGACATTCAGGGCAGCAGAACAATTGGTAATTAAAAGGCCCAAAGCAGGGTTTCTCCACTGAGACTCTCCTGATCACACTGATACCTTAGTTTTCTGAGATGCTCGCCATTCCCTTCAGCTATCCAGTACATGGCGATGTCACAGGGCTTGGAAGTGGTACATATATTGGACACAAAACCATGAGCCTATTCTGGAGAGTGGCCAGAATTCAGGAAGAAAGCAGAAACTTTGAAAGATAGCAAGTGTTGCCCATCGATAAGGCAAGCTGAAATCCATTCATAAATTGGGCAGGATGAATGCTGGGAAGCTTTCAACTAGACAGGACATATCAATTGATGCATTCTCTTTTCTAATGTCTACAACCATGGACACCGTGGGATACACAGACATAGAAACACTCGCCTTGTCAAACGACTTACTCGAAACAGTCTACACCAAACCAAACATACCGACTTTCCTACCTATTCTGAGAACATGAGACAAATCCACAAACTCACACCCACACCCACAAAGGCACCTCCTTCCCCGAAGTAGGTCTGTGACTATCCAGAGTTTCTCTAATTGTGGACCATATTTTATTCCCACAAAATGGCCTGTCCTGTCTCAGATCTGGTCTCTTTGGTCAACATTTTGAACTACTGAGGAGCCAGCGGTGATCCAATACCTGCTTTCTCAGTAAAGGTGACTTTTCAGAGCTTTCTGGCATTTGGCCATCCTCACATCAGTAGGTACCAAGAAAGACTAAATCTGTCCTTGGTAAATCCAAGCAAGTGAGACCCCTGGGAGTGGGACTGGGACTGGATTTTGGTGACTGGCTTCCTGGATCCCAAGTTCAGAGAGTTCTGTCACCAAGGTTGTGAGGTGAGGTCACTTCCTTCAGAAAGTGAATAAGGTCACTGCCTTGGCAACCATGTTGTCCTAACAGTTGCTTCAAAGAGTCCCATGAAATGGAGGATGCCCCTACTTCCTGTGACACTTTCACAACTTAGAATGGTATATCAACCATAGGCACCCAGGAACAGCTCTCAACACAGGCCTGGTTGGGTCCTTCTTCTCTAAATTAAGAAGACAGAAGCTGATTCAGACACATTCCTTCATCCTGACCAAGTTTTTTACAATGAAAGATGACTTTTGCTCTCTCAGTTCCTACATAGCTGCCTACAACTTCTGCAGGGATCATTTTTGCATGGACCTTTGAGTTTCTCAGTAGTTGGAAGGAATCCTACATTTTTGTATTGTAAGACCATCTCTGTCCCTGCTCTTCTGTAAAGTTAGATTGAGGCAACAGTGTATGGTTAGGGTTAATAACAGGTTTGATTTGGGTTAGGAATCATTCAGCTGGATGAATAATGGTATTGATGACCTGTGATAATTACAAGAATATATAGGTAAAATATAAGTATGAAAACAGAAATCTATGTAAGATTTAAAACCCAGAAGTGTATTAGGACCTTGATTGTGATACTTAGCTTTGATTTATTTTCTGCACAGATGTCTCAGGTACATCGATATACAATTGCATTGGACCTTGTGCCTTGGATGATTGATTGTCAAAGATAACTTCCAGTCAAAAAGTGATAGTCGGTAAGATTAAGAAGATAGTCGGTAGTTTAGAAAGGAGAGTGAGTATAGAATTTGCACCAAAAGTTCTTTAGCTATAGCTTTTCGGGTATAGAGTAAATGTAAATGTCAGCACATGTGAAGAGTCAGCCACAATGATGAACTGGGAAAAATATGTAGGAAAATAGATATCAATAGATACATTAGGAAATCTGGCAAAGTATAGTCGTTAGTGAAAAGTTAGTAAAATAGGTAGTTGTCTCTTCATGTTTTTCTGTATACTTAACTTCCCTCCCTGCCCTCCCCAAGGAAAGTATATAAGCCCTGTTTAAGCTGTTCTCAGGACTCTCTGCTCTATTGAAGTGAGCTCTGAGCCCCAGCATGCTGGCCACCAATAAACCCTTTGCTTTTGCATGAGACAGTTTCTTAGAGGTCTCTTCGCCTGACACTCATCCGACCTTTACATATGGAGGTTCCACCGAGTTCTGGCAGCAGCAGACGAGAGACCCCAACTGGCTCCTCAAGGGATTTGTTAGGCGCCTCTTTCTGGTGTCAGGTTTCAGGTTAGAGCTTGGCAAAATGGCTGTCAATGAAGAGTGTGAGCTCTCTCTCACGGTGGCTGACAGATGTGTCACAGAGCCACAGGCCACCACCCTGAGGGACACCCCAGAGGACTCTGAAAATCAAGGAACAATAGTCTCCTCAACTCAGTGATATTTTGTTTCAGATTCGGTATTGCCAGCCCATCAGGTATTGCCGGCTACTCAGTCCTCGTCTCAGTGTTGGACGTCCATTTCCTGTCTTTATTGTCTTGTCTTGTCTGTGTCATGTGTCATTGCTTTTACTGTTTGTGCATTTTTCATTATGGAAAAGAGCACTTCAATGCCTCTGTCCCTGACCCTTGATCACTGGACCAAATTCGGCTTAAGGGCTCAGAATCTTTCTTTTTCAGTAAACTGCTGGACCTGGCAGACTCTCTGTGCCTCAGAGTGGCCCACCTTTAGATTCGGATGGCCCTTAGAAGGATTTTTCTACTTCTCACTAATTTAAAAAGTCAGAGATATTGTCTTTCAGGAAGGGCCACATAGCCATCCAGATCAAAAGCCATATATCTTAACCCGGCATTACCTCTGCAAATCTCCTCCATGGGTGAAGCCTTTCTTTGCCCCTGCCCCCGCTCCTAATCCTTCCCCCACGATCTCTCAAACCCTCTGCTCCTCCTCCTCCTCCACCCTCTTTTCTGCCTAAGTCACAAGATTTAACTCTACTGCACTCTCATCCCTCTCCTTATCCCTTGCCCTGGTCTCCCAACCCCCAACACCCTCTAAGTGATTCCCCTGCTGCTGACTCAGCCTCTCTGCCATTGGAGGAAGCTAAGCCAGCCCAGCACCCTCCAGAAAACTCCCCCGCGGCACACACAGCCCCTTCTCCCCTGGAGGAACCTGGCCCGGCTAAAGGAACTCACCATCAATGAAAGATTGAAAACCCTGGAACTCCCGTGATGCTCCCCCTCCGTCCCTATGTGCCAATGATTGATGATGGCCATGGGGAAAAATTGCAAGCCTACCAGTATTGGCCTTTCTCCTCTTCAGACCTATATAACTGGAAAAATAACAATCCCCCCTTTTAAGAGGACCCCACTCGTGTCTCAGGTGTGGTTGATTCATAGATGTTTTCACACCAGCCTACTTGGAATGACTGCCAACAACACCTAGGGACTCTCTTCATGACAGAGGAACAAAAGAGAATCCTCTTGGAAGCTAGAAAAAAATATCCTCGGACCAGATGGTTGACTGACACCACTTCCCAACATATTCAACCCGGCTTTCCCTAGAATCGACAAAACTGGGACCCCAACACCTTTGAAGGTAGGGAGCATCTGTCCACTTATCTCCGGGCTCTAATAGCGGGTATCTTAGTGGCTGCTAGGCGACCAACTAATTTGGCCAAGGTAATAGAGTTTATTCAAGGGCCTGATGTATCTCCCTCTATGTTTCTAGAGAGAATTATGGAGGCATATAGGAGATATACTAGTTTTGATACTCAGGCAGAGGCTCAAAAGGCATCTGTCATGATGGCCTTTATTGGGCAAGCTGCCATGGATATTTAAAGAAAGTTACAACACTTAGATGGATTACAAGATATGACTTTGAGAGATTTAGTCAGAGAAGCCAAAAACGTATACTATATGAGAGAAACTGAGGAAGATAAGGAAGCAAAGGGTGGATAAAAGAAACAAAAGACAGACTAAGGAATTGACTCAGGTCCTGGTCACAACAACAAATAGGCCAGAAATAAGAAACATGGAGACAGGAAGGGATACCTGGGCCCAAACTAGAGGCCACCCCTGGCCTCAGATCAATGTGCCTATTGTAAAGAAAAAGGACACTGGGCCAAAGAGAGCCCTAGAAAGAGACAGCCACGCCAGCCAGCCATCCTGACTCTGCAGGATGACTAAGAAAGTTGGGGATCAGATCCCCTCCCCGAGCTCAGGTTAACTTTTGAAGTGGAGGGCACCCCAGTAAACATTGAAGTGGATACAGGGGCAATATACTCAGCCATTAAGGCTCCATTTTGCCCTCTATCAAATAAAAGGTCTCTAATTCAAGGGGCTAATTGCAGTAAATATCAGGCTTGGACAACTAAGAGGACCTGGGACCAGGGGAAAGGAAAAATCCATCACTCCTTCCAAGTAATCCCAGAATGCCCGGCCCCATTGATGGGCAGAGTTCTGCTCACCAAGCTCCGGGCCAAAATAACTTTTAACCCTGAAGGCCCCCAAGTGGAATATATATATATACACAAAACACAAACACAGACAATGAAAAGTAGCAATATATATGCCAATCGAAATTCTTCATGAAATATATATCATCCACTGATGCAAAAATATTAATTTTACTTAGCATGGATTTATGTATAATGTTTTTTTTTTTTACTAGGAGGCTCCCCCATAGGTTGAATTTTCAGTTCCAACAGCGTTTAGGAGAAGTGATCTCTTCTCACAATTTGAATCTGCTAAGTCAGCCACCTCACAAGAATATACATGTGATACCACGTAGGATTCTATATGTGCATATAAAATACATGTGGCAAGTAGGCTACAGAGAAAGGGAGACAGGTATTCACATATTTTTTAACTTTAAAAACACATGGAGAACTATTTCATTTAAAAATTAGCTAGATTTATAACACCTACCCTAGATCATGCAAAAGGCAACTCCAACTATACACCATGCCTCCTCTGAACTGCTTGTATTTCTATTCTATTTGGGTTATTTTTCTCCATCATATTAGGATTAGTAGTCATATTCTAGTAGGGTATGGGTTAGTGCCAGGTGTCCCGGCCGGCAGGACACATCAACGTGGGCATCGAACATAGTTGGGAAGGAATGAAGGGACAAAAGACAGGACAGATGACACCCAGACAGGAGTTCTGATCAAGCTGCAAACTTTTATTGTTCTCACAGGGTGTTTATATGCTGCTGATGGGAAAGCTCTCTTATCGGCAGTTGCTGGATGTCTTCACAGGGTTAGATAACCTCAGGATATTTCAGGAAGACAGATGGCGACAGGATGTCTCAGGGAGATAGATGGTTGTGGGATATCTCCCAGGCAGGATGTCTCCCAGGGGGCTGTTTCTTGTAAGTGTCAGGCTATTCTTTGAAGGAGAACTTCCTTTTAGCCCCTGACATCTCCCCCTTTCTTATATAAAATATTTGACCTACCTTACCGGCCATGTTTTTAGGGGGGGGGGTTAGAGGCTCTGTTTCTCTAGGAGGCCTTAGAATATCTCCTGATCCGAGCGAGCATCTTTACTAGCAGATTTCGTGGTGGCCTTGGCATGTTTTTGGAGGAGATGGCCTTTAAGCGGAAGCATGCCAACCGCCATGCACCAGAGCATGTCACTCACAGGTCTTGTGTTTGGGGATCCGTGGATCCATCCTTTTGCAATCCTTCCTGCACCCTCCGATATTGTGGCCTAACGTCCTCACTCCATGGGTGCGTCTTCCCCCAAGCCGAAGGGCCCATGTAGACGAACCCTTATGGCAAGGGCAGAAGATGGTTTGTCAGAGCTGTTACTTATAGTTTTATGTAAGAAAGAGAGATTTGTGGGGATGTAAACTTAAGAAATAAGCCTGTCAGAAGGGTAGAACATCCTTTTAAAAGTTGACAGCGTGGTCTTCCATCTCCAGATGATGATAGTGGATTTGTAGGGGCTTAGAGGCCATAATATTAATGTGTTCTTTAATAAATTGTACCACACTGTTTATAATGCAGGGTCCTATGGTCACCATTAAACGTAAACCCAACAAAGGGCCTAATAGGGGAAGAAGGTAGGGTAGAAATCCATTAAGCTTTGTCCAGAGGGGATTTTCAAATAGTTCCCTTCATCTCTTTTCTAGATCTTCTTGAAGCTGCTTAAATTTAGTGCATACTATGACTGATTTATTGGCATAAAAGCAGCATCGTTCCCCTAAGGCCAATCAAATATCTCCCTGGTTATCAGTCAGCAAATCTAAGCCTCGTCTGTTTTGAAGGAACACTTTTGCCAGGAAGTCTATTTGGTCCTACAAATCTTTAATGGTTTCTGATAGAGTTTGTACATCATTTTAAGTTGTTGAGACAGGCGATGGTAAGGGTGTATTGCCGTGCCTAAGCCAGTGTACCTGTGCCCACAGCAGCTGTTATTCCAAGGCTGGCAATAAGTGATAAGGCCTGTATCACCCGCCTCTGTCTTTTAACTAAGGTGTCTAGGCTAGAGGTTCGTCTCCTGGGACAATAGTTATATCAGGGAGTAATAAGGCAAGAACACAGCCACTGTTCCAATTCGCTGGAAGCCTGGGGAAGGCCACATTTCCTCCACACATAACAACTGTGCCATTGGGGGGACAAAGAGATGGGATGGGTGAGGAATAATTTTGTTCTGTTGAGCAATTTCCAAAGGAAGCAATTCCAAAATCCATATCATAGGTATTATTCTGCATCACGCCTAAAAGACATAATGTAAAAGTGCCTATAGGCTGTACTTTAAAGGGAAATCCGGGTTGGCATGTATTATCATTGTCCATAGTAGAATTAATAGGAACTGCCATAGGCATGCTTGCCCCTGTTGTCATGCAGAGCCAGCAATTACCAGCAAGGGTGGGGTTGGAATTATTAAGGAAGGAGAAGGTAGTTTGCAAAATATCTAATGTATTCGTATCTAAACCTGGGAACTGGGATTTCGGCTACATTAAGGGATGATATGTGAGCTCAGGGATTTGGGGTTTCAAAAGTTTGATTATCTGAGGATGCTTGACTGCATCAGTGGGTCCTCTACCATCAGAGACCCCTGTAGGGTCCTTAATGGGCCAGTAGGAAGTTTTTCCGACAGTGCCTTGGCACCCAGCTGACTGTAGCTTGGTGTATTTGCCTTCTCCTCCCTGGTCAAAGAGAACGGGGGTATAATGAATAGTGGTCCACCCTGCTTCATGAGTTTTAGTTAGGGAGGCTTCAAAAAATCATTCTCCCTGCTTGTTAACACAAATTGAGGCCGACACAAAACAAGAGACATGCATCGCCTGGGTATGCGTACGGGTTGCAGAACAATTTTGGAGAGCTTTACTTGTACTAGGGGGAATAATCTTTGGCTTGTTAACACATACCCATTTAGGCTGATGAACTCCTCTGAATTTATGGTCAACCTCGGAACGGAGGTAAGCCACCTTAGTCATGCAGTCAGCAGTCTGGTTCCAACTAGTGGGAGCCTGAGTCCAAGATCCTCCCTTGCCTTCACGGGGGGAGGGGGGGGAAGGTACTCCATGATGTTGGAAGGTGGAGGGCCCAGGCCTCCGTGCACAAACCTGTTCAGCAGAAGTGCCTTAAGCAGGATCCTCACACAGATTGTTGGATGGATCCGAAAAAGGTGAAAATTTGTACTCAGGGAGAGGGCCTCCGTCCCCGGTTTGAGGTAAGTCATTAACCTGTTTAACCAGGCATTCTGGTAACCATCTTGGGGCTGCTAGCTCTTGGTCCAAAACACAAGCTGAGCCACATTCCCAGATGAGGACAGGATGTGGGCATTTCCATTTATTTGTAAGGGGATTTCGCCACATAACAGGTGGCTGATCAGAATTGGAAAAGGGATGCCAGTGTGTGTCTGCAGCCGAAAGGCCTTCACTGTCTAGGGTAAGAAAAGAAAGGGCAAATAATGCATGGTTAAGGCAATTCCTGTGAGTGGTAAATACAAGGGCGGAAGCCTTAAGGCGGGATAGCCAAGTCTTTAAGGTAAGGTGGAACATTCCACAATGCCTTGGCCCTGAGGTTTGTATTGAATTCCAGTAGGATGACAAAATTGCAAGGTAGCACAAAACTGTTTAAACTTGGCACTGGTATATGGAGGACAATTATCTGTTTTAATATGTATTTGTTTACCCATTATGGAAAAGGCTGAAACAAGATGAGAAAGGACATCTTTGGTAGCCTCTCCAGAATGTGGTGATGCAAAAATAAAGCTGCTGAAGTTATCGATAGAAACGTGTATATATTTGGTTTTTCCAAATTCAGGAAAATGAGTAACATCCATTTGCCAAACCTGATTTGGCAGTAATCCTCGGGGGTTAACTCCCAAGTGTTGAATGGGGAGGGAGAGAGCGCAAGCAGGGCATTCTTTTACTATTTCTCGTTTCTGTTGCCTGGTAATTTTACAAAGTAATCGAAGGCTCTGGGAATTTAGTTGGTGAAGATTGTTTAGCTCCGTGGCCTATTGAATGGAGCCACCAAAAATTTGAAAGATGGTAGGAGTTGCTGCATCAGCTTGAGCATTACCTGTGTTAGAGGGTCGGAAAGATCAGAGTGTGCCCTGATGTGTCCTAAGAAAAATGGGTGTTGTCTGGCCTGAATTAGCTGCTGAAGCTGGTGAAACAGAAAGGCCGCATTGGAAGAAGCTTTAATGGCGGGTGAAATCTCCAGCAGGGGCACAGAATGAGCAATGTAGGCACTGTCTGTATGAATATTAACAGGATTATCACAAAATGTTATAAAAACTTGTGTTATGGCAAACAATTTCACAAACTGTGCTGAATGATAGACAGTATCAAAGGTTGTAGGCTGGTTATTGACAACAAAGACCGCACAGCCATTACTGGAACCGTCTGTAAAGACAGTAAGCGCTTGGAACTGGGAGCCTTTTGAGTAATTTTGGGAAAAATAAATGGATGTATCTGGACAAAATGTAAAAGGGTGTCATTGGGGACGTGGTTATCAATTGTTCCCAAATGGCCTGATTGGGCAATACCCCATTCATCCCCTCTCTGTAGTAAAAATTGGGTTTGGTCATTAGTATATGGAATTAAAATATTATCAGGGTCTTTGCCAAAATGTTGTCGAGAAAGCAAACGACCTTTAATAATAATAGAAGCTACCTGAGCAAGATAAACGGTAATAAACTTGGAGGATGTGGTGGATAAATGTACCCAAAGCAAGGGGAAGCCTTTATTTTTAAAATATGGATATCACTGCCAAAATTTTCCTGAGGGTATATGAGGAGTGTGTAAAAGAACCAGAACCAGAGGAAGGTTATAAGAAATTTGTGTAACAAACTGTTTGGCAATGGCCTCTGTGACTTGGTTTAATGCCTGTCATGCCTCGGGAGTAAGCTTTTGAGGGGAGGAAGGGTAGGAATCACCTCTCAAAATATCATTAAGGGGCAAAAGTACACAAGTGGATAATTATAAATATGTTCTTAGCCATTGAATATCTCCCAGTAATTTTTGAGAATCATTAAGGGTGTGAAGATGGTTCACACGCAGTTGTATTTTATGAATTTGGATCTGATTATCTTGAAGTTTAAGGCCCAAATAGGTATAAGGGTCCTGTGTTTAAACCTTATCAGGAGCTATCCGTAGTCTCAAGGTAGTGAGGGTTTTCTAAAGGTCCAAGTAACAATTATTAAGGTCATGGTAATTAGGTGCAGCAATTAAAAATTCATCCATATTATGTAAAACATAAAATTGTGGTCATCACTCTCTCACAGGGTCTACTGCTTGAACAACTTATATTTAGCAAAGACTAGGGCTGTTGGCCATACCTTGGGGAAGAACCTTCCATTGAAATCTCTGCATAGGGCCGTGGAAATTAATGCAAGGGAGACTAAAGGCAAAATAGGGTCTATCCTCAGGATGTAAAGGAATGGTAAAAAAGCAAACGTTTAAGTCAATAACCATTTTACAATAGTTTTGGGAATAGCCATTGGTGTGGGAATTCGAGACAGTAGTGCTCCCATCAGGCACATAACTTTATTACTGGCACACAAATATTGTAAAAGATGCCGCTTGTCTGATTTATTCTTGATAACAAAAATAGGAGTAATCCATGGTGAGGTTGAGGGCTCTACATGGCCGGCTGCCAGCTGTTCCTGCACTAACATGGAGGCAACCTCCAATTTTTTTGGGGGGTAAGGGGCCACTGATCCACCCACACAAGAGTCTGAGTCTCCCAAATAATTTTATCTGCATGGGGTACAGGAGGGTCAGGAACCGACACTAAAAATCAGAATACCCAAGTCCATATGTATTTGTTTTTTTATGGGTTTTATAGTCCCCACCAGTCCTTGTCTCAGTCTCACAAGGCCTGTACCAGGGACAAAATTTATACGAAGCATTTGATGAGTCATCATGGAATTGGGACTGGCAAGAATGACTTCCATTTGACTCAAAATATCTCGGCCCCATAGGTTAACAGGGAGGTCAGGAACAATGAAAGGAGTGACAGTCACCTTATTACCCTCTTTATCAGTAAAGCTAAGAGCCCTAGAACTGACATGGGGATTTTTTGACTCTTAACCCTTTTAGGTCATTCAAGGATGGGGTGATGGGCCAACCTGATGGCCAGTATTTGTGAGAAATAATTGTGGCATCAGCTCCAGTATCTAGAATTCCTTGGAATTCCTTTTTTTCAATAAGTAAGGTAAGGGTGGGTCTATTGTGAGAAATGGGCTGAACCCAATATACATCAGAGGAGCCGAGGGAGGCTGTCCCCCATTTTATGTTTGGGCGGTGGAAGTGCCTCCTGAATCCAAGGGAAGGAATATTAATTGTGCAAGTCTTGTTCCTGCTGGGATGGCCGCAACTCCATTAATAGCTGTTGCTAGTATTTTTATTTCTCCAGTGAAATCATTATCATTAATGCCAGGGAAGACCTGAACACCATTTAAGGTAGCAGAGACTCTTCCAAGAATAAGGGCACTCGTATGAGATGAAGGGGGACCCATAATTCTAGTGGGTATTATCTGGTGCCCTTGCATTGAGTCTAATATTGTATCGGTGGTGGCACAGAGGTCCAATCCTGCGCTTCCTGGGGTGGCTAGTTGGAGGGAGGCAATTGTGGGGAAGAATTTTGTGGTAGGTTTGGAGTTTGGAAGGGAATAAACCTTATTGCCCCTGGTTTTGTCCTGGGGGAGGTCGTGGCCAGGGGCTGGCCCCGCAGGGTTTTCCTGAGAAGCAGGAAGAAATAGGCTGTCTGAGGCCATTTGTCTTAGATCTACACTTACTGGCCCAGTGATGACATTTACCACATCTAGAACAAAGGGTAGCTGGGGGCGGTTTAGCCCCAGTTTGAGGAGACGATATTCCTACGCTTTGTTTGTCTTTCAGACACTTGCGTGCAAAATGGCCAGGTTGTTTACAAGTAAAGCAAGTACATGAGCCAGGATTGTGAAAGGCCTTGATAAAGGGGGCATGTAGGGCGAGACCCATGGCATGTGCTGCACCCACCCCTGCACAGAGTCTAATAAAGTCCGAAAGTTTCCCTTTTTCCTTATGTGGTCGAAGAACATCGTGACATGCCAGGTTGGCGTTTTCAAAGGCAAGATGTTTTACAAAAGTTCTTTTGCTTTCGCTTGGTCCAAGCAAGCATTCTGCAGCTAGGTTAAGCCGGGGAACAAGGTTTCTATAAAGGTCGTTGGGTCCTTGTCAAATTTTTGCCAAAGAAGTGGTAGCCAAGCCAGTTTGAGGGAGGCATCTCCAAGCATGTAAGCAAGCCATCTGAATCTGCACCAAAATTCCAGCAGGGAAACGTGCCTATTTAGTTTTAGTGTCAAATGGCGCATAGCCCACTAGCTTAACATAAGTTCAGGATTTAGAGGAGGCCTTAGTTAATTTTTTTTGAGCAGTTTCCTGACAGTGCTCCTCGAAATCTGCATTCCATAACAGGAAATCTCCGGCACTGAGGGTAGCTCGGTCTAAAAATTTCCAATCATTGGGAGTAAGCCATTGTGCGCTGTGGCTTTCTAATAAAGTCAACTTGTAGGGCACAGTGGGGCCATTGTGAGCACAAGTCTTTTTATGTTTTTCAAGAAAACGCAGGCTTAATTTTTTTGTAGACACTCTGGTTTCCTTCCTGCCTAGGGGTGAACTCCTCATCCTCTGAGTCCTGATCTCCTTGATCCATTTCCCCCACTTCCTCCTCTTGATCCTCGTCTAAGTCTTTGACCTCAGCCTGGGCAGGCTTATCTATCTGACTGCGGGTTACTGGGAAGGCGAGAACAGGCTGATGGAGTGGCTTAGCCTTTGTATTAGACCGCCGTGGGCCAGTTTGCATTGACTCCGTGCCTAAGGCTAATGAACAGAGCTCAGAGTCTAGGGATCTTAATTCTTTTAAAAGTTTGATCTGTTCCCGTCTATGTTGGAGAGACTCTCACAAGGGAGCCAGGCTAGGCAAGGGAAGTGGGGAAAAATATCTGGGTTGCATTTTGCTCCTGAAAGGCTGGAGCACAAAAGGCAGGAGGGATATAGGAGGTAGGTAGATGTGTAAGTCCTATAGGCTGTGGCAGGGTCCTGAGAGGTGGCGCATCTTCTGAATGGTAGCTTGCTGCTTCCTTCTCCAAGGTAGCCTCCGTCCCAGGGGTCAATGTGTCTCTGGGATTTAAAACTCGATAAAGGTGTTTGGTAACCATTGGAGCCTTATTCATTAGGGTGGTATTTTGAGGGGGACTAGGAAGGTTCCCAGGGTTCTGGGGAGACTGAGAAGGGTCAATGTCTATACTAACTGATGGGCATGCCGTGGGGAGACGAGAGGTGTTTTGCATAGTCTCTTCTCCAATCCTGACAAGTTGTAAGGTACCATTGTCAAAGGGTGAACTTTTAAGAATTTCATTAATTAAGTTCCAGTAAGAAAAGGTGGGAACTGGCACTTTTTCTGGGCCAAAGGTTTCATAATAATCTTTTAAACAGTCTCTTACTCTAAGCCATCTTTTGCCATCAATGGTCACTTCAATGTGAAACCATGTACACAATTCTCCTATGTATTAGAAGAAAAATTTTAAGTCCTTTTTCTTAACACGCACCCCTCATGTCTTGAAGGACTCCTTGAGGCCTGACAAAAACAAATCATGTGACGAAACTGCTTGTCCCATGGTGGGTCACTCACCGTGCGTCATCCCCATTCTCCTCCTGGATCTGTCTCTTTGTGGTGTCTGCTGAGGCAATTGCGAGCTCCACTTGATGAAGTCTTCCAGGAGGACGGGGTTCCCAATCAGTCAAAGGCTCGAGCCCCAGTCAGTGGGTGCCAGTAGTCACGGCTGGAAAGACACATCAACAGGGGCAGCGAACCTAGATGCGGAGGAATGAAGGGACAAGAGACACAAGAGATGACAGCAAGACAGGAGTTCTGATCAAGCTGCAAACTTTTATTTTTCACACAGGGGCATTTATATGCTGGAGATGGGAAAGCTCTCTTATCCAAAGTTCCTGGATGTCTTCACAAGGTGAGATAAACTCAGGATGTTTCAGGAATACAGATGGCAACAGGATGTCTCAGAGACACAGTTGGCTACAGGATGTCTCCCAGACAGGATGTCTCCATGGGGGCTGTTTCTTGTAAGTGTCAGGCTATTCTTTGAAGGTGAATTCCTTCTACGCCTGACAGTCAGGGATTCAGTATTTCAAATGGAAAATTGGAAAAAGAATCCAATGTGTATTCAGAACAATGCCTTGACATTACCTTCATCCCATGTAAGACACAATTAGAGGAGAAGAGTTAGAAAATCTGTGAATACACATCTGGAATGGAAAATGCTCAGGAGTTCACAACCTTGGAGGTGGTATAGGAGTTTCCAAAAGTCAGGGACAGGGTAAAAACACCACAAACATGGAGCTCTGCCGGCCTAAATATTTCTTGAGAAACTTCATCTGAGGTTGTTTTTAGGAGCTTTAGCTTCCTTTATAGTGAGACGATCAAAGCTGGGTCAGCATCTATGTGACCTAGAGGACATTGTTTCTTATTTTCCAATGAACATGAGGCAGCAGTGCTGAATTCTCTCTTTGTAGGGAAACTGTGGCCACTGGTGGCTAAGTGTCTCCCAGGGTGGAATGTGAAGCCATTGGTCATCCTCCAATTTTTGTGGTGTTTCTTGCAGCTGCACTGGGAGTTTGATATTTGCTTCACAAAATACAAGAAGTTCAACTGGGACACAGTGATGGAGGGAGTTCTGTCACGTGTGGTGGGTAAGGGTCTGCAGGAGAATGCACCAACAAGGCTTCTATCCCACATAGCTTGCCCTCTTGACCATAGCAATCTGATTGTAAACATTGCCCTGAATCCTCTCCATATAACAAGATGCCTTTACATACAAGGATCTGGGGCTTGTACCATGTCAGTCACAAACCATTTGGAAGCAAAGGGCAGATGCAGATGACCCGACCACAGATGTTTTAACACACACCAGCACACCACTGCTCTAGGCCGACTACTCAGCAGGCTCCAAATTACTGGCATCTCCGTTCTACACCATTTTCATGAAACCCAGTCAATCAAGGCACTGTCTGGTACACTGATGGTCATCAATAGGACATCCATAGGTTCTCCAGGTCCACCCGGTCATGGGAATGTCAAAAATTTAAAGGTATTTATCTAGCCATTTTTCAAGGGTGAAGTTGGAGGCACTGTGGGTTTCAATTCATTCAGGAATGATTAAATGGAGAGGAAGCTCATTTCAATGAAAGCTCTGGAGAACTATCACACGCAAGGCTTCCCAAAGACAGGCCAAAAGGTCCCATGAAGCCAGACCTATTGAGGTCTACAATTTGAGGTCCATATGTGTTTTGACTTGCAACTATGGCTGCCAAGTCTTTAAGAATAAAATCATGTGATATCCTTCCCAAGATTCCCAGTGCTCTGTGGAAAGCCAACCTGGGCATAGATCCCAGTTTCCAAGGGCGACTCTCATGCATGGCCTCCTAAAATCCCAACACAATACAAGGCAATACTTCTTTGAGGTAAGTTCCAGAACTCAGTCTCTAAGGAGAATCACACCAGTGTTCAAGCCCAGGTGGACCCAGTCATCTATTCCAAGCGCCACACAAATGACCGCAATTAAAATCAAGACACTCCCACATGGCCCTCATTTTCTTCCATATAGACACTCATCATAACCTCTGGCTGGAGGTTTCCATGAGGGGCACAGCCTAAGACAGTGTCCAAAATAAGCTCCCTTGCATCCATTTGCCTAAAGTCAGTGTGGCCGGGACATCCTTCCTGTGAACCAGGAGTGTTCAAAGAGGCCTGCCGTTAATATTGCTCTTATTCTCAATTTTGAGGCCTACTGACTGTGGTGTTTAGATTCTTTATGTTAATTGGAGTCATGAGAAAACCCAAGAACCTATGGTCTAGTGTCTGCAGGGCTTTGAAGAACTCATTTGACCCAAAGGATCCATATTCTCAATGATGGAAGTCAGAAACCTTACAGAGGAAGGCGAGAAACTTCATCCAAAATGACTGCTCTTTTGGCTTTTTGATTTGCATGCACACATGGGATTTTTCTTTAGATCCATCAGGTGCTGAGAATCTAAGCCACAGCCTCACACAGGGCCAAGAGGCTGATTCAGACACATCCCTTTCCAAAGCAATTAAGAAAGAGCCACAGGTAATGTTTATACATTTCCATTTGAAAACTGTTTTCTTCAGGCTTCAAAAAGGCATAGCCTGAGGCAAAGACCTTCCTGACATTCAGGGCAACAGAAGGATATGTAAGCAAAAGGCCCAAAGCGGGGTTTTTCCATTGAGACTTTCCTGGTCACACTGATATCTGAGTTTTCTGAGATGCTCATCATTTCCTTCAGCTCTCTAGTACATGGCCGTATCACAGAGCGTGGAGGTGGTTCATATCTTGGACACAATACCATGAGCGTATTCTGGAGGTTGCCCATAATTCAGGTAGAGAACAGGAACTTAAGAAGATATTAGGTGTTGCCCATCCATTAGGCAAGCCGCAGACCATTCATAAATTGGGCAGAATGAATGCTGGGAAGATTTCTACTAGAAAGGACACATGTATTTATGCATTCTCTTTTCTATTGTCTACAACCATGGACACAGTGGGATACACAGATATAGAAAGACTAGCCTTGTCAAACGACTTACTAGAATCAGTTCACACCAAACCAAACAAACCGACTTTCTTACCTATTCTCAGAACATGAGACAAAACCACAAACCAATACCCACACCCACACCCACACAGACCCCCAAGTACCTCTGTGACAATACGGAGTGTCGTTTGATGGTGGGCCATAAGAAATTCCCTCATAATGGGCTGTCCTGTCTCAGATCTAGTCTCTGTGGCCAACTTTGTGAATCTGTAAGGAGCCAGTGGTGAGCCACTCTCTGCTTTCTCAGGAAAGGCCCCTCTTCAGACCTTCCTGGCATTTGGCCATCCTCACATAAGTAGGTACCAAGAAAGACTGACTCTGTCTTTGGTAAATCCGAAAAATTTTGACCACTGGGACTGTGACTGGGACTGGCTCTGGATGCCTGGCTTTCTGGATCCCAAGTTCAGAGAATTCCATCACCAAGGAAGTGAGGTGAGGTCACTTCCTTCAGGAACTGAATGAGGTCCATACCTTGGCAACCACTTTGTCCTAACAGTTGCTTCCAAGGGTCCCATGAGATGGAGGCTGCACCTACTTACTCTGACATTTTCACAAGTTAGAATGGTATAAAACCATAGGCACCCAGGAACAGCTCTCCACACAGGCCTGGTTTGCTGCATCTTCTTTACATTAAGAAGAGAGAGGCTGATTCTGACACAACCCTTCATCCTGACCAGGTTGTTTGCAATGAAAGATGACTTTTGCTCTCTGAGGTCCTTAATAGCTTCCTACATCTTCTCCAGGGATCATCTTTAATGACCTTTGAGGTTCTCAGCAGGTGAAAGATCCCTTAATTTCTGTCTTGTAAGACCAACTCTGTCCCTGCTCTTCTGTAAAGTTAGATTGAGGGAAGAGTGTATGGTTAGGGTTAATAACATGTTCAATCTGTGTTAGGAACTATTCTGCTGGATGAATAATGTTATTGGGAACCTACGATATTTATAAGAATATGTAGGTGAAATATATGTATGAAAACAGAAATCTAAGATTTGAAACCCTGAAGGGCATTGGGCCCTTCATTGGTATACTTAGTGTTGACTTACTTTCTGCACAGATGTCTCAGATAAATAAATATACAATGGCATAGGACCTTGTACATTGGATGATTGAATGTGGAAGAGAGCATCCAGTCAAAAAGGGATAGTAGGTAAGATTAGGAAGATAGTTGGTAGGTTTTGGAAGGAGAGTGAGTATAGGATTTGGAAAAAAAAAAACTTCTTTAGCAATAGGGTTTCTGTTAGAGGGTGAAGGTAAATGTCAGCACATATGAAGATTCAGTCACAATGATGAACTTTGGAAAATATGTAGGAAATCAGATAATAATAGAGACATTACAAAATCAGGGAAAGTACAAAGTGAGTGATAGGATTAGACATTTTGAACAGGGTTGAGTTTGAATATATAATCTTAGGAAGAAACAAATATGTAGTCACCAATAGGATTGACATTTGAGAGCATTAGGCAATGTGGACATGGATGTTTTTAGTAATCCCTGTTCACTTTCCTTTTAGGCTTTGGTACAATCATAAGTGTAACCTTTGCATTTTGTGTCCAGAATATTACTGTGATAAAATGTATATGTAGATGGCGTGACATTAGTATTTCTTCCAGCATTTCTGGGAGCAATGTTTTGAAGTCCTATAAATTAGTATTGGTGGTACAAAGAGGTGTACACTGTGTCTATGAATATAGAGATAGTGCATGAATAGACCACATTGTGAATCAATAATATAACTGGTCCCACTTTAAATAATAGATTGAATTCATATCTGAAAATATATAAGAAATCTTATATCGATATACCATCATTCATTCCAACCAGCAATACATCTAATGGTAATATTAGGGTTATGGTTTATCACGAAGTGTCTTTGAGTTTTGCTTCAAAAGTGATCATGGAAATCGAAAATAATGTGTTTGGAAAGAAGTCTCATGAAAAGACCCATCAAAAACATGGAGGAATACATGTGTTCTGTAGAATAAAGTGATTGAATGTGAACAAAATGCCTATAAATTTGCAAATTTTTGGATGAAATATATTTGCTATGATGAGCATAAACTGAAGAAATAGTAATGTACCAGTGTTGAATAAAATAAATGTCAAACTGCACAACATGTCCCATAGGAATCTACTTGTATTGATGTTAAACTGGTTCAGTTACTGTGGAAATATTAGGATTTGTATGCACCTTTCACTGAAGATAGTTTTCAGTACTAGGAAACAAATATGTATTTCAGGTGAATGAATAATTTTGAGAATACTCTTGTGAAAATTTGATTATAAATACACATACTTGAATATGAATGAGTTTAGGGAGTGTATAACAAGACATATATTTCATATTTTGAAAAATCTGGAGAGTGTGTATATATATATATATACATACACAAACACACAGACATTAAAAATAGCATAATATATTCCAATTGAAATTCACCATGAAATATATGTCATCTACAGATCCAAATGTATTTATTTTATTGAATATGGATTTATGTATAATGTTCTTAAACAAGGAAGCTCACTCATAGATTGAATTTTCAGTTCCAACAGCTTTTAGGAGGAGTGATCTCTTACAATTTGTATCTGCCAAGTCAGTCACCTCACAAGAATGTACGTGTGGTATCAGGTAAGATTCTATAATTGCATGTAAAAATACATGTGCTGAATAGGATACAGAGAAAGGGATGCCTTGACATTACAATCACGGAGACTAAGGCACAATTAGAGGAGAAGAGTTAGAAAATCTGTGAATAAATATCTGGAATGGAATATGCTCAGGAGTTCACAACCTTAAAGACGGAAGAGGAGATTTCAAAAGTAAGGGACAGGGAAAACAGTCCACAAACATGGAGCTCTGGTTCCCTAAATCCTTCTTGAGAAACTCACTCTGAGTTTGGGCACTTGAAATATATGTTGTTGTCGGGAGATTTAGCTTCCATTGTAGTGAGACAATCAAAGCTGTGTCTGCATCTATGTTACCTCGAGGACATGGTTTCTTATTTTCCACTGAATATGTGGCAGCAGTGCTGAATTTTCTTTAGTAGGTAAACTGTGGCAACTGGGGGATAAGTGTATTCACATGTGGACTGTGAGGCCATTTGGTCATCCTCCACTTTTCGTCGTGTTTCTTGCTGCTGCCCTGGGATTTTGGTATTTGCTTCATGATATACAAAGAATTCAACTGTTACCCGGTGCGTGAGTGAGTTCTGTCACTTTTGGTAGGTCAGGGTCTGCAGGAGAATGCACCAACCAGGCTTATATCCCACATGACTTGCCCCCTTGACCATAGCAATCTGATTCTAAACATTGCCCTGAATCCTGTCCATATAACAAGATGCCTTTACATACAAGGGTCTGCTGGCTGCACCATGTCAGTCACAAGTCATTTGGAAGCCAATGGAAGATCCACATGGCCCCACCACAGTTGTTTTATTGCACACCTGCCCAGCACTGCTTTAGGCCCACCTCTCAGCAGGCTCCAACTTCCTGGTATCTCTGTTCTGAACCATTTTTATGAAAACCAGTCAATCAAAGCACTGTCTTGTAATCTCATGATCAGCCACAGGATATCCAAAGATTCTCCAGTGCCACCTGGTCATGGGAAGTTTAAAAATTTCTTGGTATTTATCTACCCATTTTTCAAGGTTGAAGTTGGAGGCACTGTGTGTTTCATTTCATTCTGGAACTATTAAATGGTTAGGAAGCTCATTTCAATGAAATCTCTGCAGAAGTCTCACAGGCAAGGCTTCCCAAACAGTGGCCAAATGATCACATGAATCCAGGCCCATTGGGATCTACATTGTGACATCCGTGTGTTTTGACTCTCATATATGGCTGCCAAGTCTTTCAGAATAAAATCATGTGGTAACCTGGCTGAGATTCCCAGTGCTCAGTGAACAGCCACCCTGGGCCTAGATCTCATTTTACAAGGGTGACTCTCATGTGAATCCTCCTAAAATCCCAACACAATTCATGGCAATACGTCTCTGAGGTGAGGTCCACAACTCAGTCTCTAAGGGGAATCACAACAGAGTTAAAGCCAAGCTGGACCCAGTCATCTATTCCAACGGCCACACATGACCACAATTAAAACCAAAACACTCCCACATGGCCCTCATCTTCTTCCATATGGACACTCATCATTACCTCTGGCTTGAGGTTTCCATGAGGGGCACAGCCCAAGACAGTGTCCAAAATAACCTCCATTGCCCCTCATTTGCCTAAAGTCAGGGTGTCCTGGACACTCGTCCGGGGAACCAGGAGAGATCAAATAGGCCTGCTATTAATATTGCTTTGCTCCTCCAATTTGAGGCCTACTGACTGTCAGGTATAGATTCTTTATGTGATTTGGATTCTGGAGAAAACCCAAGCACCTATGGGATAGACTCTAAAGGGCTTTGAAGAACTCATTTGATCCAAAGGTTCCTATTCTCACTTGATGGAGGTGAGGAACCTTACAGGGGAAGGCGAGAGACTTCTTCCATAATGACTGCTCTTTTGGCCAATTTAGTTTTGGATGCAAACATGGGATTTTCTTTACATCCATCATGTGCTGAGAATCTAAGCCAAAGCCTAACACAGGACCTAGAGCCTGATTCAGACATATCCCTTTCCAATGCAATTAAGCAAAGAGTCACAGGTGATGCCCATTGATTTCCATTTGAAAACTGTTTTCTTTAGGCTTCCCAAAGGGGTGGCCAGAGGCAAAGACCTTCCTGACATTGAGGGCAACAGAACAATATGTAACCAAAGCAGTATTTCTCCACTGAAACTTTCCTGATTACACTGATATCTGAGTTTTCTGAGTTGCTCGCCATTCCCTTCAGCTATCCAGTACATAGCCATGTCACAGAGCTTGGTGGTGGTATACATCTTGGACACAAAACCATGAGCCTATTCTGGAAAGTGGCCAGAATTCAGAAAGAAAACAGGAACTTAGGAAGATATCGGGGGTTGCCCATCAATAATGCAAGCCACAGTCCATTCATAAATGGGAAGTATGAATCCGGGGAAGCTTTCTACTAGACAGGACACATCCATTGAAGCATTCTCTTTTCTAATGTCTACAACCCCTGACACAGTGGGATACACAGACCTAGAAACACTCGCCTTTTCAAATGACTTACTAGAATCAATTAACTCCAAACAAAACAAACTGCCTTTCTTACCTATTCTCAGAACATGAGACAAAACCACAAACACACACCCACACCCACAAATGCACCTCCTTCCCCCAAGTAGGTCTGTGACTATCCGCAGTGTCCTCTGAGTGGTGGGCCATACTATGTTTCCATGAAATGGCCTGGTCTGTCTCAGATCTGTTCTCCTTGTCCAACTCTGTGAAGTTGACAGGAGCCAGCGGTGAGCCACAACCTGGTTTCTCAGGAAAGGGCCCTCTTCAGAGCTTTACTGGCATTTGGCCATCCTCACATAAGTAGGTACCAAGAAAGACTGACTCTGTCCTTGGTAAATCCAAACAAGTGAGATCACTGGGACTGGGACTGGGACTGGCTGTGGGTGCCTGGCTTCCTGGACCACATGTTCAGAGATTTCGAACACCAAGGAAGTGAGGTGAGGTCACTTCCTTCAGGAACTGAATGAGGTCACTGCCTTGGCAAACACATTGTCCTAATTGTTGCTTCCAAGGCCCCATGAGATGGAGGCTGCCCCTACTTCCTGTGACACTTTCACAAGTTAGAATGGTATATCATCCATAGGCACTCCAGAGCAGCTCTCCACACTGGCCTGTTTTGGTGCATCTTCTCTACATTAAGAAGAGAGAGGCAGATTCAGACACAACCCTTCATCCTGACCAGGTTGTTGGCCATGGAAGGTGACTCTTACTCTCTCAGGTCCTTCATAGCTGCCTACATCTTCTACAGGGATCATTTCTGCATGGACGTTTGAGGTGCTCAGCGGGTGGAAGATCCCCTAAATTCCTGTATTGTAAGACCAACTCTTTCCCTGCTCTTCTGTAAAGTTAGATTGAGGGAACAGTGTATGGTTAGGGTTAATAACATGTTCGATTTGGGTTAGGAATTGTTCTGCTGTATGAATAATGTTATTGGGAACCTGCGATATTTATAAGACTATAGAAGTGAAATATAAGTATGAAAACAGAAATGTTCTAAGGTTGTATGGTAATTCTAGGCTTAAAATAAAAACATGTTGGAGATTTATGTGTGTCATTTGTGTTGTATAATTGGACTTGTTATCAAAAAGATATGTACAGTTACATGTTACTTTTTACCCTTAGATAAAATTTAAAAGTATTTTTAAGTTAATGAGAGCCTAATCTCTGTGAAGGTTTTATTGTAAAACACAAAGGTAAAATGCCCATTCATTTCCATGTGAAAACTGTTTTCTTCAGGCTTCAGGAAGGAGTAGCCTGAGGAAAAGATGTTCCTGATATTCAGGGCAACATAACAATAGGTAATCAAAAGGCCCAAAGCAGGGTTTCTCCACTTAGACTTTACTGGTCACACTGATATCAGAGTTTTCTGAGATGCATTCCCTTCAGCTATCCAGTACATGGCCATGTCACAGAGCTTGGAAGTGGTACATATCTTGTACATAAAACCATGAGCCTATTTTGGAGAGTGGCCAGAATTCAGGAAGGATACAGGAACGTAAGAAAATAATAGGTGTTGCCCAATGATAAGGCAAGCCACAGTCCATTTATAAAATGGGCAGGATGAATGCTTGGAAGTTTTCTCTTTGACAGGACACACCCATTGAGGCATTCTCTTTTCTAATGTCTACAACCATGGACACAGTGGGATACACAGACATAGAAACACTCGCCTTGTCAAAGGACTAACTAGAAACAGTTCACTCCAAACCAAACAAACCCCCTTTCCTAACTATTCTCAGAACATGAGAAAAAACCACAAACCCACTCAAACACCCACGAAGTCACCTCCTTCCCCCAAGTAGGTCTGAAACTATCCAGAGTGTCCTCTGACTGGAGGGCAATACTATGTTCCCCAGAAATGGCCTGTCCTGTCTCAGATCTGGTCTCCTGGGTCAACTCTGTGAAGTTGTCAGGAGACAGCAGTGAGCCTCTAACTTCTTTCTCTGGAAGGGCCCCTCTTCAGAACTTTCCTGGCATTTGGCCATCCTCACATCACTAGGTACCACAAAAGACAGACTCTGTCCTTGGTTAATCCAAACAAGTGAGACCACTGTGACTGGAGCTTGGACTGGGTCTGGATGCCTGGCTTTCTGGAACCCAAATTCGGAGAGTTCCATCAACAAGGATGTTAGGTGAGGTCACTTCCTTCAGCAACTGAATGTGGTCACTGCATTTCCAACCACTTTGTCCTAACATTTGCTTCCTAGGGTCTCATAATATGGAGGATGCGCCTACTTCCTGTGACACTTTCACAAGTTCGAATGGTATAGAAACAATAGGCACCTGGGAACAGCTCTCCACACAGGCCTAGTTTGGTCAATCTTCCCTACATTAAGAAGAGAGAGGATGATTCAGACACATGCTTTTAACCTGACCGGGTTGTTTGCCATGGAAGATGACGTTTGCTCTCTCAGGCCTTTCATAGCTGCCTGCATCTTCTCCAGGGATCTTATCTGCATGGACCTTTGAGGTTGTCAACAGGTGGAAGGTTCCCTACACCCCTGTATTGTAAGACCAACTCTGTCCCTGCTCTTCTGTAAAGTTGGATTGAGGGAAAGTGTATAGTTAGGATTAATAACATGTTCGATTTGTGGTAGGAATCATTCTGTTGGATGAATAATGGTATTGGGAACCTGCAATATTTATAAGAATATACAGGTGAAATGTAATTATGAAAACTGAAATCTAGGTAAGATTTGAATACCAGAAAGGCATTGGGCCCATGATTGGGATACTTATCTTTGAATTATGTTCTGCACAGATGTCTCAGATAAATCAATATACAATGGCATAGGACCTTGTACCTTGGATGATTGATTGTTGAAGAGTTCATCCAGTCAAAAAGGGATAGTCGGTAGGATTAGGTAGATAGTCGGTAGGTTTAGAAAAAAGAGTGAGTATAGTATTTGGACAAAAAGTTCTTTAGCAATAGGGTTTCGGATAAAGAGTGAATGTAAATGTCAGCACATGTGAAGAATCAGTCACTATGATGAACTGGGGAAAATATGTAGGAAAAGAGATATCAATAGAGACATTAGGAAATCAGACAAAATATAAAGTGAGTGATAGGATTAGACATTTTCAACATGGTTGAGGTTGAATATATAATCTTGGGAAGAAACAAATATGTACTCACCAATAGGATTGACATTTGAGAGAATTAGGCATCCAAGACATGGATGTTTTTAGTAATCCATGTTCACTTTCCATTTAGGCTTCGGGACAATCCTAAGTGTGACCTTTGCATTTTGTGTCCAGAATATTACTGTGATAAAATGTATATGTAGATCAGTTGACATGAGTCTTTCTTCCACCATTTCTGTGAGCAAAATTTTGAAGATATACAAATTATTATCGAGGGTACACAGAGGTGTACCCTGTGTCTATCAATATAGAGACAATGCATGAATAGACCATACTGTGAATAAATAATATAACTGGTTCCAAATTAAACAATGGATTGAATTGATATTTGAAAGTATACAAGAAATCTTATATTGATATACAATCATTCATTCCCACCAGTTTTACATCTAATGGTAATATTAGGTTTACGGTTTATCATGACGGGTGTGTGAGTTTTGCTTCAAAAATGATAATGGAAATCAAAAATAATGTCTTTGGAAAAAAGTCTCATGAAAGGAGCAGTCAAGAAACGTGGAGGAATACATGTGTTCTGAAGCAGGAAGTGATTGAAAGTAAAACAAATGCGTATAAATTTGCTAAATTGTGAATGAAATATACATACTATGATGTGCATAAACTGGACAAATAGTAATGTACCAGTGTTGAATAAAAATGAACGTCAAAATACAATTATATTCCATAGGAATCTTCTTGCATTTATGTTAAACTGGGTCAGTTACTGTAGAAATATTAGAATTTTTTTTGGTGTTATAATACAATTTATTTTAGCACTAGCATGCCACAGAATGTCGAGGAAAGAGCAATGGATTTTTAGTTATCGCACTAGTAATCTATCATTAAATGACTATTTTGGGGAGTCTAGAAATTACATAAGGCTATGTAACATTTTTTTTTATTTAGCATTCATAAAAACTTAGAATTTTGGTAATATTTCTACTTTTTTATTTTTTTTTTATTTTTTCAGTTGTTGATCGACCTCATTTTATTTATTTATATGTGGTGCTGAGAATATAACCCAGTGCCTCACACATGCTAGCCAAGCATGTTACCACTGAGCCAGACACCCAGACCCTCCACATTTATCTTATAATCAAACACTCCTCTCCCTCTTCTTTACTCACTTTCTTCCTCATTTTCCCCCTTCTCTCTCTTCCTTTTTCATTTTCCCTCCATAGGAGTTTTTCTCTCATGCCATTACAAACAGTAATATGCTATGAAATTTACATTTAAGAATTTTTTTATAGTCATTCTTTTTTCTTGAGAAAATTTAATAATTATAATAACCTATAGATATATTACAATACATTTATTATACATATGTATCTATATTCATGCATATGTATTACATATGATATATATACATATATATTTAAAAGTACTTTGATTAGCCTGTTAGAAATAATATAGACCAAGTCTTTCTTAATTTTCAAGTCTTCTAGAATTAACAGCTTACAGTGAAAATCAAATAAACATATTTAAGTAAACAGGTATCATTCTTATTTATCAATACTTATCATTTAAGTTTTTATATTACATTAAGCTGTGATATGGCATATTAACTCTTATGAATTAGTGAAATTTTATTTGAACAACCTTTTATTTAAGGACCATATGCACTGACATTTTAAATGGCTTTCTTGTGATTTTAATTTCTATCAATTGCATATTTATTGCCAAATACTTATTTTATTAATTTTCATATTCATGATTGATATAAAGTCAATTGTTTAATTCTTCTTGTAAGTAGTTACTTATTACAGTAATAATTCTACATCTTTATAAGAAAAATGGTACAAAGATATTTTCATGCAAAATTAAGAATAATTGCATGCTCTAAATGTTTCATTGTTGATACATATAATAAAGAGCTTTTGATGAGTCTCTTCCCCAGTAAAACATAAAATGCAAAGATATAGTTGGGTATGTATGTCCAAATAAAGATAAGGAAAAATACACATTATCAGCTACAAACTATCAAATAAAAGATGAAAAGAACAATCCAACACATTGTACGAACTTGTCAGATGATGTAGCCTAAGGCTAGACCTGGTCCATGACAAAATATTCACGAAAAAATGAAATATGAAAAATATAGGAAATGATATGAATTTTTCATGAAGGTAGGTGGATTATCCTTTAATCTCAATATATGTTCATTTCAAAAGCCAGTTTTCTGGTAAAATAAATTTGTGATATTTACAACTACACAAAACAAACTTTCTGCTTATCAAAATGAATGCATCTCAACTCCTTTTTAGCTGATTTCTTCCCACTCAATTTTAAACCTTTGTTTATTTATTTTTATTGGTTTTTCAAAACATTACAAAGCTCATGATATATCATCTTTCATACATTTGACTGAAATGGGTTATGAACTCCCAATTTTCCCCAAATACGAATTGCAGAATCACATCAGTTACACATTCACATTTTTACATAATGTCACATTAGCGACTGTTGTCCTCTGCTACCTTTATTATCCCCTACTATCCCCCCTCCCCTTTCATCCTATCTTCCCTCTCTTCCTCATCTGCTTTTTCACTTCTCTCTCTTGATCCCGCCTTTCCCCTCACAACGTCTTATATGTAATTTTGTGTAACAATGAGGGTCTCCTACCATTTCCATATGCTTTCCCTTCTCTCTCCCTTTCTCTCTCCCACTTGTCTTTGTTTAATATTAATCTTTTCCTCATGCTCTTCCTCCCTGTTCTATTCTTAGTTACCCTATTTTTAGCAAAGCAGACATTTGGCATTTGTTTTTTTAAGGATTGGCTAGCTTCTCTTAGCATAATCTGCTCTAATGCCATCCATTTCCCTGCAAATTCTATGATTTTGTCATTTTTTAGTGCTGCATCCATCGTGTATAGATGCCACATTTTTTTTTATCCATTCATCTATTGAATTGCATCTAGGTTGGTTACACAGTCTAGGTATTGTGAATTGTGCCACTATGATCATTGATGTGGCAGTATCCCTTTAGTACACTCTTTTAAGATCCTCAGGGAATAGTCCGAGAAGGGCGATAGCTGGTTCAAATGGTGGATCCATTCCTAGCTTTCCCAGGAATCCCCATACTGCTTTCCATGTTGGCCTCACCAATTTGCAGTCCCACCAGCGGTGTACAAGTGTCCCCTTTTCCCCATATCCTCGTAAACACTTGTTGTTGTTTGACTTCATAATGGCTGCCAATCATACTGGAGTGAGATGGTATCTTAGGGTGGGTTTGATTTGCATTTCTCTGACTGCTAGATATGGTGAGCATTTTTTCATGTACTTGTTGATTGATTGTATGTCCTCCTCGGTGAAGTGTCTTTTCAGGTCCTTGGCCCATTTGTTGATTAGGTTATTTGTTATCTTATTGATAATTTTTTTGAATTCTTTGTATATTCTGGATATTAGGGCTCTATCTGAAGTGTGAGGGGTAAAAATTTGTTCCCGGGATGTAGGCTATCTATTTACTTCCCTTTTTGTTTCTCTTGCAGAGAAAAAAAAAACTTTTTAGTATAAGTAAGTCTCATTTTTTTATTCTTGTTAAGAACTCTTGGGCTATGAGCGTCCTATTAAGAAATTTGGAGCCCGACCCCACAGTATGTAGATCGTAGCCAACTTTTTCTTCTATGAAACGCAGTGTCTCTGATTTTATATCTAGATCCTTGATCCATTTTGAGTTAAATTTTGTGCATGGCGAGAGAACGGGATTCAGTTTCATTTTGTTGCATATGGATTTCCAATTTTCCCAGCACCATTTGTTGAAGATGCTATCCTTCCTCCACTGCATGCTTTTAGCCCCTTTATCAAATATAATAAAGTTGTAATTTTGTGGATTGGTTTCTGTGTCCTCTCTTCTGTACCACTGGTCCACCTGCATTTTTCGGTACCAGTTCCATGCTGTTTTTGTTACTATTGCTTTGTAGTACAGTTTGAACTCTGGTATCGCTATACCTCCAGATTCACACTTCCTGCTTAGAGTTGCTTTTGCTATTCTGGGTCTTTTATTTTTCGATATGAATTTCATGATTGATTTATCTATTTCTACAAGAAATGCCGTTGGAATTTTGATTGGCATTGCATTAAACCTGTAGAGAACTTTGCGTAATATTGCCATTTTTATGATGTTAATTCTGCCTATTCATGAACAGGGCACATGTTTCCATCTTCTGACATCTTCTTCTATTTCTCTCTTTAGATTTCTGTAGTTTTCATTATATAAATCTTTCACCTCTTTTGTTATTTTGATTCCCAAGTATCTTATTTTATTTGAGGATGTTGTGAATAGAGTGGTTTTCCTCATTTCCATTTCAGAAGTTTTTTTTCTGTTATACAGGAATGCATTTGATTTATGGGTGTTAATTATATATCCTGCCACTTTTCTGAATTCATTTATTAACTTTAGCCATTTCTTTGTAGACATTTTTGTGTCTGTTAAATATATTATCATGTCATCTGCAAATAGTGATACTTTAAATTCTTCTTTTCCTATTTTTATGCCTTTAATTTCTTTTGTCTGTTTAATTGCTCTGGCTAGTATTTCAAGAACTAAATTGAATAGAAGTGGTGATAGAGGGCATCCCTGTCTTGTTCCAGATTTTAGAAGGAATGCCTTCAGTTTTTTCTCCATTTAGGATGATGCTAGCCTGAGGTTTAGCATATATAGCTTTTACAATGTTGAGGTAAGTTCCTGTTATCCCTAGTTTTTATAGAGTTTTGAACATAAATGGATGCAGAACTTTGTCAAATGCTTTTCTGCATCTATCGAGATGATCATATAGTTCTTGTCTTTAAGTCTATTGATGTGGTGAATGGCATTTATTGATTTTCGTATATTGAACCATCCTTGCATCACAGGGATGAATCCTCCTTGGTGATGTTGCACAATTATTTTGATATGCTTTTGTACTCGATTTGTCAGAATTTTATTGAGAATTTTTGCATCCAAGTTCATTAGAGAAATTGGTCTGTAGTATTCTTTCTTTGAAGTGTCTTTGTCTGGTTTCGGGATCAGGGTGATGTTGGCCTCATAGAATGAATTTGGAAGAGCTCCTTCTTTTTCTATTTCTTGAAAAAGCTTGAAAAATATTGATTTTAATTCTTCTTTGAAGGTTTTGTAGAAATCCGCTGTATTCCCATTCGGTCCAGGGCTTTTTTTGGGTTGGCAGTCTTTTGATTGCTTCTTCTATGTCTTCCTTTGTTATTGGCCAGTTTAAATTGTTTGTGTCTTCCTGACTCAATCTGGGCAGATTGTATGACTTAAGAAATTTATCAATATCTTCACAATATTCTATTTTATTGGAATATAGTGTTTCAAAATACTTTCTAATTATCTTCTATATTTCTGTAGTGTCTGTTGTGATATTGCCTTTTTTATCCCACATGTTAGTAATTTGAATTCTCTTTCTTCTTCTCTTCCTTAGCGTGGCTAAGGGCCTGTTGATCTTATTTATTTTTTCAAAGAACCAACTTTTAGTTTTATCAATTTTTTCAACTTTTTTTTGTTTCAATTTCGTTGATTTCTGCTCTAAATTTAATTATTTCTTGTCTTCTACTACATTTGCTGTTGTTTTGCTCTTCCTTTTCCAGGTTTTTGTGGTGTAGTTTAAGTTCATTTATTTGTTGTTTTTTTTTTTCTTTTTTTGAGGAAAGAACTCCAAGAAATGAATTTCCCTCTTAAAACTGCTTTCATTGTGTCCCATAGATTCCGGTATGTTGTGTCTGTATTGTCATTTGTCTCTAAGAATTTTTTATCTCCTTCTTTATGTCTTCTGTAACCCATTGGTCATTCAGTAGCATGTTGTTCATTTTCCATGTGATGTAGGATTTTTCCTTCCTTCTTTTCTCATTGATATCCAGTTTCATTCCATTATGATCAGATATGGTGCACGGTATAATCTCCATGCCTTTATATTTACTAAGAATTGCCCTATGGCATAATATATGGTGTATCTTTGAGTAGGATCCATGTGCTGCTGAGAAGAACATGTATCCACTTGATGATGGTTGATATATTCTATATATGTCGGTTAAGTCTAGGTTATTGATTGTGCTGTTGAGTTCTATAGTTTCTTTATTCAGTTTTTGTCTAGAGGATCTCTCTAATGCCGAGAGTGGTGTGTTGAAGTCACCCATAATTATTGTGTTGTAGTCTATTTGACTCTTGAACTTGAGGAGAGTTTGTTTTATGAACGTTGCACCTCCATTGCTTGGTGCATACAAATTGATAATTGTTTTTTTCTTGTTGGTGGATGATTCCTTTAAACAGAATATAGTGTCATTCTTTATCCCTTTTGATTAACTTAGGTTTGAAGTTGATATTATTCCATATGAGTATGGCAAATCCTTCTTGCTTCCGAGGGCCATGTGAGTGTTATGATTTTTTCCAACCTTTTACCTTCAGCCTGTGTATGTCTTTTCCTATCATATGCGTCTCCTGAAGGCAGAATATTGTTGGATTTGTTTTTTTGATCCAGGTTACTAGCACATGTCTCTTGATTAGTGAATTTAGGCCATTAACATTTAAGGTTACAATTGAAATATGATTTGTACTTCCAGTTATGTTTATTTATTTATTATATTTTAGTTTGGATAGTTTTTACTTTTTTGGTTACTTTCCTCCCGCTTTACTGAGATACTTCCCACTGTTAGTTTTGGGCACTATTTTTTAACTCTTCTTCTTGTAGTATTTTGCACAAAATGCTTTGCAGTGCTGGTTTTCTGGCTGAGAATTGTTTTAGCTTTTGTTTATCGTGAAAGACTTTAATTTCATTGTCAAATCTGAAGCTTAACTTTTCTTTATATGGTATTCTTGGTTGAAATTCTTTTTTTTTTTTCAACATTTGAATTACACTGTTCCAGGATCTTCTCACTTTCAAAGAATGTGATGAAAAATCAGTTGTTAACCTAATTGGTTTACCCCTGAATGTAATCTGCCTCCTTTCTCTTATAGCTTTTAATATTCTCTCCTTGTTCTGTATGTTGGCTATCTTCATAATTATATGTCTTGGAGTTGGTCTATTTTGGTTTTGAATGTTTGGGGTCCTGTAGGCTTCCAGGAATTGGCAATCCAATCCATCATTCATCTCTGGGAAGTTTTATAGAATTATTTCATTTAATATGTTGTCCATTCCTTTGGTTTGAATCTCTATGCCTTCTTCTATCCTGATGACTCTTAAATTTGTTTTTTGTTTTTGTATGACATCCCATATCTTTTGAATAAATTCCTGGTGGGATTTAAGCATCTTTTCTGTGTTTACTCAATTCTTTTCAAGTTGATAAACTTTGTCTTCATTATCTGATGTTCTGACTTCTACTTGATCTAGTCTATTTGTAATATTCTCGTTTGAGTTTTTAATTTCATTTATATTTTCCTGCATTTCTAGGATTACTGTTTAATATTTTTTTTAAGATCTCTATCTCCTGGTAATGCTCATTCTTTGCCATTTGAATTTGTTTGCTTAATTCATTTTCAAAATATACTTTTATTGCTTGGACTTGCTGCCTCATGTCTTCTCTAATATTCCTTTCCATCTGAGTTCGGTATGCCTTGAGTTCTTTCCCTATCCCTGTTTCTGATGCTTCAAGGTCCTCCTGTAGATTTAAGTTGTCCTGCATTGTTTGTACTCCTTTTTTGCCCTTGTTTTTTCATGATGTTCACGTTACTTTCCAGCTCTATTTGATTGCTGTGTTTCTGCTTTATTCTTTAGATTTGTTTTGGTGTTGTATATCTCTGTTGTCTCTCCTTTGTGTTGGTAAACTATGCCTGCTAAAGTGGATTCCGCTTGGAAGTAATTCCGAAGGCCGAGCTCCAGTGATGTCACCTCTCTGCTTTGGCCGGCCCCAGGCTCCTTGCCGAGGTGTCCGAATTGGGGGGTGGGACTTGACTGTCTCTGGTTTGTTTCAGCTCTGGGTCACTGGCAGGCGGGCGGTCTCCAGCCGCCCAATTGTGCGGTTGGTCGCCAGCGGGCAGGCGGTCTCCAGCCGCCCAGTCACGCGGGCAGCAGGTGGGCTGTCGCCGTTGGGTTGTCAATCTCTAGCCACGCAGTCTCACGCTCGGTTGCCGGCGGGCGGGCATTCCTCAGCCCCCCAGTCACTCAGGCAGTGGGTGGAATGTCATGTGCAGGCCTGCGGTCTCCAGCCGCCCAGTCACAAGGGCCTGCCTTCTAGTCCTTTGGTTTCTCCTGCTTGTCCTGGTTTCTTTTTCTAGACCAGATTTCCCCTGAGTGATGCCTCTCGGCAGTTCAAACTGTACTCTGTGCCTGCCGTTTGTTGGGTGTGGAGGGTGTCTTTTGGGAACCCAGACACTCTATTGTTTTGATTTTTTCCACTTACCCCTCCCCCAGCACTGGCTATACACGTTTCGTTATGGCCACTGATGGTAGGGGGAGTCGAAAGTCAGGTGTCTCTAGTTTTTCTTGCGTCTTTATGCAGGCTTGCTCTGATTAACCCTCCCCCGGAAAGCCTAGGAGACATTTTATGCGAATTCCCCGCTGTATGAGAGATGAGCTGAGTAACACACATCTGTTTTATTGTTGCAGTCTATTGGAGAGGGGCGGTGGTTACTTCAGATCTCAAAGATGGTGGCCGCTTGTTTCCTTGGTGGAGTTTCTTTTGTGGGGGATAGAACTATACCACTTTCTTCCCTGTCTGAATTCCCAAACTCAGCCCGGGGATCAGTGGGAGCTCAGCCGGCAGGATTCCACAGAATCCGCAGCAACATTTCTCCCTGCTTCAGGTCACTTCTCGGTGGTGCCCCGCCATCTGAAACAGCAGGCCTGGCTGCATGATTCAATCAGCCCGGATCTCTGATTGCACAGTTGGCTATTGGGAACCCCGGCACTCTATTGTTTTGATTTTTTTTTTTTTCCGCTTGCCCCTCTCTCAGCGCTGGCTAGACAGGTTTTTTTCACCACTGATGGGAGGGGGAGTTGAAAGTCAGGTGCCTCTAGTTTTCCCCTATCTTTATGCAGGCTCCCTCTGAAAATCTCTCCCCCAGAAAGCCTAGGAGAGATTTGATGCAAATTCCCCGAAGTATGGGAGAGGAGCTGAGTAACAGTAACAGAATAACAACATTTTATTGTTGCATTCTGTAGGGGAGTGGCTGTCGTTACTTCAGCTCACCAAGATGGTGGCCGTTGGTTTCCTTCGTGGAGTTTCTATTGTGGGGGTTAGAACTGTACCACTTCCTTCCCCATCTGAAACCCTGAACTCAGCCCAGGGCTCAGTGGGGACTCTACTGGCAGAATTCCACAGAATCTGCATCAACGTTTCTCCGTGATTATTGATCGCATCTCGGTGGTGCCCTGCTTTCTGTAGCCACTGGACTGGTAGCGCGGATCAGTCAGACAGGATCTCCGGTCGCAGAGTTGGCTCATGTTTGAGACTCATTTACCGGACCTCAGTGCTAGAAATCCTTCTTCTAGGTTTCAGTGCACCCCCATTTTGCTGTAAGTTCCTAAGAAGATAGTTTTTTGTCGTTCTTAGTCGTTAGTCACCTGCGCAGTGGCGCGGTACACTGGGTATGATGCTCTCTATTCGCGGCCATCTTGCAATGTCAAAATATTATGATTTGTATGCACCATTCACTAAAGTTAGTTTTCAGTATTAGGAAACAAATATGTATTTCAGGTGGATGAATATTTCTGAGAATAATCTTGTGAAAAGTTCATTATAAATCCTCATACATGAATATGAATAATTTTAGGAAGTGTATAATAAGACACATATATTTCATATTTTGAAAAATCGGGAGAGTATATATATATATATATATATATATATATATATATATATATACACACACACACACAAACACACACACCGAGACATTAAAAAGTAGCAATATATATGCCAATCGAAATTCATCATTAAATATATAACATCCACTTATCGAAAAATATACATTTTACTGAAAATGGATTTATGCATAATGTTGGTCAACTAGGAAGCTCACCCATAGGTTGAATTTTCTGTTCCAACAGAGGTTAGGAGGAGTGATCTCTTCTCACAATTTTTATCTGCCATGTCAGCCACCTCAGAAGAATGTACATGTGATACCAGGTAGGATTCTATTTGTGCATATTAAAATACATGTGCTTAATAGGCTACAGAAAAAGGGAGAGAGGAATTCACATATTTGTTAATTTTAAAAACACATGGAGAACTATGTCAATAAACATTAAGGGATATCCAACTACATACCATGCCTTCTCTGAATTGCTGTTATTTGTATTCTTTTTGGGTTACTATTCTCCATCATATAAGGATTAGTAGTCAGAGTCTAGTAGGGTATGGGTTAGTGTCAGAGATTCAGTATTTCAAATGGAAAATAGGAAAGTAAACCCAATGTGTTTGCAAATATGTGCTACACAAAAATCTTCCCACTCACATTAAAAACAATCCCTTGATATTACCCTCACTGGAAGAAATACACAATTAGAGGATAAGAGTTAGAAAATCTGTGAATACATACCCGGAATGGAATATGCTGAGGAGTTCACAACCTTGGAGGTGGTAGATGAGTTTCCAAAAGTAAAAGACAAGGTAAACACTCCACAACATGGAGCTCTGCAGGCCTAAAGACTTCTTGAGATACTGCCTCTGAGTTGGGACACTTAAAATGTATGTTGTTGTCGGTAGCTTTAGCATCCTATGTAGTGAGACCATCAAAACTGGGTCAACATCTATGTGACCTGGAGGACATGGTATCTTATTTTCCAATTAAAATGAGGCAGCAGTGCTGAATTCTCACTTTGTGGGTAAACTGTGGCAACTGGGGGATAAGTGTCTCTCCGTGTGGACTGTGAAGCCATTTGGTCATACTCTACTTTTCGTGGTGATTCTTGCTGCTGCACTGGGAGTTTGGTATTGGCTTAATGAAATACAAGGAGTTTAACTGGGACACAGTGCTGGAGGGAGTTCTGTCACGTGTGGTGGGACAGGGTCTCCAGGAGAATGCACCAACCAGGCTTATGTCCAACATAGCTTGCCCCCTTGACCATATCAACCTGATTCTGAACATTGCCCAGAAACCTATCCATATAACAAGATGCCTTTACATATAAGGGTCTGCTGGCTGCATCATGTCAGTCACAAGCCATTTGAAAGCCAATGGCCAATCCACATGAAACCACCAGAGATGGTTTATCTCACACCTACCCACCTTTGCTGTAGGCCCACTACTCAGCAGGTTCCAACTTACTGGCATCTCTGTTCTACACCATTTTTGTGAAACCCAGTCAATCAAGGCACTTTCTCGTACACTCATGATCAGCAACAGGATCTCCAATGGTTTTCCAGTGCCACCTGGTAATGGGAATTTCAAAAATTTCATGGTATTTATCGAGCCCATTTTTTAAGGTTGAAGTTGGAGGCACTGAGGGTTTCATTTAATTCAGTAACCATTAAATGGTGAGGAAGCCCATTTCAATGAAAGCTCTGGAAGACTCTCACAGGCAAGGCTTCCCAAAGAGTTGCCAAATGGTAACATAAAGCCAGGCATATTGAGGTCTACAATGTAAAATCCTTGCGTGTTTTGACTCTCAACTATGGGTGCTAATTCTTTCAGAAAAAAATTATGTGATAACCTGGCTGAGATTCCCTGTGCTCTGTGGAAAGCCTTCCTGGGCACAGATCTCAGTTTCCAAGGGTGACTCTCATGCATGGCCTCCTAAAATCCCAACAAAACTCATGGCAATACCTCTCTGAGATCAGTTCCAGAACTCAGTCTCTAAGGGGAATCACACTAGAATTCAAGACCAGGTGGAGCCAGTCATATTTTTCAACAACCACACTAATAACCACAATTAAAACCAGAACACTTCCACATGGCCGTCATCTTCTTCCATATAGATACTCATTTTAACCTCTGGCTGGAGGTTTCCATGAGGGGCACAGCCCAAGACAGTGTCCAAAATAAGCTCCCTTGCCCCTCATTTGCTTAACGTTGGGGTGGCCTGAACACCTTCCTGTGAACCATGACTTATCAAATAGGCCTGCCGTTAATACTGCTCTGCTTCTCCAATTTGAGGACTACTGACTGTGGGGTTTAGATTCTTCATGTGAATTGGAATCATTGGAATCACCTATGGGCTAGCCTCTGAAGGGCTTTGAAGAACTCATTTGACCCAAAGGCACCCTATTCTCACTTGATAGAGGTCAGGAACCTTACAGAGGTAGGGAGAGACTTCATCCACAAAAACTGCTCTTTTGGCCATTTTGGTTTTGGATGAACACGTGGGATGTATAAGGTGCTGAGTATCTAACCACAGCCTCACACAGGGCCAAGAGGCTGTTTCAGAAACATCCATTTCCAAAGCAATTAAGCAAAGAGCCACAGGTGATGCCCATTAATTTCCATTTGAAAACAGTTTTCTTCAGGCTTCACAAATTAGTGTCCTGAGGTAAAGACCTTCCTGAAATTCAGGGCAACAGAACAATAGGTAAGCAAAAGGCCCAAAGAAGGGTTTCTCCACTGAGACTTTCCTGGTCCCACTGATATCTGAGTTTTCTTAGATTCTCGCCATTCCCTTCAGCTATCCAGTACATCACCATTTCACAGAGCTTGGAGGTGGTACATATCTTGGACACAAAACCATGAGGCTATTCTGGAGAGTTTCCAGAATTCAGGAAGAAAACAGAAACTACTGAGAGCAGATGTTGCCCTTCAATAAGACAAGCTGCAGTCCATTTGTAAATTGGGCAGGATGAATGCTTGGAAGCTTTCTACTAGACAGGACACATCCATTGATGCATTCTCTTTTCTAATGTCTACAATCACGGACAGAGTGGGATACACAGACATAGAAGCACTCGCCTTGTCAAACGACTTACTGGAAACAGTCCACACCAATCCAAACAAAGAGCCTTTCCTACCTATTCTCAGAACATGAGACAAAACCACAAACCCACACACACACACTCAAAGGCACCTCCTTTGCTCAAGTAAGTCTGTGACTATCCATAGTGTCCTCAGAATGGTGGGCCATTGTATGTTCCCCCAAAATGGCCTGTCCTGTATCAGATCTGGTCTCCTTGGCCAACACTTTGAAGTTGTTAGGAGCCATGGGTGAGCCACTACCTGCTTTCCCAGGAAAAGCTCCTCTTCAGAGCTTTCCTTTCATTTGGCCATCATCACATCAGTAGGTACTAAGAAAGACTGACTCTGTTCTTGGTAAATCAAAACAAGTGAGACCACTGGGACTGGGACTGTGACTGGCTCTTGGTGCCTGTCTTCCAGGATCAAACGTCCAGAGAGTTCCATCACCAAGGCAGTGAGGTGAGGTCATTTCCTTCAGGAACTGAAAGAGGTCACTGACTTGGCAACCACTTTGTCCTAACAGTTACTTCTAAGGGTCCCATGAGATGGAGGCTGTCCCTACTTCCTGTCACACTTTCACAGTTAGAATGGTATACCAACCATAGGTACCTGAGAACAGCTCTCCACACAGGCCTGGTTTGGTCCATCTTCTCTACATTAAGAAGGTAGAGGCTGATTCAGACACATCCCTTCATCCTGACCAGATAGTTTGCCATGGAAGATGTCTTTTGCTCTCTCAGGTCCTTCATAGCTTCCTTCATCATCTCAGGGGATCATTTCTGCATATACCTTTGATGTTCTCAGCAGGTGGAAGATCCCCTACATTCCTGTATTGTAAGACCAACTCTGTCCCTCCTCTTCTGTAAAGTTATATTGAGGGAAAAGTGTATGTTTAGGGTTAATAACATGTTTGCTTTGCGTTAGGAATCTTTCTGCCGGATGAATAATGGTATTTGGAGCCTGTGATATTTACAAAAATATATAGGTAAAATATAAGTATAAAAACAGAAATCTAGGTAAGATTGGAAGCCAGAAGGGAACTGGGCCCTTGAGTGGGATACTTAGGTTTGAATTATGTTCTGCACATGTGTCTCAGATAAATTGATATACAATGGCATAGGACCTTATACCTTGGATAATTGATTGTCGAAGAGAACATCGAGTCAAAAAACTATAGTCAGTAGCATTAGGAAGATAGTCAGTAGGTTTAGAAAGAAGAGTGAGTATAGGATTTGGACCAAAAGTTCTTTAGCAATAGGGTTTCGGGTAGAGAGTGAATGTAAATGTCAGCATATGTGAAGTGTCAGTCACAATGATGAACTGGGGGAAATATGTATGAAAGCAGGTATCAATAAAGATATTACCAAATCAGGCAAAGTATGAAGTGAGTGATAGGATTAGACATTTTCAACATGGTTGAGGTTGAATATATAATCTTAGGAAGAAACAAATATGTAGTCACCAATTTGATTTACATTTGAGAGCATTAGGCAACCTGGACATGGTTCTTTTTAGTAATCCACGCTCCCTTGGCATTTAGGCTTTGATACAATCATGAGTGTGACTTTCGTTTTTTGTGTCCAGAATATTCCTGTGATAAAATCTATATATAGATAAGGTGACATGAGTATTTCTTCCACCATTTCTGGGAGCAATATTTTGAAGACGTATAAATTAGTATTGAAGGGACAAAGAAGAGTACACTGTATCTATTAATATAGAGATAATGCATTAATAGACAATACTGTGAATAAAAAGCATAACTGGTTCCAACTTTAAATAATGGATTGAATTGAATCGTGAACATATAGAGGAAATCTTATATTGATATACAATTATTCATTCCAACCAGTTATACATCTAATGTTAATATTAATGTTATGGTTCATCATGAAGAGTGTGTGAGTTTAGCTTCGAAATTGATTATGGAAATTGAAAATAATGTATTTGGAAAGAAGTCTCATGAAAAGACCAGTCAAGTAACATGGAGGAATACATGTGTTCTGAAGCAAGAAGTGTTTGAAAGTGAAACAAATTCCTATATATTTTAAACTTGTGGAAGAAATACATATCCTATGATGTGCAAAAACTGAAGAAATAGTAATGTACCAGTGTTGGATTAAAATGAAGGTCAATATAGACATCATGTCCCATAGGAATCTACTGGCATTGATGTTAAACTGGGTCAGTTACTGTAGAAATATTAGGATTTGTAAACACCATTGATTGAAATTAGTTTTCAGTACTGGGAAATAAATATGTATTTCAGGTGGATGAATATTTCTGAGAATTATCTTCTGAAAAGTTGATTATAAATTTATATACATGAACATGAATGAATTTACAGAGTGTGTATAAGTCACATACCTTTCATATTTTGAGAAATCTGGAGTGTATATATATATATATATATATATATATATATATATATATATATATATATTTTAAATAAACACAAATATACATTAAAAAGTATCAATATATATGCTAATCGTAATTCATCATGTAATATACATCATTCAAAGATGCAAAATATTTATTATACTGAACATGGATTTATGTATAATATTGTTCTACTGGGAAGCTTACACATAGTTTGAATTTTCAGTTCCCACAGCGTTTAGGAGGACTGATCTCTTCTCACAATTTGTATCTGCCAATTCAGCCAACTCATGAAAATGTACGTGTGATACCAGGTAGGATTCTGTATGTGCATATAAAAATACATGTGCTGAGTAGGCTACAGAGAAAGGGAGACAGGAATTCACATATTTGTGAACTTTATAAACACATGGAGGACTATTTCAATTAAAAATTGAGTAGATTTATAACACCTACCCTTAATCATGCAAAAGGGAAGTCCAACTGTACAGCATGCCTCCTCTGAACTGCTCGTATTTTTATTCTATTTGGGTATTATTCTTCATCATATTAGGATTAGTAGTCAGAGTATAGTAGGGTATGAGTTACTGTCAGGGATTCAGTATTTCGAATGGAAAATTGGAAATGGATCAATATGTATGCAAATTAGTGTTACACAAAAATTTTCCCACTCTCATTTAGAACAATAACTTGACATTACCTTCACCCCAAGTAAGACACAATTAGAGAAAAAGAGTTAGAAAATCTTTGAATTCATACCTGAAATGAAAACTGCTCCGGATTTCACAACCTTGGAGATGGTAGAGGAGTTTCCAAAAGTAAGGGACAATGTAAAAACTCCACAAACATGAAGATTTGCCAGCCTAAAGACGTCTGGAGAAACTGCCTCTAAGATGGACAGTTGAAATATATGTAGTTTTCAGGAACTTTAGCTTTTTTTCTAGTAAGACCATCAAACGTCTTTATGCATCTCTGTGACCTGGAGGACATGGTTTATAATTTTCCAATGAACATGAAGCAGTAGTGCTGAATTCTCTCTTTGTAGGTGAACTATGGCCACTGGGGGCTATGTGTCTCCCCATGTGGACTGTGAAGCCATTTTATCATCCTCCACTTTTTATAGTGTCTCCTGCTGCACTGAGAGTTTTGTATTTGCTTCATGAAATACAAGGAGTTAAACTTGACCACAGTCCTGGAGGGAGTTCTGTCACATATGGTGGGTCAGGGACTGCAGGAGAATGCACCAACAGGACTTGTATACCACATAGGTTGCCTCCGTGACCATAGCAACCTGATTCTGAACATTGCCCTTAAACCTCTCCATATAACATGATGCGTTTACATACAATGTTCTGCTGGCTGCACCATGTCAGTCACAAGCCATTTGGAAGACAATGGCAGATCCACATGACCCCACCACAGATGTTTTATCACACACTTAATCACCTCTGCTCTAGGCCCACTATTCTGCAGGCTCCAAATTACTGGCATCTCTGTTCTACACCATATTCATGAAAGCCTGTTAATCAAGGCACTGTCTGGTACACTCATGATCAGCAACAGGACATCCAAAGGTTCTTCAGTGCCACCTGGTCATTGGAATTTTAAATATTTCATGGTATTTATCTAGCCAATTTTCAAGGATGAAGTTGGAGGCACTGTTTATTTCAATTCATTCAGGAATCATTCAATGTTGAGGAAGATCATTTCAATGAAAGCTCTGGAGAACTCTCACAGGCAAGGCTTCCCAAAGAGTGGCCAAAAGGTCACATGAAGCCACGCCCATTGAGGTCTAAAATTGAGGTCCATGTGTTTTTTGACTATCAAATATGGCTGCCAAGTCTTTCAGAATTAAATCATGTGATATCCTGTCTGAGATTCCCAGTGCTCTGTGGAAAGCCACCGTGGGCATAGATCTCAGTTTCCAAGGGCGACTCTCATGCGCGGCCTCTTAAAATCCCCACACAATTTATGGCAATTCTTCTTTGACATGTGTTCCAGAACTCAGGCTCTAAGGGGAATGACACCAGAGTTCAAGCCCAGGTGGATCCAGTCATCTCTTCCAACTGCCACAAGAATGACCACAATTAAAACCAAAAGACACCCACATGGCCCTCATCTTCTTAAATATAGACATTCATCTTAACCTCTGGCTGGAGGTTACCATGCAGGATGCATCCCAAGAGAGTGTCCAAAATAATGTCGCTTGCCCCTCATTTGCCTAAAGTGAGGGTGACATGGACACCCTTCCTGTGAACCAGGAGTGATCAAATAGGCCTACCATTAATACTGCTCTCCTTCTCCAATTTGAGGCCTACTGACTCTCAGGTATAGATTCTTTATGTGATATGGAATCTTGAGAAAACACAAGCACCTCTGCAGGGATTTGAAAAACTCATTTGACCTAAAGGACTCCTATTCACACTTGATGGAGGTAAAGAACCTAACAGAGGAAGGCAAGAGACTCATCCACAATGAGTGATTTTTTGCCATTTTGGTTTTGATTGCACAAATGGAATCTATCTTTAGATCTACCATGTGCTGAGAATCTAAGCCACAACCTCACACAGGCCCAAAAGGCTGATTCGGACACGTCCCTTTTCAAAGCAATTAAGCAAAGAGCCACATGTTATGCCCATTTATTTCCATTTGAAAACAGTTTTCTTCAGGCTTCACAAAGGGGTGGCCTGAGGCAAAGACCTTCTTGACATTCAGGGCAACATAACCATAAGTATGCAAATGAACAAAAGCAGGGTTTCTCCACTGAGAGTTTACTGGTCACACAGATATTTGAGTTTTCTAAGATGTTCCCATTCCCTACAGCTATCAAGCACATGGCCATGTCACAGAGCTTGGAGGTGGTACACATCTTGGACTCAAAACCATGGGCCTATTCTTGAGGTTTGCCGGAATTCAGGAAGAAAACAGGAACTTAGAAAGTTAGTAGGTGTTTCTTATGCATAAGACGAACCACAGTCCATTCCTAAATCGGGCAGGAAGAATGCTGGGAAGCATTCTACTAGACAGGACACATCCTTGATGCATTCTCTTTCCTAATGTCTACAACCACGGACAGAGTGGGAAACACAGACATAGAAGCACTCGCCTTGTCTAACGACTTACTAGAAACAGTCCACTCCAATCCAAACAAACTGCCTTTCCTACCTATTCTCAGAACATGAGACAAAACCACAAACTCACACCCACACCGACAAAGGCACCTCCTTAACTCAAGTAGGTCTGTGAATATCCAGAGTGTCCTCTGACTGGTGGACCATACTATGTTCCCCTGAAATGGCCTGACCTGTGTCAGATCTGGTCTCCTTGGCTAACTCTGTGAAGGTGTCAGGAGCCAGAGGTGAGCCACTAACTGCTTTCTCAGAAACGGCTCCTCTTTAAAGCTTTCCTGGCATTTGGCCATCCTCACATCAGTAGTTACCAAGAAAGACTGACTCTGTCTTTGGTAAATCCAAACAAGTGTGACCACTGGGACTGAGACTGGGACTGGCTATGGGTGACTGGCTTCATGAATCCCAAGTTCAGAGATTTTAATCACCAAGGAAGTGAGGTGAGGTCACTTCCTTCAGGAACTGAATGAGGTTACTGCCTTGGCAACCACTTTGTCCTACCAGTGGCTTCCAAGTGTCACATGAGAAGGAGGCTGCCCCTACTTCCTGTTACACTTTCACAAGATAGAATGGTATATCAATCATAGGCGCCCTGGGACAGCTACCCACACAGGCTGGGTTTGGTCCATTTTCTCTACATTAAGAAGAGAGAGGCTGATTCAGTCAGAACCCTTCATCCTGACCAGGTTGTTTGCCATTGAAGATGACTTTTGCTCTCTCAGGTCTTTTATAGCTGCCTTCATGTTCTTCAGAGATCATTTATGCATGTACCTTTGAGGTTTTCATCAGGTGAAAGATCTCATACAACTCTATCCCTGCTCTTCTGTAAAGTTAGATTGATGGAACAGTGAATGGTTAAGGTTAACAACATGTTTGATTTGGGTTAGAAATCATTCTGCTGGATGAATGATGGTATTTGGAACCTAAAATATTTAAAAGAATATAGAGGTGAAATATAATTATGAAAACAGAAATCTAGTTTAGATTCGAAGCCCAGAATGGCATTGGGACCTTGACTGGGATAATTAGCATTGAATTATGTCATGCACAGATGTCTAAGATGAATCTATAATCAATGGCATAGGATCTTCTACCTTGGATGATTGAATGTACAAGAGAACATCGAGTCAAACAGGGACAGTCGGTAGGATTAGGAAGATAGTCGGTAGGTATAGGAAGAAGAGTGAGTATAGTATTTGAAACAAAAGTTCTTTAGCAATAGGGTTTTGGTTAGAGAGTGAATATTTGTCAGCACATGTGAAGAGTCAATCACAATGATGAACTTGGGAAATATGTAGGAAAGCAGATATCAATAGAGACATTACAAAATCAGGCAAACTATAAAGTGATAGGATTAGACTTTTTCAAAGGGTTCAGGTTGAATATATAATCTTAGGAAGAAACACATATGCAGTCACGAATAGGATTGACATTTGAGAGAATTAGGCAATGTGGACATGGATGTTTTTAGTAATCCATGCTCACTTTCCATTTAGGCTTTGGTACAATAATAAGTGTGACCTTTGCATTTGGTGTCCAGAATATTACTGTAATAAAATGTATATGTAGATCAGGTGGCATGCGTATTTCTTCCACCATTTCCGGGAGCAATATTGTGAAGACGAATAAATTAGTATTGGGGGTACAAAGAGGCGTATGCTGTGTCTATGAATATAGAGATTATGCATACATAGATCATACTGGGAAAAAATATAACTGGTTCCAATTAAATAATGGATTGAATTGATATCTGAAAATATATAGGAAATCTTATATTGATATACAATCATTCATTCCAAAGAGTTATACATCTAATGGTAATCTTAGAGTTATGGTTTATAATGAAGGGTGTGTGAGTTTTGTTTCAAAAGTGATTACGGAAATAGAAAATAATGTGTTTGGAAAGAAGTCTCATGAGAAGACCAGTCAAGAAACATGGAGGAATACATGTGTTCTGAAGCAGAAAATGATTGAAAGTGAACCAAATGCCTATAAACTTCCTAACTTGTGGAATAAATATATATCCTATTATGTGCATAAACTGAAGAAATAGTAATGTAACAGTGTTGAATAAAAATGAACTTCAAAATACACATCATGTTCCATAAGGAATCTACTTGCATTGATGTAAACCTAGGTCAGTTACTGTAGAATGGAAAATTGCAAAATAAATCCAATCTGGAATGGGAAATTCTCAGGAGTTCACAACCTTGGATATGGTGGAGGAGTTTCTCAAAGTAAGGGACATTGTAAACACAACACAAACATGGAGCTCTGCTGGCCTAAAGACTTCTTGAGAAACTGGCTAAGAGGTTGGGCACTTAAATTTATATTGTTGTCTGGAGCTATAGCTTCTTTTGTAGTGAGACCATCAAAGCTGGGTGTGCATCTATGTGACCTGGAGGACATGGTATCTTATTTTATAATGAACATATGGCAGCAGTACTGAATTCCCTCTTTGTAGGTAAACTGTGGCCACTGGGGGCTAAGTGTCTCCCCATGTGGACTGTGAAGCCATTTGTTCATTCTCCATTTTCGTGGTGTTTCTTGCTGCTGCACTGGGAGTTTGGTATTTGCTTAACTAAATACAAGGAGTTCAACGGGGACAAGTGCTGGTGGCTACCCCTACTTCATGTGACACTTTCACAAGTTGGAATGGTATATCAACCATAGGCACCCGGGAACAGCTCTCCACACAGGCCATGTTTGGTCCTTCATATCTGCCTACATCTTCTCCAGGGGTCATATCTGCATGGACATTTGAGGTTCTCAGCAGGTGGAAGATCCCCTATATTCCTGTATTGTAAGACCAACTCTGTCCCGCTCTTCTGTAAAGTTAGATTGAGGGAACAGTGTATGGATAGCATTAATAACTTGATCAATTTGGGTTAGGAATTATTCTGAGGGATGAATAATGATATTGGGAATCTGCTATATTTATAAGAACATAGAGGTGAAATATATGTATGAAAACAGAAATCTAGGTAAGATTTGAAGCCCAGAAGGGAATTGGGCCCTTGATTGGGATACTTAGCATTGAATTACCTTCAGCAGAGATTTCTTGGATAAATCAATATACAATGGCATAAGACTTTGTACCTTGGATGATTGAATTTAGAAGGGAACATCAACTCCAAAAGGGATAGTCGGTAAGATTAGAAAGACAGTCGGTAGTTTTCGGAAGAAGTGTGAGTATAGAATTTGGAAAAAAAAAATTCTTTAGCAACAGGGTTCGATTAGAGAGTGAATGCCAATGTCAGCACATGTGAAGAGTCATTCACAATGATGAACTAGGGAAAAAATGTAGGAAAGCAAATATCAAGGAAGACAATAGGAAATTAGGCAAAGTACAAAGTGATTGTTAGGATTAGACATTTTCAACAGGATTGAGTTTGAATATATAATCTTAGGAAGAAACAAATATGTAGTCACCAAAGAATGACATTTGAGAGCATTAGGCAACCTGGACATGGATGTTTTTAGTAATCCATGTTCACTTTCCATTTAGGCTTTGTAAAATCATAAGTGTGACCTTTGCAGTTTTGTCAAGAATATTACTGTGATAAAATGTATATGTAGATCAGGTGACATGAGTATTTCTTCCACCATTTCCGGGAGCAATATTGAGAAGACGTATAAATTAGTATTGGGGGTACAAAGAGGTGTACGCTGTGTCTGTGAATATAGAGATAATGCATGAATAGACCATACTGTGAAAAAATAATATAACTGGTTCCACTTTAAATAATTCATTTAATTGATATCTGAAAATATACAGGAAATCTAATATTGATATAAAATCATTCATTCCAACCAGTTATACATCTAATGGTAATATTAGGTTATGGTTTATCATGAAGGGTGTGTCTGATTTTCTTCAAAAGGATTATGGAAATCGAAAATAATGTGTTTGGAAAGAAGTCTCAAAAAATCCAGTCAAGAAACCTGGAGGAATACATGTGTTCTAAAGCAGGAAGGGATTTAAAGTGAACCAAATGCCTCTAAATTTGTGAACTTGTGGATGAAATATATATGCTATGATGGGCTAAACGTGAAGAAATAGTAATGTAGCAGTGTTGAATAGAAATGAAGTTCAAAATAGACATCATGTCCCATAGGAATCTACTTGCATTGATGTTAAACTGGGTCAGTTAATGTAGAAATGTTAGGATTTGTATGAACCATTAACTGAAGTCAGATTTCAGTAATGGGAAACAAATATGTATTCAAGGTGGATGAATATTTCTGAGAATAATCTTCTGAAAAGTTGATTATAAATCCACATACATGAACATGAATGAATTTAGGGAGTTTATATAATACACATATATTTCATATTTTAGAAAACTTGGAGAGTCACACACACACACACACACACAGACACATGCACAGACATTAAAAGTAGCAATATATATGCCAATCGCATTTCATCATGAAATATATATAATCCACATATCGAAAAATATTCATTTTGCTTAACATGGATTCATGTATAATGTTGTTCTACTAGGAAGCTGACATAGGTTGAATTTTCAGTTTCAACAGCGTTTAGGAGGAATGATCTCTACTCACAATTTTTATCTTCCAAGTCAGTAGCCGCAAAAGAAATTATGTGTGATACCAGGTAGGATTCTATATGTGCGTATAAAAACACATGTGCTGAATAGGCTACAGAGAAAAGGAAACAGGAAGTCACATATTCGTTACCTTTAAAAACACATGTAGAAATATTTCAATTAAAAATTGACAATTTTTATAATACCTACCATTTATCATGCAAAAGGCAAGACCTAGTATACACCATGCCTCCTCTGAACTGCTTGTATTTCTATTCTCTTTGGGTTATTTTTCTTCACCATATTAGGATTAATCGTCAAAGTCTAGTAGGGTATGGGATAGTGTCAGAGATTCAGTATTTTGGATGGAAAATAGGAAAATGAATCCAATGTGTACGCAAACATATGCTACACAAAAATCTTCCAACTCTCATCAAGAACAATGCCTTGTCATTACCTTCGACCCTAGTAAAACACAATTAGAGGAGAAGAGTTAGAAAATCTGTGAATTCATATGTGGAATAAAATATACTCAGTAGTTCAAAAAATTGGAGGTGGTAAAGGAGTTTCCAAAAGTAAGGGAAAGTTTAAACAGTCCACACACATGGAGCTCTGCTGGCCTAAAGACTTCTTGAGAAAGTCCCTCTGAGGTTGGGCACTTGAAATATATTTTGTTGTATGGAGCTTTAGCTTCCTTTGTAGTGAGACCATCAAAGATGGGTCTGCATCTATGTGACCTGGAGGACATGGTTTCTTATTTTCCAATGAACATGAGACCGTAGTGCTGAATTCTCTCTTCCTAAGTAAACTGTGGACACTGGAACCTAAGTGTCTCCCCGTGTGAACTGTGAAGCCATTTGGTCATCCTCCACTTTTCGTGGTGTTTCTTGCTGCTGCACTGGGAGTTTGGTATTTGCATCACGAAATACAAGGAGTTCAACTGGGACACAGTGCTGGAGGGAGTTCTGTCACGTGTGTATGGTCAGGTTCTGCAGGAGAATGCACCATCCAATATTCTATCTCTCATTGTTTGCCCCCGTGTCCATAGCAACCTGATTCTGAACATTTACCTGAAACCAAACCATATAACAATTTGCCTTTACATATAAGGGTCTGCTGGCTGCACCTTGTGAGTCACAAGCCATTCTATATAAATGCCACATTTTTAATCCATTCATCTAATGAAGGGAATCTAGGTTGGTTCCACAGTCTTGCAATTGTGAATTGTGCTGCTATGAACATCGATTTATCAGTATCTCTGTAGCATGCTCTTTTTAGTTCTTTAGGGAATAGACCGAGAAGGGGAATAGGTCAAATGGTGGTTCCATTCCCAGCTTTCCAAGAAATCTCCATACTGCTTTCCAAATTGGCTGCACCAATTTGCAGTCCCACCAGCAATGTACAGGTGTGCCCTTTTCCCCACATCCTCCACAGCACATGATGGCGTTTGACTTCATAATGGCTGCCGATCTTACTGCAGTGAGATGGTATCTTAGGGTGGGTTTGTTTTGCTTTTCTCTGACTGCTAGAGATGGTGAGCATTTTTTCATGTACTTATTGATTGATTGTATGTCCTCCTCTGAGAAGTGTCTGTTCAGGTCATTGGCCCATTTGTTGATTGGGTTATTCATTTTCTTATTGTTTAATTTTTTTGAGTTCTTTGTATACTCTGGATATTAGGGCTCTATCTGAAGTGTGAGGAGTAAAGATTTGTTCCAAGGATGTAGGCTCCCTATTTACCTCTCTTATTGTTTCTTTTGCTGAGAAAAATGTATTTAGTTTGAGTAAGTCCCATTTGTTGATTCTAGGGATTAACTCTGGTGCTATGGGTGTCCTATTGAGAAATTTGGAGCCCGACACCACAGTATGTAGATGGTGGCAAAAGTTTTCTTCCACCAGATGCAGTGTCTCTGATTTGATATCAACCTCCTAGATCTATTTTGAGTTAACTCTTGTGCATGGTGAGAGGAGGGGATTCAGTTTCATTTTGTTACATATGGAATTCCAGTTTTCCCAGCACTATTTGTTGAAGATGCTATCCTTCCTCCATTGCATGCTTTTAGTCCCTTTATCAAATATAAGATAGCTGTAGTTTTGTGGATTGGTTTCTGTGTCCTCTATTCTGTATCACTGGTCCACCCGCCTGTTTTGTCACCAGTACCATGCTATTTTTGTTACTATTGATCTGTAGTATAGTTTGAGGTCTGGTATCGGTATACTGCCTGATTCACACTTCCTGCTTAGAGCTGTTTTTGCTATTCTGGGTCTTTTATTTTTCCATATGAATTTCATAATTGTTTTATCTATTTCTACAAGAAATGACCTTGAGATTTTGATTGGCATTGCATTAAACCTATAGAGAACTTTTGGTAATATCGTCATTTTGATGATGTTAGTTATGCTTATCCATGAACAGGGTATATTTTTCCATTTTCTAAGATTTTCTTCTATTTCTCTCTTTAGGGTTCTGTAGTTTTCATTGTATATGTCTTTCACCTCTTTTGTTAGGTTGATTCCCAAGTATTTAATTTATTTTTTTGATGATATTGTGAATGGACTGATTGTCCTCATTTCCATTTCAGAGGATTTGTCGCTGATATACAAAAATGCCTTTGATTTATGCGTGGTGATTTAATATCCTGCCACTTTGCTGAATTCATTTATTACCTCTAATAGTTTCTTTGTAGACCCTTTTGGGTCTGCTAGGTATAGAATCATGTCTTTTGCAAATAGCGATAATTGGAGTTCTTCTTTTCCTATTTTAATGCCTTTAATTTCTTTAGTCTTTCTAATTGCTCTGGCCAGTGTTTCGATAACTATGTTGAACAGAAAGGGTGAGAGAGGGCATCATTGTCTTGCTCCAGATTTTAGGGGGAATGCCTTCAATTGTTCTCCATTCAGAATGATGCTAGCCTGAGGCTTAGCAAAGATTGCTTTTACAATATTGAGGTATGATTCTGTTATCCCTAGTTTTTCTAGAGTTTTGAACGTAAAGTGATGCTGTACCTTGTCAAATGCTTTTTCTGCATCTCTCGAGATGATCATATGGTTCTTATTTTTAAGTCTATTGATGTGATGAATAACATTTATTGATTTCCGTATATTGTACCAGCCTTGCATCCCAGGAATGAATCCTACTTGATTATGGTGCACATTTTTTTTATATATATGTTTTTGTGTCTGATTCGCCAGAATTTTTTTGAGGATTTTTGCATTTTTCCTGAAATACCTTGAAAAGTATTGGTTTTTGTTCTTCTTTAAAGGTTTTGTATAATTCTGCTCTATACCCATACGGTCCTGGGCTTTTCTTAGTTGGTAGTATTTTGATGGTTTCTTCTATTTCCTCAATTGATATTGGAACGTTTAAGTTGTCTATATCCTCCTGACTCAATCTGGGCACATCATATGACTTAAGAAATTTATCAATGCCTTCACTATATTCTATTTTATTGGAGTATATTAATTCAAAATAATTTCTGATTTTCTTCTGTATTTCTGAAGTGTCTCTTGTTATATTTCCTTTTTCATTTCATATGCTAGTAATTTGAGTTCTCTTTCTTCTTCTCTTTGTTAGCATGGCTAAGGGTCTGTCGATTATATTTATTTTTTCAAAAAACCAATGTATTGTTTTGTCAATTTTTTTAATTGTTTCTTTTGTTTCGATTTCATTAATTTCTTCTCTGATTTTAATTATTTGTTGCCTTCTACTTCTTTTGCTGTTGTTTGCTCTTGTTTGTCTAAGATTTTGAGATGAAGTATGAGATCATTTATTTGTTGGTTTTTTCTTTTTCTAAGGAATGAACTCAAGCAATGAATTTTCCTCTTGGAACTGCTTTCAATGTGTCCCATAGATTCCGATATATTGTGTCTGTGTTTTCATTTATCTCTAAGAATTTTTTAATTTCTTCCTTGATGTCTTCTATAACCCATTGATCATTCAGAAACCTATTGTTCATTCTCCAAGTGATGAATAATTTTTCCTTCCTTTTTTTATCGTTGATTTTTAATTTCATTCCATTATGATCAGATAAAATGCATGGTATTATCTCTACTCCTTTTTATTGTCTAAGAATTGCCCTGTGACATAATATATGATGTATTTTTGAGAAGGATCCATGTTCTGCTGAGAAAAAAGTGTAACTTCTTGATGATGGGTTGTATATTGTATATATGTCAATTAAGTCTAGGTTATTAATTGTGTTATTGAGTTCTATAGTTTCCTTATTCAACTTTTGTTTGGAAGATCTGTCCAGTGGTGAGAGAGGTGTGTTCATGTCTCCCATGATTACTGTATTGTGGTCTATTAGACTCTTGAAATTGAGAAGAGTTTGTTTGATGAACAAAGCTGCACCATTGTTTGTGGCATATATATTTATGATTGTTATGTCTTGTTGGCGTATGGTTCCCTTGAGTAGTATGTAGTGTCCTTCTTTATCCCTTTTGATTAACTTTGGCTTGAAATCTATTTTATTTGATATGAGTATGGACACTCCTGCTTGTTTCCGAAGTTCATAAGAGTGATACGATTTTTCCAAGTATCACCCTCAGTCTATGTATGTCTTTTCCTATAAAATGCGTCTCCTGTAGGCAGCATTTTGTTGGTTCTTGTTTTGTGATCCATTCTACTAGCCTGTGTCTCTTAATTGGTGAGTTTAAGCCATTAAGATTTTTGGTTATTATTGAGATATGGGTTGTTCTTCCAGCCATATTTGTTTATTTATGTTACTAAACATAGTTTGTTTTCCTCTTTGATTATTTTCCCCCCTTTAATGTCCTACCTCCCACTGTTGGTTTTCATTGGTATTTTCCATTTCCACTTCCTGTAATGTTTTGCCGAGGATGTTTTGAAGAGATGGTTTTCTAGCTGCAAATTCTTTTCACTTTTGTTTATCGTGGAAGGTTTTAATTTCATCTTCCATCTGAAGCTTAATTTCGCTGGATACATGATAATTGGCTGGAACCCATTTTCTTTCAGTGTTTGAAATATGTTATTAAAGGATCTTCTAGCTCTCAGAGTCTGTGTTGAAAGATCAGCTGTTATCCTGGTTGGTTTACCACTAACTATAATCTGCTTCCTTTCTCTTGTAGCTTTTAAAATTCTCTCCTTATTCTGTATGTAGGGTATCTTCATTACAATGTGTCTAGGTGTGGATCTCTTATGATTTTGCACGTTCGGCATCCTGTAGACTTTTAGGATTTGGGATTTTGTCTCATTCTTCAAGTCTAGGAATTTTTCTCCTATTATTTCATTGAATAGATTGCTCACTCCTTTGGTTTGGACCTCTATACTTTCCTGTATCCCAATGACTCTTATGTTTATTCTCTTTATGTTATCCCATATTTCTTGCAGTTTTGCTCATGGTTTCTTAACAGTCTTGCTGAGCTGTATATGTTCTTTTTGAGTTGAAATACTTTGTCTTCATTGTCTGATGTTCTATCTTCTAAGTATTCTGCTCTGATGGTAGTATTCTCAATTGAGTTTTTAAGATGGTTCATTACTTCCTGCGTTTCTAAGATTTCAGTTCGTTTGTTTTTTATAACCTCTATCTCCCTGTATAGTTGATCTTTGCTACTTGGATTTTTTTATGTAATTCATTGTCGAAGTGATCTTTCATTGACTGATTTTTGCTGTCTAATGTCTTCCTTGAGATTCCAGATCACCTGAAGCATGTATATCCTGAATTCTTTATCTGACATTCCATATGCTGCATCTATTACCTCTTCTAAAGTTGAGTTGACCTGCATTGCTTGTGGTCCTTTCTTTCCTTGTCTTTTCATACAGCTTGCATTTCTTTCTGCTTGGTGAAACTGTTGTGTTTTTGTAATTTTCCCCCTGTATATTTATATTGCTCTTGTATTGTGGAAAAGTCTCCATTGCAGGTGCGGTTGGTGGCTGTGCTGCTCCTCCAATTGGGGTGATCTGTCTACCATGCTGATCGGCCGCTAGGCCTGTTCTGCCGGTCGGTCGTACGTCTGCCTACCTTGCAGGCATGGGTGTCGGCTCTGCTCTGCCCCTACTCCAATTGGGGTGACGTGACTACCACGCCGGTGGGTCGCTGGGCCTGTTCCAGGCACAGGTGGCAGCTCTGCTCTGCACCTCTGGCTTGATGACAAAATGAGAGAGACTCAGATGTTTGTGACTCACTTTCTTTACCAGGAGACCAACTATTTCTCTCGCCGCTGGTATCGATGAAGTTATCTCCTCCACTGCTTTGTGATCACATCAGATGTCTGCCATGTTGGTATCCCATGTAAATGGCAGCATTTCATTCCCTTTGTCGGGTGACCAAAGCAACGGGTGAGTCCTGACCGGCCCTCACAAGCCCCGTCTCAATCCTGTTGCCACTGTCTATGAAGGCTCAGTTGGCATTTACCTCTACAGTATTCAGCAGGACCCAGACCAAGAAACAGTTTCCGCAGGTTCTTTAGCCCTGGGCCAGAGCAGTTCCGGGACCCGGAATTCAGCCGCTCCGGGCTCGGTGTATGTTCTGATAGGAGAACGATCCAAGAAGCAATTTTCATGGGTTCTTTAGCACTGACCCTGAGTAATTTGTCTGCAAGATGAAGGCGAATGGCAGCCTGAAATTACCTATTCTGTATCTGAATGAGCTGTGATCAGTCGAAAACAGGGATGGTGACATCAGCTCTCCAAGATGGTGACCGCTATCTTCCTCTGTGGTCTCACCGGTGTGGAAAACCGAATTGGACCGCTTCCTTCCCCCATTTCAAACCCAGAATTCAGCACTGAGCACAGTGATTGCCCAGATGGCAGGAGCCAGCATAATCCACAGACTGTATCTTTGTGTTGCTCTCTCGTCGTTTCCCAGCTCGCATTGCAGATACTAGCCATGGGGCGATTTGCTAAATAAGCAGCGTGACCCTCCGTGAGGACAAATTGCTGGTGTTTGAGTCCCCGTAGCTGGTCCTTGTGCAATGGAAATCCTTCCTGTAGGTTTTGGAGCACACCAATTTTCCTGGAAATTTCTAATAAGATAGATTTTAGCCGTTCTAACTCGTCCTTCTCCTGCAAAGTGACGCGGTACAGGTGGGTAATGAACTCCCATCGCTGCCATAATATGATCCCCTGAAGTTAGTTTTCAGTACTAGGAAACAAACATGTATTTCAGGTGGAAAAATATTCCTGAGAATAATCTTCTCAAACGTTGATTATAAATCCAAATACATGAATATGAATGAATTTAGTTAGTGTATAATAAGACACATATATTTTATATTTTGAATAATCAGCAGAGTGAATACACACACACACACACACACACACACACACACACACACACACACCTAAATACAGACATTACAAAGTAGCATTATGTATGGCAATCGAAATTCACCATGAAATATATATCATCCACAGATCCAAAAATATTGATTTTACTAAATATGGATTTATGTTGTTCAACTAGGAAGCTCACCCATAGGTTGAATTTTCAGTTCCAACAGCATTTAGAAGAAGTGTTTTCTTCTAACAATTTGTATTTGCAAAGTCAGTTACCTCACAAATATGTACGTGTGATACCATGTAGTATTCTATATGTGCATATAAAAATGCATGTGCTGAATCAACTACAGAGAAAGGGAGACAGGAATTCACATATTTGTTAACTTTAAAAACACATAGAGAACTATTTTAACTACAAATTGACAAGATTTATAACACCAACCCTTTATCATGCAAAAGGAAAGTACAACTATACACCATGCCTCCTCTGAACTGGTTGTATTTCTATTCTGTGTGGGTTATTTTACTCCATCATATTAGGATTAGTAGTCAGAGTCTAGTAGGTTTTGGGTTAGTGTCCGGGATTCAGTATTTCGAATTGAAAATAGGAAAATAAATTCAATATTTATGCAAATATGTGATACAAAAAAATGTTCCCACTCTCATCCAGAACAATGCCTTGACATCATCTTCGCTTAAAGTAAGACACAATTAGAGGACATGATTTACAAAAATCTGTGAATACATATCTGGAATGGAATATGCTCAGGAGTTCATATACTTGGAGGTGGTATAGGAGTTTCCAAAAGTAAGGGACAGGGTAAACACTCCACAAACATGGAGCTCTGCTGGCCTAAAGACTTTTGAGAAACTGCCTCTGAGTTTGGGCACTTGAAATATATGTTGCTGTCAGGAGGTTTAGCTTCCGTTCTAGTTAGACCATCATAACTGGGTCTGCATCTATGTGACCTGGAGGACATTGTTTCTTATTTCCCAATGAACATGAGGCAGCAGTGCTGAATTTTTTCTTTGTAGGTAAACTGTAGCCACTGCGCGCTAAGTGTCTCCTCGTCTTTACTGTAAAGCCATTTTTTCATCCTCCACTTTTTGTGGTGTTTCTTGCTGCTGCACTGGGAGTTTGGTATCTGTTTCTTGAAATACAAGGAGTTCCACTGGGACAAAGTGCTGGAGGGAATTCTGTCACATGTGGTGGGTCAGGGTCTGCAGGAGAATGCACCAAGCAAGCTTCTTTCCCACAGAGCTTGCCCCATTGACCATAGCAACCTGATTCTGAATATTGTCCTGAAACCTCTCCATATAACAAGATGCTTTTACATACAAGGGTCTGCTGGATGCAAAATGTCAGTCACAAGCCATTTGGAAGCCAATGGCAGATAAACATGACCTCACCACAGATGTTATTTCAGACACCTCCCCACCACTGCTCTAGGCCAACTACTCAGCAGGCTCCAAATTACTGGCATCTCTGTTCTACAGCATTTTCGTGAAACCAAGTCAATCAAGGCACTGTCTGGTATACTCATAATCAGCAACAGGAATCCAAAGTTTCTCCAGTGCCACTTGGTCAAGGGAATTTCAAAAATTTGGTGGTATTTATCTAGCTATTTTTTAAGGATGAAGTTGGAGGCACTGTGGGTTTCCAATCATTCAGGAACCATTAAATGGCGAGGAAACTCATTTGAACGAAAGAAATGGAGAACTATCACAGGCAAAGCTTCCCAAAGTGTGGCCAAAAGGTCACATGAAGCCAGGCTCATTGAGGTCTACAATGTGAGCTCCATGTGTGTTATGACTCTCAACTATGGCTGCCAAGTCTTTAACAATAAAATCGTGTGATATCCTGGCTGAGATTACTTATGCTCTGTGGAAAGCCACCCTGGGCCTAGATCTCAGTTTCCAAGGGCGAATCTCGTGTGTGGCCTCCTAAAATCTCAACACAATTCATGGCAATACTTCTCTGAGGACAGTTCCACAACTCAGTCTCTAAGGGGAATCACACCAGAGTTCAAGCCCAGGTGGAACCAGACATCTCTTCCAACCGCTACACAAATGACCACAATTAAAAACAAAAGACTCCCACATGGCACTCATCTTCTTCCATATAGACACTAATAATAACCTCTGGCTTGAGGTTTTCATGAGGGGCACAGACCAACACAGTGTTCAAAATAAGCACCCTCGCACCTCATTTGTCACAAGTCAGGGTTGCCTGGACACCCTTCCTTTGAACACGGAATGATCATAGAGCCCTGTCTTTAATACTGCTCCACAATTCCAATTTGAGGCTACTGACTGTGGGATTTAGATTCTTTATGTGAACTGGAGTCATGAGTAATCACAAGCACCAGTGGGCTAGACTCTGCAAGGCTTTGAAGTACTCATTTGATGCAAAGGATCCCTATTCTCACTTGATGGAGATCAGGAACCTTACAGAGGAAGGCGAGAGACGTAGTCCACAATAAATGCTTTTTGGACATTTTGGATTTGGGTGCACACATGGGATCTTTCTTTAGGTCCATTAGGTGCTGAGTATCTAAGCCACAGCCTCACACAGGGCCAAGTGGCCAATTCAGACACATCCCTTTCCAAACAATTAAGCAAAGAGCCCCAGGTGATGCCCATTCATTTCCATTTGAAAACTGTTTTCTTCAGGCTTCACAAAGGCGTGGCCTAATCAAAGACCTTCCTGTTATTCAGTGCAACAGAAGAATAGGTATGCAAAAGGCCCAAAGCAGGGTTTCTCCACAGAGACTTTACTGGTCACATTGATATCTGAGTTTTCTGAGATGCTCCAATTCCCTTCAGCTATCCTGTACATGGCCATGTCCCAGAGCTTGGAGGTGGTACATATCTTGGACACATAACCATGAGCCTATTATGGTTTGTGGCCAGAATTCAGGCAGAAAACAGGAACTTAGGAAGACAGTAGGTGTTGCCCATCCAGAAGGCAAGCCAAGTCCATCTATAAATTGGGAAGGATGAATGCTGGGAAGCTTTCTACTAGACAGAACACATCCATTGATGCATGCTCTTTCTAATGTCTTCATCCACGAACACAGTGGGATACCCAGACATAGAAACACACTCCTTGTCAAACGACTTTCTAGAAACCATCCACTCCAAAATGAACATACTGCCTTTCCTACCTATTCTCAGAAAATGAGACAAGACAACAAACTCACACCCAACCCACAAAGGCACCTCCTTCCCCCAAGTAGGTCTGTGACTATCCGGAGTGTCCTCTTACTGGTGGGCCATACTATGTTCCCAGAAATGGCCTGTCCTGTCTCAGATCTGGTCTCCTTGGCCAACTCTGTGAGGTTATTAGGAGCCAGCGGTGAGCCATTACATGGAGATGACTTTTTCTCTCTCAGGTCCTTCATAGCTGCATACATCTTCTCCAGGGATCATTTCTGTATGGACCTTTGAGAATCTTAGCATGTGGAAGATCTGCTACATTCCTATATTGAAAGACCAACTCTGTCTCTAATCTTCTGTAAAGTTAGATTGAGGGAACAGTGTATGGTTAGGATTAATAACATGTTCGATATGAATTAGGAATCATTCTGCAGGAATGATTGGGAAGCTGCAATATTTACAAGAAAATATAGGTGAAATATTAGTATGAAAACAGAAATGTAGGTAAGATTTGAAGCCCAGAAGGGCATTGGGCCCTTGATTGGGATACTTAGATTTGAATTATTTTCTGCAGAGATGTCTCAGATAAATTCAGTACAATGGCATAGGACCTTGTACGTTGGATGATGGAATGTTGAAGAGAACTTCTAGTCAAAAAGGGATAGTTGAAATTATTAGAAAGATATTCAGTTTCAGAAAGAAGAGTGAGTATAGGTTTTGGACAAAAGTTCTCCAGCAATAGGGTTTCGGATAGAGAGTGAATTTAAATGTGAGCACATGTGAAGAGTCAGTCACAATGATGAACTGGGGAAAATATGTCGGTAAGCAGATATCAATAGAGACATTAAGAAATCAGGAAAAGTATAAAGTGAGTGATAGGATTAGATATTTTCAACAGGGTTGAGTTTGAATATATAATCTAAGGAAGAAAAAAATATGTTGTCACAAATAGGATTGACATTTGAGAACATTAGGCAACATGTACATGGATGTTTTTAGTAATCCATGCTCACTTTCAATTTAGGCTTTGGTACAATCATATGTTTGACCTTTGCATTTTGGGTCCAGAATATTACTGTGATAAAATGTATATGTAGATTGGGTGACATAAGTATTTCTTATACCATTTCTGAGAGCAATATTTTGAAGATGTATAAATTATTATTGGCGGTACAAAGATTTGTACTCTGTGTCTATGAATATAGAATTAATGCATGAATTGACAATACTGTGAATAAATAATATAACTGTTTCCACTTTAAATAATGGATTGAATTGATATGTGAAAATATACACAAAAACTTATATTGATATACAATCATTCATTCCAACCAGTTACACATCTAATTGTATAATTGCGTTATGTTTTATTATAAAGATTGTGTGAGATTTGCTTCAAAAGTGATTATAGAAATCGAAAATAATGTGTTTGGAAAGAAGTCTCATTAAAAGACCAGTCAAGAAACCTGGAGGAATACATGTGTTCTGAAGCAGTAAGTGATTGAAAGAGAAACAAATGCCTATAAATTTGTGAATTTGTGGATGAAATATATATCCTATGATGTGCATGAACTGAAGAAATATTAACGAACCAATGTTGAATAAAAATGAACATCAAAATACACACCATGTCCCATAAGAATCTAATTGCATTGATGTTAAACTGGGTCAATTACTGTAGAAATATTAGTATTTGTATGCACATTCACTGAAGTTAGTTTTAAGTACTAGAAAACAAATATGTAGTTCAGGTAAATGAATACTTCTGAGAATAATCTTGTGAAATTTTTATTATAAATCCACATACATGAACATGAATGAATTTCGGTAGTGTATATAAGACACATATATTTCATATTTTGAAAAATCTTGAGAGTGTATATATATATATATATATATATATATATATATATATATATATAAACACACACCCAAAACCCACACAGAGATATTAAAAAGTACCAATATATAAGCCAATCAATATTCATCATGAAATATATAACATCCACAGATGCAAAATAATTTATTTTACTGAGCATGGATTTATGTACAATGTTGTTCTCCTAGGAAGCTCACACATAGGTTGAATTTTCAGTTCCAACTGCTTTTAGGAGGAGTGATCTTTTCTCACAATTTGTATCTCCAAGTCAGCCAAGTCACAAAAATGTACGTGTGATACCAGGTAGGATTCTATATGTGCATATAAAAATACATGTGCTGAATAGGCTACAGAGAAAGGGCATATAAAAATACATGTGCTGAATAGGCTACAGAGAAAGGGAGACAGGAATTCACGTATTTGTTAACTACAAAAACCCATGGTGAACTATTTTAATTAAAAATTGACTAGATTTATAACACCTACACTTTATCATGCAAAAGGCAAATCCAACTATACACCATGCCTCCTCTGAACTGTTTGTATTTCACTTCTGTTTGCATTATTTCTCTCCACCATATTAGGGTTAGTAGTCAGAGTCTAGTAGGGTATGGGTTAGTGTCAGGGATTCAGTATTTTGAATGTAAAATAGGAAAATGAATCAAATGTGTATGCAAATATGTGCTACACAAAATCTTCCTACTCTCATTCACAACAATACCTTGACACTATCTTTGCCCCAAGTAAGACAAAATAAAAGAAGAAGATTTAGAAAATCTGTGAATACATATCAGGAATGGAACATGGTTATGAGTTCACAATATTGGAGGTGGTAGAGGAGTTTCCAAAAGTAAGGGACAGGGTAAATACTGCACAAATATGGAGATCTGCCAGCCTAAAGACTTCTGGAGAACCTGCCTCTGAGGTTGGCCACTTGAAGTATATGTTGTAGTCAGGACCTATGGCTTCCTTTCTAGTGAGACCACCAAAGCTGGGTCTCCATCTATGTGACCTGCAGAACATGGTTTCTTATTTTCCAAAGAACGTGAGGCAGCAAGGCTAAATTCTCTCTTTGTAAGTAAACTCTTGCCACTGAAGGCTAAGTGTGGCCCCGTGTGGACTGTGAAGCCATTTGGTCATCCTCCACTTTTCATGGTGTCCTTGCTGCTGCACTGGGAGTTTGGTATTGGCTTCAGGAAATACAAGGAATTCAACTGGGTCACAGTGCTGGAGGGAGATCTGTCACGTGTTGTGCGTCAGGGTCTGCAGGAGAATGCACCAACCAGGCTTCTATCCCACATAGCTTGCCCCCTTGACCATAGCAACCTGATTCTGAACATTGCCCTGAAACCTCTCCATTCAACAAGATGCCCTTACATACAAGGGTCTGCTGGCTGCACCATGTCAGTTACAAGCCTTTTGGCAGATCCACATGACCCCACCACAGAAGTTTTATCACAGACCTGCAAAACACTGCTCTAGGCCCACTACTCAGCAGACTTTAACTTATTTGCATCATTGTTCTACACCATTTTCATGAAACCCAGTCAATCAAGGCACTGTCTGGTACACTCATGATGAGCAACAGGAAATCCAAAGTGTATCCAGTGTCACCTGGTGATGGGAATTTCAAATTTTTATGATGTTTATCTAGCCATTTTTCATGAATGAGGTTGGAGGCACTGTGGGATTTAATTCATTCTGGAAACATTAAAAGGTGAGAAAGCCCATTTCAATGAAAGATCTGGAGAACTCTCACAGGCAAGACTTCCCAAAGAGTGGCCAAAAGATCAAATGAAGCCAGGCCCATTGAGGTCTACAATGTGAGGTCCATGTGTGTTTTTACTCTCAACTATGGCTGTCAAGTCTTTCAGAATAAAATCATGTGATATTCTGGCTCAGATTCCCAGTGCTCTGTGGGAAGCCCTCCGGGCCTAGATCTCAGTTTCCAAAGGCCACTACCATGTGTGGCCTCCAAAAATCCCAACACAATTCATGGCAATACATCTCTGCAGTCATTTCCAGAACTCAGTCTCTAAGAAGACTCACACCAGAGTTCAAGCCAAGGTGGACCCAGTCATCTCTTCCATCAGCCAAACAAATGACCACAATTAAAACCAAAACACTCCCACATGGCTCTCAACTACTTCCACATAGACACTCATCATAACCTCTGGCTGGAAGTTTCCATGAGGGGTGCAGCTGAAGACAGTATCCAAAATATGCTCCCTACCCTCATTTGTCTAATGTCAGGGTGGCTTGACAACCTATCTGTGAACAAGGAGTGATCAATTAGGCCTGCCATTAATACTGCTCTGCTTCTCCAATTTGAGCCTTATGTCTGTGGGGTTTAGATTCTTTATGTGAATTGGAGTTATGAGAAAATCCAAGCACCTATGGGCTTGCCTCTGCAGGGCTTTGAAAAACTTTTTGAACCAAAGATACCTATTCTCACTTGATGGAAGTCAGGAACCTTACAGAGGAAGGCGAGAGACTTCATCCACAAGACTGCTCTTTTTCCATTTTGGTTTTGGATGCACACATGAGATCTTTCCTTAGATTCATCAGGTGGTGAGAATCTAAGTCACAGCCTCACACAGGGCCAAGAGGCTGATTCAGACACATCCCTTTCCACGGCAATTAAGCAAAGAGCCACAGGTGATGCTCATTATTTTCCATTAGAAAACTGTTTTCTTCAGGTTTCACAAAGGGGTGGACTGAGGCAAAGACCTTCCAGACATTCAGGACAACGGAACAATAGGTAAACAAAAGGCCCAAATCAGTGTTTCTCCACTGACACTTTACTGGTCACACTGATATCTGAGTTTTCTGAGTTCCTCTCCATTCCCTTCAGCTATCCAGTACAAGGCCATGTTATAGAGTTTGGAGGTGGTACATATCTTTTACACAAAACCATGAGCCTATTCTTGAGAGTGGCCAGAATTCAGGAAGAAAACAGGAACTTAGGAAGATAGCAGGTGTTGCCCATTCATAAGGAAAGCCGTAGTCCATTCATAAATTTGGCAGGATGAATGCTGAGAAGCTTTCTACTAGACAGAACAATTCCATTGATGCATTCTCTTTTCTAATGTCTATAACCACAGACACAGTGGAATACACAAACCCACAACCACACCCACAAAGGCAACTCTTTCCTCCAAGTTGGTCTGTGACTATCCAGAGTGTCCTCTGACTGGTGGGCCATACTATGTTCCCCAAAATTGCTTGTCCTGTCTCAAATCTGCTTTCCTTTGCTAACTCTGTGAAGTAGTCAGGAGTCAGCGGTGAGCCAATACCTGCTTTATCAGAAAAGAATTATCTTCAGAGCTTCCCTGGCATTTGGCCATCCTCACATCTGTAGGTAAGTGCCGCAGCCCGGCTGGCTGGGCAAAATAACCGGGGGGGTGACGAACAACTTGGGTAGACTGATGCAGCAGGAGTGGAAGCCAATTATTGTTGAATAAGAGCGGTATTTATACATTTTACACAGCCTATCTAATTAGCATGAAATAGATACAGCAGTCAAACAATAAGGAATCTCCACACTTAATGGCTCGCTTTTGTTACTTCACAAACCACTCCCTCTGGCATTTTGCCAGGCGCCATTCAGACTTTTTTTACAGACTCTAACATTTCTCTGGCAAAATAACAGGTGCCAATCTGACTTGTTTACAGACCTTAACAGGTAAGAAGAAAGACTGACTCTGTCTTTGGTAAATTCAAACAAGTGAGACCACTGGGACTGGGATTGGTAATGGCTCTGGGTGCCTGGCTTCCTGGATCCCAAGTTCAGAGACTTTCATCATCAAGGAAGTGAGGTGTGGTCACTTCTTTCAGGAACTGAATGAGGTAACTGCCTTGGCAACCACTTTGTCCTAACAGTTGCTTCCAAGGGTCCCATGAGATGGAGGCTGCCCCTACTTCCTGTGACACTTTCATATGTTAGAATGGTATATCAATCATACGCACCTGGGAAGAGCTTTCCACACAGGCCTGGTTTGGTCTACTCTACATTAAGAAGAGTGAGGCTGATTCAGACACATTCCTTCATCCTACCAGGTTCTTTGCCATGGAGATGTCTTTTGCTCTCTCAGGTCCTTCATAGCTGCCTACATCTTCTCCAGAGATCATTTCTGCATGTACTTTTGATGTTCTCAGCAGGTGGAAGATCCCATACATTCCTGTATTGTAAGACCAACACTGTCGCTGCTCCTCAGTAAAGTTAGATTGAGGGAACAGTGTATGATTAGTGTTATTAACATGTTCGATATGGGTTAGGAACCATTCTGCTGGATGAATAATGGTATTGGGAACCTGTGATATTTATAAGAATATAGAGGTGAAATATATGTATGAAAACAGAAATCTAAGTAAGATTTGAAGCCCAGAACTTCATTTGTCCCTTGATTGGGATACTTAGCGTTGAATTACATTCTGCAGAGATGTTTCAGATAAATCGATATACAATGGCATAGGACCTTTCACCTTGGATGATTGAATGTAGAAGAGAACATCCAGTCAAAAAGTGATAGTCGGTAGGATTAGGAAGATAGTCTGTAGGTTTAGGAAGAAGAATGAGTGTAGGATTTGGAACAAAAGTTCTTTAGAACTAGGGGATCGCTAAGAGAGTGAATGTAAATATCAGCACATGTGATGAGGAAGTCACAATGATTAACTGGGTAAAATATGTAGGAAAGCAGATATCAATAGAGACATTACAAAATCAGGCAAAGTATAAAGTGAGTGACAGGATTAGACATTTTCAACATGTTTGAGTTTGAATATATAATCTTTGGAAGAAACAAATATGTAGTCACCAATAGGATTTTCATTTGAGAGCATTAGGCAACCTGGACATGGATGTTTTTAGTAATCCATGTTCACTTTCCATTTAGGTTTTGTACAATCATAAGTGTGACCTTTGCTTTTTGTGTCCAGAATATTACTGTGATAAAATGTATATGGAGATCAGGTGACATGGGTATTTCTTCCACCATTTCTGGGAGCTATATATTGAGGATGTATAAATTAGTATTGGGGGTACAAAGAGGTGTACCTGTGTCTATGAATATAGAGATAATTCGTGAATAGACTGTACTGTGAATAAATAATATAACTGGTTCCACTTTAAATAATGGATTGAATTGATATCTGAAACTAAGTAAGAAATCTTATATCGATATACAACCATTCATTCCAACCAGTTATACATCTAATGGTAATATTAGTGTTATGGTTTATTGTGACGGGTTTGTGCGTTTTGCTTCAAATGTGATAATGGAAATCGAAAATAATGTTTTTGGGAAGAAGTCTCATGAAAAGAGCAGTTATGAAACATGGAGGAATACATGTGTTCTCAAGCAGGAAGTGATTGAAAGTGAAACAAATGCCTATAAATTTGAGAAATTTTGATGAAACATATATGCTATGATGTGCATAAACTGAAGATAGTAATGTACCAGTGTTGAATAAAAATGAACGTCAAAATACACATCATGTCTCATAGAGTCTACTTGCATTGATGTTCAACTGGGTCAGTTACTGTAGAAATATTAGGATTTGGGGGGGAATTAATAATACAATTTATTTTAGCACTAGCATGCCACAGAATGTAGAGGAAAGATCAATGGATTTTTAGTTATAGCACTAATAATCTAACATTTAGTGACTATTTTGGATAGTCTAGAAATTACATAAGGCTATGTAACATATTTTTTTTATTTAACATTCATCAAAGCTTGGAATTTTCGTAATATTTCTTCTTTTTTCTTTTTTTATTTTTTCAGTTGTTGATTGACCTTCATTTTGTTTATTGGTATGTGTTGCTGAGAATAGAACCATGTGCCTCACACATGCTAGATAAGCATGTTACCTCTGAGCCACAAACCCAGCCCTCCACTTCTATCTTAACATCATACACTCATGTCCCTCTTCTTTACTCACTTTCTTCCTCATTTTCCCCATTCTCTCCCTTCCTTTTTGGTTTCCCCTCTATATCTATTTTTCTCTCATGTCATTACAAACAGTACTATGCTATGAAATTTAAATTTAAGACTGTTTTTTATAGTCATTCTTTTTCTTGAGAAAATTTAAAAATTATAATCACCTGATAGATATATTACAATACATTTATTATACATATGTATCTATATTCATGCATATGCATTACATATATTATATATATATATATATATATATATATATATATATATATATTTAAAAGTACTTTGATTTTCCTGTTAGAAATAATATAGACCAAGTCTTTCTTAATTCTCAATTCTTCCATAATTAACATCTTACAGTGAAAATCAAATAAACATATTTAAGTAAACAGGTATCATTCTTATTTATCAATACTGATAATTTAAAGTTTTATATCACATTAAGCTGTAATGTGGCATATTAACTCTTATGAATTAGAGGAATTTTATTTGAACAACCTATTATTTAAGGACCATATGCACTGACATTTTAAATGGCTTTCTTGTGATTTCAATTTCTATCAATTGTGTATTAATTGCCAAATACTTATTTTAGTACTTTTCATGTTCAAAATTGATATAAAGTCAATTGTTTAATTCTTCTTGTAAGTAGTTACTTATTACAGTAGGGACATTATTAATAATACTACATCTTTATAAGAAAAATGGTACAAATTTATTTTCATGCAAAATTAAGAAAAATTGTATGCTCTAGATGTTTGATTGTTGATACATATAACAAAGAGCTTTTGATGAGTCTCTTCCCCAGTAAAACATAAAATGCAAAGATATAGTTAGGTTTGTATGTCCAAATAAAGATAAGAAAAAATACACATTATCAGCTAGAAACTATTAAATAAAAGATGAAAAGAACAATCCAACACATTGTACGAACTTGTCAGATGAGGTAGTATTCTGGAAGAATAGCCTAAGACTAGACCTTGTCCATGACAAAATATTCACGAAAAAAAATGAAATATGAAAAGTGTAGAAAATGCTATGAATTTTTTATGAAGTTAGGTGAATTATCCTTTAATCTCAATTTATGTGCATTTTCTGGTAAAATAAATTTGTGATATTCACAAAACAAAGTTTCTGTATAGCAAAATGAATACATCTGAACCCATTTTTAGCTGATTTCTTCCCACTAAATTTTAAACCTTTATTTATTTATTTATTTTTATTGGTTGTTCAAAACATTACAAAGCTCAAGATATATCATCTTTCATACATTTGACTCAATTGGGTTATGAACTCCCATTTTTTCCCCAAATACGAATTGTAGAATCACATCGGTTACACATTCACATTTTTACATAATGGCATATTAGTGACTGTTGTATTCTGCTACCTTTCCTATCCCCTACTATCCACCCTCTCCTCCCCTCCCATCTTCCCTCTCTACCTCATCTGCTATTGTTCAATTCTCTCCATTGTTTCCCCCTCACTTCCCCTCACAACATCTTATATGCAATTTTGTGTAACATTGAGAGTTTCCTACAATTTTCATAAGCTTTCCCTTCTCTCTCCCTTTCTCTCCCCCCATTCGTCTTTGTTTAATGTTAATCTTTTCCTCATGCTCTTCCTCCCTGTTCTGTTCTTATTTGCTCTCTTTATAACAGAGAAGACATTTGGCATTTGTTTTTTAAGGATTGGTTAGCTTCGCTTAGCATAATATGCTCTAATGCCATCCATTTCCCTGCAAATTCTATGATTTTGTCATTTTTTGTGCTGTGTAATACTCCATTGTGTATAGATGCAACATTTTTTTTTTATCTATTAATCTATTGAAGGGCATCTAAGTTGGTTCCACAGTCTAGCTATTGTGAATTGTGCTGCTATGATCATTGATGTGGCAGTATCCCTATAGTACGCTATTTTAAGATCCTGAGAGAACATTCCAAGAAGGGTGATAGCTGGGTCAAATGGTGGATCCATTTCCAGCTTTTCCAGGAATATCCATACTTCTTTCAAAATTGGCCTCACCAATTTGCAGTCCCACCAGCAGTGTACAAGTGTATCCTTTTCCCCAAATCCTCGCCAACACTTATTGTTGTTTAACTTCATAATGGCTGCTGATCTTACTGGAGTCAGATGGTATCTTAGGGTGGTTTTGATTTGCATTTCTCAGACTGCTAGAGATGGTGAGCATTTTTTCATGTACTTGTTGATTGATTGTATGTCCTCCTCTGTGAAGTGTCTGTTTAGGTCCTTGGCCCATTTGTTGATTGGGTTATTTGTTATCTTATTGTTTAATATTTTGAGTTCTTTGTATATTTTGGATATTAGGGCTCTATCTGAAGTGTGAGGGGTAAAAATTTGTTCCCAGGATGTAGGCTCTCTATTTACCTCTCTTATTGTTTCTCTTCTTGAGAAAAAACTTTTTAGTTTAAGTAAGTCCCATTTGTTTATTCTTGTTATTAACTCTTGGGCTATTGATGTCTTATTAAAGAATTTGGAGCCCGACCCCACAGTATATAGATCATAGCCAACTTTTTCTTCTATGAGACGCAGTGTCTCTGATTTGATATCTAGCTCCTTGATCTATTTTGAGTTAACTTTTGTGCATGGTGAGAGAATGGGATTCAGTTTCATTTTGTTGCACATGGATTTCTAATTTTCCCTGCACCATTTGTTGAAGATGCTATCCTTCATCCATTGCATGTTTATAGCCACTTTATCAAATATAAGAAAGTTGTAATTTTGTGGATTGGTTTCTCTGTCCTCCATTCTATAGCATTGGTCCACCTGCCTGTTTTGGTACCAGTACCACACTGTTTTTGTTACTCTTGCTTTGTAGTAAAGTTTGAACTCTAGTATCGCTATACCTCCCGATTCACACTTCCTGCTTAGAATTCCTTTTGCTATTCTGTGTCTTTTGTTTTTCCATATGAATTTCATGATTGCTTTATCATTTCTACAAGAAATGCCGTTGGGATTTTGATTGGCATTGCTTTAAACCTGTAGAGAACTTTGGGTAATTTCGCCATTTTGATGAATTTAGTTCTGCCTATCCATGAACAGGGTACATTTTTCCATCTTCTAAGATCTTTTTCTATCTCTCTCTTTAGGGTTCTGTGGTTTTCACCTCTTTTGTTAGGTTGATTTCCAAGTATCTTATTTTCTTTGAGGATATTTTGAATGGAGTGGTTTTCCTCATTTCCATTTCAGAAGTTTTGTTGCTGATATACAGAAATGCCTTTGATTTATGCGTGTTGGTTTTATATCCTTCATTTATTAACTCTAGCAGTTTCTTTGTAGACCCTTTTGGGTCTGTTAAATATATTACCATGTCATCCACAAATAGCGATAATTCAAGTTCTTCTTTTCCTATTTTTATGCCTTTAATTTCTTTTGTCTGTCTAATTGCTCTGGCTAGTATTTCAAGAACTAAATTGAATAGAAGTGGTGATAGAGGGCATCCCTGTCTTGTTCCAGATTTCAGAGGGAATGCCTTCAGTTTTCTCCATTTAGGATGATCCTAGCCTGAGGTTTAGCATATATAGCTTTTACAATGTTGAGGTAAGTTCCTGTTATCCCTAGTTTTTCTAGTGTTTCGAACATAAAGGGATGCTGAACTTTGTTGAATGTTTTACTACATCTATCGAGATGATCATATGGTTCTTGTCCTTAAGTCTATTGATGTGGTGAATAGCATTTATTGATTTCCGTATATTGAACCAGCCTTGCATTCCAGGGATGAATCCTACTTGATCATGGTGCACAACTATTTTGATATGTTTTTGTATTCAATTCACACGGATTTTATTGAGAATTTTTGCATCCAACTTCATTAGAGATATTGGTCTGTAGTTTTCTTTTTTGAAGTGTCTTTGTCTGGTTTTGGGATCAGGGTGATTTTGGACTCCGAGAATGAATTTGGAAGAGCTCCTTATTATTCCATTTCTTGATATAGCTTGAATAGTATTGGTATTAATTCTTCTTCGAAGGTTTTGTTGAACTCTGCTGTATACCCATCAGGTACAGGGCTTTTTTTGATTGGTAGTCTTTTGATGGCTTCTTCCATTTCTTTCTTTGTTTTTGGTCTGTTAAAATTGTGTGTGTCTTCTTGACTGAATATGGGCAGATCGTATGACTTAAGAAATTTATCGATATTATAACTATCTTCTATTTTATTGGAATATAGGATTTCAAAATACTTTCTAATTATCTTCTGTATTTGTGTACTGTCTGTTGTGATATTGCCTTTTTCATTCCGTATGTTAGTAATTTGAGTTCCCTCTCTTCTTCTCATCCTTAGCATGGCTAAGGGCCTGTAAATCTTATTTATTTTTTCAAAGAATCAACTTTTAGTTTTATCAATTTTTTCAATGTTTTTTTTTTGTTTGTTTGTTTCAGTTTCGTTGATTTCTGCTCCAATTTTAATTATTTCTTGTCTTCTACTACATTTGCTGTTGTTTTGCTCTTCCATTTCTAGGTTTTTGATGTGTACTGTGAGTTTATTTATTTGTTGTTTTATTCTTTTTTTGAGGAAAGAACTCCAAGAAATGAATTTCCCTCTTAAAACTGCCTTCTTTGTGTCCCATAGATTCCAGTATGTTGTGTCTGTATTGTCATTTGATTCTAAGAATTTTTTTATCTCCTCCTTTTATGTCTTCTGTAACCCATTGATCATTCAGTAGAATATTGTTCATTTTACATGTGATGTAGGATTTTTCCTTCCTTCTATTCTCATTGATTTCCAGTTTCATTCCATTATGATCAGATATGGTGCATGGTATTATCTCCACGCCTTTATATTTACTAAGAGTTGCCCAATGGCATAATACATGGTCTAACTTGGAGTAGGATCCATGTGCTGCTGAGAATAAAGTGTATCCACTTGATGATGGTTGATATATTCTATATATGTCGGTTAAGTCAAGGTTATTGATTGTGCTGTTGAATTCTATAGTTTCTTTATTCAGTTTTTTATAGAGGATCTGTCTAATGGCGAGAGCGGTGTGTTGAAGTCACCCATAATTATTGTGTTGTAGTCTATTTGACTCTTGAACTTGAGGCGAGTTTGTTTTATGAGCGTTGCAGCTCAATTGTTTGGTGCATACCAATTGATAATTGTTATGTCTTGTTGGTGGATGGTTCCTTTTAACAATATATAGTGTCCTACTTTATCCCTTTTGATTAACGTAGGTTTGAAGTTGATTTTATATGATATGAGTATGGCCACTCCTGCTTGCTTCCGAGGGCCATGTGAGTGGTAAGATTTTTCCCAACCTTTCACTTTCAGCCTGTGTATGTCTTTACCTATCAAAAGAGTCTCCTGAAGGCAGCATTTTGTTGGATTTATTTTTTTGATCCAGGTTACTAGCCTATGTCTCTTGATTGGTGAGTTTAGATTTTTAACATTTAAGGTTACAATTGAAATATGATTTATACTTCCAGTCATGTTTATTTATTTATTTATTTTAATTTGGGTAGTTTTTACTTTTTGGTTATTTTCTTACCCCTTTACTGAGATACCTCCCACTGTTAGTTTTGGGCACTATTTTTCAATTCCTCTTCTTGTAGTATTTTGCTCAAAATGCTTTGCAGTGCTGGTGTTCTGTCTGCGAATTCTTTTAGCTTTTGTTTATCAAGAAAGACTTAATTTCATTGTCAAATCTGAAGCTTAATTTTGTTGGATACAGTATTCTTGGTTGGAATCCATTATTTTTCAGTGTTTGAAATACATTGTTCAAAGATCTTCTCGCTTTCAAAGTCTGTGATGAAAAATCAATTGTTAACCTAATTGGTTTACCCCTGAATGTTATCTGTCTACTTTCTCTCGTAGCTTTTAATATTCTCTCCTTGTTCTGTATGTTGGCTATCTTCATAATTATATGTCTTGGAGTTTGTCTATTATGGTTTTGAATGTTTGAGGTCCTGTAGGCTTCCAGGATATGGCAATCCATTCCATCTTTCATCTCTGGGATGTTTTCTAGAATTATTTCATTTAATATGTTGTCCATTCCTTTGGTTTGAATCTCTATGCCTTCTTCTATCCCGATGACTCCCAATTTTGGTTTTTTTATGACATCCCATATCTCTTGAATAGTTGCTCATGGGATTTAAGCATGTTTTCTGTGTTGACTATATTCTTTTCAAGTTGACAAACTTTGTCTTCATTATCTGATGTTCTGACTTCTACTTGATCTAGTCTATTTGAAATATTCTTGTTTGAGTTTTTAATTTGGTTTATAGTTTCCTGCATTTCTAGAATTACTGTATGATTTTTTAAAAGATCTCTATCTCCTGGTAAACCTTGTTCTTTGCCATTTGAATTTGGTTGTTTAATTCATTTTCAAAATATACTTTTATTTCTTGGACTTGCTGCCTCATGTCTTCTCTATTATTCCTTTCCATCTGAGTTATGTATGACTTAAGTTTTTTCCCTATCCCTGTTTCTGATGCTTCTAGGTTCTCCTGTAGTATTAAGTTGTCCTTCATTGTTTCTACACCTTTTTTTCCCCTTGTTTTTTCATGATGTTCACGTTATTTTCTGGCTCTATTTGATTGCTGTGTTTCTGCTCTCTTCTATAGATTTGTTATGGGTTTATATATCTCTGTTTTCTCTCCTTTGTGTTGCTAGACTATGCCTGCTTAAGTGGATTTCGCTGTTAAGGAATTCTGACAGCCGAGCTTCAGTGATGTCACCTCTCTGCTGCGGTGGGCCCCAGGCTCCTTGCCGGAGTGTCCGAATTGGGGGGGTGGACTGGATTGTCTCTTGTTGGTTTCAGCTCCCGGTCGCTGGCATGCCGGCAGTCTCCAGCCACCCAGTAGCGCGGGCAGCGGATGGGCTGTCGCCGGCGGGTGTGTGATCTCTAGCCACACAGTTGCGCGTTCGGTCGTCGGCAGGCCAGCGTTCTCCAGCCATCAAGACATGCCGTCAGCAGGTGGGCTGGCACCGGCAGGAAGGTGGTCTCCAGTTGCCCAGTCACACTGGCAGCGGTCTGGCGTTCTCCAGCCACCCAGTCAGGAGGGCCTGGCCTCTAGTCCCCTGGTTTATCCTGCTAGTCCTGATTTCTCCTGCTAGACCAGATTTCTCCTGAGTGATGCTTCTCGGCAGCTCAAACTGTTCTCCGGGTCTGCCGTTTGTTGGGTGGGGAGGGTGTCTATTGTGAACCCTGGAACTCTATTGTTTTAATATTTTCCGCTTGCCCCTCGCCCCGCACTGGCTAGACAAGTTTCATTTTTGCCGCTGATGGGAAGGGGAGATGAAGGTCAGGTGCCTCTAGTTTTCCCCCAGTCTTTATGCAGACTTGCTCTGATTATCCCTCCCCCAAAAGCCTAGGAGAGATTTTATGCGAATTTTCCTCTGTATGTGAGATGAGCTGAGAAACACACACCTGTTTTATTGTTGCAATCTGTCTGGGAGTGTTGGTGGTTACTTCAGCTCTCCAAGATGGTGGCTGCTGGTTTCCTTTGTGGAGTTTCCACTTTGGGGGATAGAAATGTACTGCTAACTTTCCCGTCTGAAATCCCAAATTCAGCTGGGGGCTCAGTGGATGCTCAGCCAGCAGGATTCCACAGAATCTGCAGCAACGTTTCTCCCTGCTTGCTGGTCGCTTCTCGGTGGTGCCTCACCATTTGTAGACACGGGGCAGGTCACGCGGATAAATCAGAATGGATCTCCGGTTGCACAAGTGGCTTGTGTTTGAGACTCAATTACCGGACCTCGGTGGTGGAAGTCATTCTTCTAGATTTCGGTAAACACCCATTTTCCTGTAAGATCCTAACAAGATAGTTTTTCATCGTTCTAACTCGTTATTCACCTGCACAGTGGCAGGGTACACTGGGTGTGATACACTGTCTTCACAGTCATCTTGCAATGCCGAAATATTAGGATATGGATGCACCATTTACTGAAAACTGTTTCAGTACTAGGAAAAAATATGTATTTCAGGTGGATGAATATTTCTGAGATTAATTTTTTAAAAAGTGGATTATAAATCCACATACATGAATATGAATGAATTTAGGGAGTGCATAATAAGACACAAATATTTCATATTTTGAAAAATCCGGAGAGTATATATATATATATATATATATATATATATATATATATATATATACATATACACACACACACAGACATTAAAAACTAGCAATATATATGTCAATTGAAATTCATCATGAAATACATATCATCCACAGACCCAAAAATATTCATATACTTAACATGGATTTATGTATAATGTTGTTCAACTAGGAGGCTTACCCATAGGTTGAATTTTCAGTTCCAACAGCATTTAGGAGGAGTGATCTCTTCTCAAAATTTGTATTTGCCAAGTCAGTCACCTCACAAAAATGTACGTGTGATACCAGGTACGATTCTATATGTGCATATAAAATTACATGTGCTGAATAGGCTACAGAGAAAGGGAGACAGGAATTTACATATTTGTTAACTTTCAAAACACACGGAGAACTATTTCAACAAAAAATTGACTAGATTTATAACTTCTAACCTATATAATGCAAAAGGCAATTCCAACTATACACCATGCCTCCTCTGAACTGCTTGTATTTCTATTCTGTTTGAGTTTTTATTCTCTATCATATTACGATTAGTAGTCAGAGTCTAGTAGGGTAGGGGTTAGAGTCAGGGATTCAGTATTTCGAATGGAAAATTGGAAAATGAATCCAATGTGTATGCAAATATGTGCTACACAAAATCTTCCCACTCCTCCAGAACAATGGCTTGACATTATCTTCGCCCCAAGTAAGACATAATTAGAGGAGAAGAGTTAGAAAATCAGTGAATACTTATCTGGAATGGAATATGCTAAGGAGTTCACTACCTTGGAGGTGGTAGAGGAGTTTCCAAAAGTAAGGGACAGGGTGAACACTCCACAAACATGGAGCTCTGCTGGCCTAAAGACTTATTGAGAAATTGCCTCTGAGTTTGGGCACTTGAAACATATGTTGTTATCAGGAGCTTTAGCTTCCTTTGTAGTGAGATCATCAAAGCTGGGTCTGCACCTATGTGACCTGTAAAACATAGTTTCTTATTTTCCAATGAACATGAGGCAGCAGTCCTGAATTTGATCTTTGTAGGTAAACTGTGGCCACTGGGTTCTAAGTGTCTCCCTGTGTGGACTGTGAAGCCATTTGTTCATCCTCCAATTTTCATGGTGTTTCTTGCTGCTACAATGGGAGTTTGGTATTTGCTTCATGAAATACACGGAGTTCAACTGGGACACAGTGCAGGAGGGAGTTCTGTCACGTGTGGTATTTCAATTTCTGCAGGAGAATGCACCAACCATGCTTCTATATCACATAGCTTGCCCCATTGACGATAGCAAATCGATTCTGAACATTGCCCTGAAACTTCTCCAAATAACAAGATGCCTTTACTTAGAAGGGACTGCTGGCTGCATCATGTCAGTCACAAGCCATTTGGAAGCCAATGGCAGATCCACATGGCCCCACCACAGATGTTTTATCACACACCTGCCTACCACTGCTCTAGGCCCACTAATAATCAGGCTCCAACTTATTGGCATCTCTGTTTTACACAATTTTCATTAAAACCAGTCAATCAAGGCAGTGTCTGTTATACTCATGATCAGCAACAGGAAATCCAAAGGTTCTCCTGTGCCAGCTGGTCATGGAAATTTCAAAAATTTCATGGTATTTTTCTAGCCATATTTCAACAATGAAGGTGGAGGCACTGTGAGTTTCAGTTCATTCCAGAACCATTAATGTTGACGAAGCTCATTTCAATGAAAGCTCTGGAGAAATCTCACAGGCAATGCTTCCCAAAGAATGGCCAAAAGGTCAAATGAAGCCAGGCCCATTGAGTTCTACAATGTGAGGTCCATGTGACTTTTGACTCTCAACTACGGCTGCCAAGTCTTTCAGAAGAAAATTATGTGATATCTTGGCTGTGATTCCCAGTGCTCTGTTGAAAGCCACCCTGGGCCTTGATCTCAGTTTCCAAGGGCGACTCTCATGCATGGCCTTCTAAAATCCCAACACAATTAATGGCAATACTTTTCTGAGGTCAGTTCCAGAACTCAGTCTCTAAGGGGAAAAACACCAGAGTTCATGTCAAGGTGGACCCAGTCATCTCTTCCAATCACCACACTAACAACCACAATTAAAACCAAAACAATCCCACATGGCCCTCATGTTCTTTTATATAGACACTCATCATAACCTATCGCTGGAAATTCCCACGAGGGGCGAAGCCCAAGACAGTCTCCTAAATAATCTCTCTTGCCCCTAATTTGCCTAAATTCAGGGTGGCCTGGACACCATTCCTGTGAACCAGGAGTGTTCAAATAGGCCTGCTGTTAATACATCTCTGCTTCTCCAATTTGAGGCGTATTGACTGTGCAGTTTGGATTCTTTATGTGAATTGTAGTCACGGGAAAACTCAAGCAATTTAGGGATTTGAAGAAATGATTTGGCCCAATGGATCCCTATTCTAACTTGATGGAGGTCAGGAACCTTACAGAGAATGGGGAGAGACTTCATCCACAATAACTGCACTTTTGGCCATTTTTGTTTTGGATGCACACATGTGATGTTTCTTTAGATTCTTCAGGGGTTGAGAATCTAAGCCACGGCCTCACACAGGGCCAAGAGGCTGATTCAGACACTTCCATTTTCAAGGGAATTAAGCAAATATCCACAGGTGATGTCCATTCATTTCCATTTGAACCTGTTTTCTTCAGGCTTCACAAACGGATGTCTTGAGGCAAAGACCTTCCTGACATTCAGGGCAACAGAACAATAGGTAAGCAAAAGGCCCAAAGCAGGGTTTCTCCACTGAGACTATCATGGTCACACTTATATCTGAGTTTTCTGAGATGCTCGACATTCCCTTTAGCTATCCAGTACATGGCCATGTCACAGGGCTTGGAACTGCTACATATCTTGGACACAAAACCATGAGCCTATTCTGGAGAGTAGCCAGAATTCATGAAGAATGCAGGAATTTTGGAAGATACCACATGTTGCCCATCGATCAGGCAAGCTGAAATCCATTCATAAATTCGGCAGGATGAATGCTGGGAAGCTTTCTGCTAGACAGGAGACAACAATTGATTCATTCAGTTTTCTAATATCTAAAACCATGCACATAGTGGGATACACAGACATAGAAACACTTTCTTGCCAAACGACTTACTATAAACAGTTCACTCCAAACCAAACAAACCACCTTTCCTACCTATTCTCAGAACATGAGACAAAACCACAAACCCACACCGACAACCACAGAGGCACCACCTTCTACAAAGTATGTCTGTGACTATCCAGAGTGTCTTCTGACTGGTGGGCCAACTTATGTTCCCCGGAAAACACCAACTCTGTGAACTTGTCAGGAGCCAGCGGTGAGCCACTATCTGCTTTCTCAGAAAAGGCCCCTCTTCTGAGTTTTCCTGGCAGTTGGCCATCCTCATATCTGTAGGTACCATGAAAGACTGACTCTGTCCTTGGTAAATCCAAACAAGTGAGCCCACTGGGACTGGGACTGGGACAGGCTCTTGGTACCTTGCTTCCTGGATCCCAAGTACCGAGAGTTCCATGACCAAGGAAGTGAGGTGAGGTCACTTCCTTCAGGAACTGAATGAGGTCACTGCTTTGGCAACCACTTTGTCCTAACAGTTGCTTCCAAGGGTCCCATGAGATCGAGGCTTCTCCTACTTCCTGTGACACTTTCACAAGTTAGAATGGTATATGAACCATAGGCACCCAGGAACAGGTCTCCAAAAAGGACTGTTTGTGTCCATCTTCTCTACATTATGAACAGAGAGGCTGATTCAGACACAACCCTTCATCCTGAACAGGTTGTTTGCAATGGAAGATGACGTTTGCTCTCTCAGGTCCTTCATGGCTGCCTACATCTTCTCCAGGGATCACTTCTTCATGGACCTTTGAGTTTTACAACAGGTGGAAGATTCTCTACATTCCTGTATTGTAAGACCAACTTGGTCCCTGCTCTTCTGTAAAGTTAGATTGAGGGAACAGTGTATGGTTAGGGTTAATAACAGGTTTGATTTGGGTTAGGAATTATTCTAATTGATGAATAATGGTATTGGGAACCTGTGATATTTATAAGAATATATAGGTGAAATATAAGTATGAAAACAAAAATCTAGGTAAGATTTGAAGCCCAGAAGGGCATTGCGCTATTGATTGGGATACTTAGCTTTGATATACGTTCTGCACAGGTGTTTCAGATAAATCGATAATCAATGGCATAGGACCTTGTACCTTGGATGATTGAATGTAGAAGTGAACATCCACTAGAACAGGGATAGTCGGTAGGATTAGGAAGATATTCGATAAGTTTCAGAAGAAGACTGAGTACAGAATTTGGACCAAAAGTTCTTTAGCAATAGTGTATCGGGTAGAGAGTGAATGTAAATGTCAGCACACGTGAAGGGTCAGTCACAATGGTGAACTGGGGAAAATATTTAGGTAAGCAGACATCAATAGAGACATTAGGAAATCAGGCAAAGTATAAATTGAGTGATAGGATTAGACATTTGCAACAGGGTTGAGGTTCAAAATATAGTCTTAAGAAGAAACAAAAATGTAGTCACCAATAGGATTGACATTTGAGAGCATTAGGCACACTGGACATGAATGTTTTCAGTAATCTATGCTCACTTTTCATTTAGGCTTTGATACAATCATAAGTGTGACCTCTTCTTTTTGTGTCCAGAATATTACTGTGATAAAATGTATATGTAGATTAGGTGACATGAGTATTTCTTCCACCATTTCTGGGAGCAACATTTTGAAGATGAAAAAATTAGTATTGGGGTTACAAATAGATTTACTCTGTGTCTATGAACATAGAGATAATTTATGAATAGACGATACTGTGATTAAATATTATAACTTGTTCCAACTTTAAATATTCGATTGAATTGATATCTGAAAATAAACAGAAAATCGTATATTTATATGCAATCATTCATTCCAACCAGAAATACATCTAATGGTAATATTAGGGTTATGGTTTATCATGAAGAGTGTGTCAGTTTTTCTTCAAAATGATTATGGAAATCGAAAAAAAAAGCGTTTGGAAAGAAGTCTCATGAAAAAACAATCAAGTAACCTGGAGGAATACATGTGTTCTGAATCAGGAAATGATTGAAAGTGAATCAAAATCCTATAAATTATTGAAGTTGTTGATGAAATATGTATCCTATGATGTGTATAAACTGAACAAATAGTAATGTACCAGTGTTGAATAAAATGAACTTCAACATAGACATCATATCCAAGAGGAATCTAGTTGCATTGATGTTAAACTGGGTCAGTTACTGTAGAAATATTAGGATTGTATGCACCACTCACTGAAGTTAGTTTTCAGTACTATAAAACAAATATGTAATTCAGGTGGATGAATATTTCTGAGAATAATATTGTGAAAAGTTGATTATAAATCCACATACATGAACATGAATGAATTTAGGTAGTATATGTAAGACACATATATTTCATATTTTGAAATATTTGGAGAGTGTATATATATATATATATATATATATATATATATATATATATATATATACACCCACACACACACACACACAACACACACACCCAGGCAATAAAATGTAGCAATATATATGCCAATCGAAATTCATCATGAAGTATATATCATCCACAGATGCAAAAATATTTAATTTACTGAACATGGATTTATGTATAATGTTGTTCTACTAGGAGGCTCACCCATAGGTTGAATTTTCTGTTCCAACAGCGTTTAGGAGGAGTGATCTCTTCTCACAATTTGTATCTTCCAAGTCAGCCACCTCACAAGAATGTACATCTGATACCAGGTAGGATTCTATATGTGCATATAAAAATACATGTGCTGAATCGGCTACAGAGAAAGGGAGACAGGAATTCACATATTTGTTAACTTTAAAAACACATGGAGAACTATTTCAATTAAAAATTAACTAGATTTATAACACCTACCCTATATCATGCAAAAGGCAAGTGCAACTATACACCATGCCTCCTCTGAACTGCTTGTATTTCTATTCTGTTTGGGTTATTTTTCTCCATCATATTAGGATTTGTCATCAGAGTCTAGGAGGGTATGGGTTAGTGTCAGATGGCCCGGCTGGCAGGACACATCAACTTGGGTGTCGATCCTAGTTGGGGAGGAATGAAGGGACAAGAGACACGAGAGATGACAGCAAGACAGGAGTTCTGATCATGCTGCAAACTTTTATTATTCTCAGAGGGTATTTATATGCTGCGGATGGGAAAGCTCTCTTATCGGCAGTTGCTGGATGTCTTCACAGGGTGAGATAACCTCAGGATGTTTCAGGTAGACAGATGGTAGCCGGATGTCAAAAGGAGATAGATGGCTGTGGGATGTCTCCCAGGCAGGTTGTGTCCCAGGGGGATGTTTCTTGTGTCAGTCTATTTTTTGAAGGAGAACTTCCTTCTAGCCCCTGACATCTCCCCTTTTGTTATATAAAATATTCGACCATACCTTACAGGCCATGGATTTAGGGGGTGATAGTGGCTCTGTTTCTCTAGGATGCCTTAGAATATCTCCTGATTTGAGCGAGCATCTTTCCTAGGAGATTTCGTGTTGGCTTTGGCATGTTTTTGGAGGAGACGTCTTTGAGGGGATAGCATGCCAACCGCCATGCACCAGAGCGTGTCATTCAGAGGTCTTGTGTTTGGGGATCCGTGGATCCATCCTACTGCAGTCCTTCCTGGACCCTCCGTTATTATGGCCTAACGTGCTCATTCCAAGGGTGTGTCCTCCCCCAAGCGGAGGGGCCCATGGAGAAGGAACCCTTATTGCAAGGGTAGAAGATGGTTGCTCAGAGCTGTTACTTATAGTTTTCTGTAAGAAAGAGAGATCTGTGGGGATGTAAACTTAATAAGCCTGTGAGAAGGGTTGAACATTCTTTTAAATGTTGGCAGTGCTGTCTTCCATCTCCAGACCATGATAGTGGACCTGTATGGGCTTAGAAACCAAAATATTAATCTGTTCTTTAATAAATTGTACCAGCCTCTTTATAATGCAGGGGCCTATGGACACCATTAAAAGTAAACCCAACAAAGGGACTAATAGGGGAAGAAGGTAGGGTAGAAATCCATTATGCCCAATCCAGAGGGGATTTTCAAATAGTTCCCTTTGTCTCTTTTCTGGATCTTCTTGAAGCTGCTTAATTTTAATGCGTACTATGCCTGATTTATTGGCATAAAAGCAGCATCGTTCCCCTAAGGCTAAGCAAATACCACCCTGGTTAGCTGTCAGCAAATCTAAGCCCCGTCTGTTTTGAAGGAACACTTCTGCCAGGGAATTTATTTGGTCCTGCAAATCTTTAAAGGTTCCTGATAAAGTTTGTACATAATTTATAAGTTGTTGAGACAGGCGATGGTAAGAGTGAATAGCCGTGCCTAAGCCACTGTACCTGTGCCCACAGCAGCTGTTATTCCAAGGCTGGCAATGAGTGGTAAAGCCTGTATTGCCCACCTATGTCTTTTGACTAAAGTGTCTAGGCTAGAAATTGGTAGAGGTTCATCTCCTGGGACAATAGTTATATCAGGGAGTAATAAAGCAAGAACACAACCAATGGTCCAATTCGCTGGAAGCGTGGGAAGGCCGAGTTTCCTCCACACATAAAAACTGTGCCATTGGAGGAACAAAGAGATGGGGTGGGTGAGGAATAATTTTATACTGTTGAGCAATTTCCAAAGGAAGTAAGTCGAACATCAGTATCATAGGTATTATTCTGCATCGCGCCTAAAAGAAATAATGTAAAAGTGCCTATAGGCTGTACTTTAAAGGGAAATCCGGGTTGGCATGTATTATCATTGTCCATGATAGAATTAATAGGAACTGCCATAGGCATGATTGCCCCTGCTGTCATGCAGAGCCAGCAATCACCAGCAAGGGTGGGGTTCGAATTATTAAGCTAGGAGAATGTAGTTTGCAAAATATCTAATGTATTGGTATCTAAACCTGGGAACTGGGATTTAGGCTACATTAAGGGATGATATGTGAGCTCAGGGATTTGGGGTTTCAAAAGTTTGATTATCTGAGGATGCTTGACAGAATAAGTGGGTCCTCCACCATCAGAGACCCCTGTAGGGGCCTTAATGGGCCAGTAGGAACCTTTTCCGACAGTGCCTTGGCACCCAGCTGACTGTAGCTTGGTGTATTTGCCATCTCCTCCATGGTCAAAGAGAATGGGGGTATAATGAATAGTGGTCCCCCTGCTGCATGAGTTTTAGTTAGGGAGGCTTCAAAAAATTGTTCTCCCTGTTTATTAACACAAAGTGAAGCCGACACATTACAAGAGACATGCATCGCCTGGGTATGCGTACAAGTTGCAGAACAATTTTGGAGAGCTTTACTTGTACTAGGGGGAATAATCTTTGGCTTGTTAACACATACCCATTTAGGCTGATGAACTCCTCCGAGATTATGGTCAACCTTGGCACGGAGGTAAGTCACCTTAGTCATGCAGTCAGCAGTCTGGGTCCAACTAGTGGGAGCCTCAGTCCAAAATCCTCCTTTGCATTCACGGGGGGGGGGCAAAAAGGTACTCCATGATGTTGGAAATTGGAGGTCCAAGGTCTCCGTGTTCAAACCTGTTCAGCAGAAGTGCCTTAAGCAGGATCCTCGCACAGATTCTTGGCTGTATCTGAAATGGAGGAAAATTTGTCCTCAGGGGGAGGGCCTCCGTCCCTGGGTTGAGGTAAGTAATTTACCTGTTTAACCAGGCATTCTGGTAACCATCTTGGGGATGCTTGCTCTTGGTCCAAAACACAAGCTGAGCCTCATCCCCTGATGAGGATAGGATCTGGGCGTTTTCATTTATTTGTAATGGGATTGCACCACATAACAGGTGAGCGAACAGAATTGGACGAAGGATGCCAGTGTCTGTCTGTGGCCAAATGGCCTTCACTGTCTAAGGTAAGAAAAATAAGGGCAAATAATGCATGGTTAAGGCGATCCCTGGGAGTGGTAAATACAAGGGCGGAAGCCTTAAGACGGGATAGCCAAGTCTTTAAGCTAAGCTGGGCAAGTTCCACATGCCTTGGCCCTGAGAGTTGTATGGAATTTCAGTAGTATGACAAAATTGCAAGGTAGCACAAAACTGTTTAAACTTGGCACTGGTATATGCAGGACATTTATCTGTTTTAATATGTATTGGTTTACCCATTACGAAAAAGGCTGAAACAAGATGAGAAAGGACATCTTTGGTAGCCTCTCCAGAATGTGGTGATGCAAAACTAAAGCCGCTGAAGGTATCTATAGAAATGTATATATATTTGGTTTTTCAAAATTCAGGAAAATGAATAACATCCATTTGCTAAACCTGATTGGGCTGTAATCCTCGGGGGTTAACTCCCAAGTGTTGAATGGGGAGGGAGACAGTGCAACCAGGGCATGCTTTTACTATTTCTCATGCATGTTGCCTGGTAATTTTCCAAAGTAATCGATGGCTCTGGGAATTTAGATGGTGAAGATTTTGTAACTCCATGGCCTTTTGAATGGAGCCAACAAAAATTGGAAAGATGGAACGTGTTGCTGCATCAGCTTGGGCATTACCTTGTGTTAGAGGGCTCAGAAGGTCAGAGTGTGTCATGATGTGTCCTAAGGAAAATGCATGTTTTCTGGCCTGAATTAGCTGCTGAAGCTGGTGAAACAGAAAGGGGGAATTGGAAGAAGCCATAATGGTGGGTGAAATCTCCAGCAGGGGCACAGAAAGAGCAATGTAGGCACTGTCTGTATAAATATTAACAAGATTATCAAAAAAACTTTATGAAAACTTGTGTTATGGTGAACAATTCCACAAACTGAGCTGACTGATAGACAGTATCAAAGGTGGTAGGCTTGTTATTGACAACAAAGACTGCACGGCCATTACTGGAACCATCTGTAAAGACAGTAAGTTCTTGAGGAATGGGAGCCTTTTGAGTAATTTTGGGAAAAATAAATGAATGTAACTGGACAAAATTTAAAATGGGGTCATTGGGGATGTGGTTATGAATTGTTCCCAAAAAGCCTGATAGGGCAATACCCCATTGATCCATGTCTCTAGTAAAAATTGTAGTAAGTGTTTGGTCCTTAGTATATGGAATTAAAATATTATCAGGGTCTTTGCCAAAATGTTGTCGAGAAAGCAAACGACCTTTAAAAATAAGAGAAGCTACCTGAGCAAGATAAACAGTAATAACCTTGGAGGATGTGGTGGATACAAGGACCAAAAGCAAGGGGCAGCCTTTATTTTTAAAATGTGGATCTCGCTGCCAAAATATTCCTGTGGGTGTATGAGGAGTGTGGAAAATAACCAGAACCAGAGGAAGGTTATAAGAAATTTGTGTAACAAACTTTTGGGCAATGGCTTCTGTGGCTTGGTTTAATGCATGTCATGCCTCGGGAGTAAGCTTTTGAGGGGAGGAGGGGTGGGAATCACCTATCAAAATATCATTAAGGGGCAAAAGTACACAAGTGGGTAATTTTAAATATGTTCCTAGCAATTGAATATCCCCCAGTAATATTTGAAAATCATTAAGTGTGTGAAGATGGTAAACACATAGTTGTATTTTAGGAATTTGGATCTGATTATCTTGAAGTTTAAGGCCCAAATAGGTATAAGGGTCCTGTGTTTGAAACTTATCTGGAGCTATCTGTAGTCCCAAGGTAGTGAGGTTTTGTAAAAGTCCAAGTAACAATTATTAAGGTCATGGGTATTAGGTGCAGCAATTAACAAATCATCCATATAATGTAAAATATAATTTTGTGCTCATCGCTCTCTCACAGGGTCTACTGCTTGAGCAACGTGTTTTTGGCAAAGACTAGAGCTGTTGGCCATACCTTGGGGAAGAACCTTCCATTGAAATCTCTGCATAGGGCCCTGAAAATTAATGTGAGGGAGACTAAAGGCAAAATAGGGTCTATCCTCAGGATGTAAAAAGATGGTAAAAAAGCAATCTTTTAAGTCAATAACCATTTTACAATAGTTTTTTGGAATCGCCACTGGTGTGGGAATGCCTGGCTGTAGTGCTCCCATCGGGTGCATAACTTTATTAGTGGCACACAAATATTGTAAAAGGCACCACTTGCCTGATTTTTTCTTGATAATAAAAATAGGAGTAATCCATGATGAGGTTGAGGGCTTTACATGGCCGGCTGCAAGCTGTTCCTGCACTAACGTGGAGGCAGCCTCCAATTTTTCTTGGGTAAGGGGCCACTGATCCACCAACACAGGAGTCTGAGTCTCCCAAATAATTTTATCTGCATGGGGTACAGGAGGGTCAGGGACTGACACTAAAAATCTGAATACACAAGTCCACATGTATTTGTTTTTGTATGGGTTGTATAGCCTCCACCAGTCCTTGTTTCAGTATCCCCAGGCCTGTACCAGGAACAAAATTCATAGGAAGCATTTGATGAGTCACCATGGAATTGGGACTGGCGAGAATAACTTCCAATAACTCAAAATATCTCCTCCCTATACGTTAACAGGGAGGTCAGAATCAACGAAAGGAGTGACAGTTGACTTATTACCATCTTTATCAGTGCAGCTAATAGACCTAGAGCTGACCAGAGGATTTTTTTATTCTCCTATCCCTTTAAGGTCAGTCAAGGATGGAGTGAGGGGCTAACCTGATGGCTTGTATTTTTGAGAAATAATTGTGGCATCAGCTCCAATATCTAGAACTCCTTGGAATTCCTTTCCTTCAGTAAGTAAGGTAAGGGTGGGTCTATTGTGAGAAATGGGCTGAACCCAATACACATCAGAGAAGCCCAAGAAGGCAGTCCCTCGAGGTAGGTTTGGGTTTTGGAAATGCCTCCTGAATCCAAGGGAAGGAGAATTAATTGTGCAAGTCTTGTTCCTGCTGGGATGGCGGCAACTCCATTAATAGCAGTGGCCAGTATTTTTATTTCTCCAGTGAAATCATTATCATTAATGCCAACGAAGACCTGAACACCTTGTATGGTAGTGGAGGTTCTTCCAAGATTAAGGGCACATGTATGAGATGGAGGGGGACCCATAATTTCATTGGGTATTATCTGGGGCCCTTGCATTGGGTCTAATATTGTATTTGTGGCAGCACAGAGGTCCAATTTTGTGCTGCCTGGGGTGGCTAGTTGGAGGGAGGCAATTGTGGAGAAGGATTTTGTGGTAGGTTGGGAGTTTAGGAGGGAACAAACTTTATTGCTCCTGTGTTTGTCGTGGGGGATGTTGTGGCCGGGGGCTGGCCCCGCAGGGAGTTTCCCGAGAAGTAGGAAGAAATAGGCTGTGTGAGGGCATTTGTCTTAGATCTACACTCACTGGCCCAGTGATGACCTTTACCACTTCTATGGAAAAGGGTAGCTGGGGGCGGTTAAGCCCCAGTTTGAGGAGACGCTATTCCTAGGCTTTGTTTGCCTGTGGGACACTCACATGCAAAATGGCCAGGTTGTTTACAAGTAAAGCAAGTACGTGAGCCAGGATTGTGAAAGGCCTTGGTAAAGGCGGTCCCTAAAGCCAGACCCATGGCATGGGCTGCACCCACGTCTGCACAGAGTCTAATAACTTCAGAAAGTTTCCCTTTATCCTTATGTGGTTGAAGAACATTCTGACATGCTGGGTTAGCATTTTCAAAGGCAAGATGTTTTACATAGGTGCTTTCACCTTCGCTTGGTAAATCCTATAGGCTGTGGCACGGTCCTGAGAGGTCGCGGGTGTTCTGAATGGTTGAGAGCTGCTTCCTTCTCCAAGATAGCGTCCTCCCCAGGGGTCAATGTGTCTCTGGGATTTAAAACTGGATAAAGGTGGTTTTTAATCATTGGAGCCTTATTAATTAGGGTCGTATTTTGAGGGGGACCAGGAAGGTTCTCAGGGTCCTGGGAAGACTGAGAAGGTTCTATGTCTATACTAATGATGGGCATGCAGAGGGGGGACGAGAGGTCTTTTGCATAATCTCTTCCCCAATCCTGACAAGTTGTAAGGTACCATTGTCAAAGCGAAAACTTTTAAGAATTTCATTAATTAAGTTCCAGTAAGAAAAGGTGGGAACTGGCATTTTTTCTGGGCCAAAGGATTCATAATAATCTTTTAAACAGTCTCCTACTCTAAGCCATTTTTGCCATCAATGGTCCCTTCAAGAGGAAACCATGGACACAATTCTCCTATGTATGAAAAGAAAAATTTTAAGTCCTTTTTCTTAACATGTGCCCCTCATGTCTTGAAGGACTCCTTGAGGCCTGAAATAAACAAATCATGTGACGATACTGCTTATCACATGGTGCGTCACTCACCGTGCATCATCCCCACCTTCCTCCTGGATATGTCTCCGGGTGGTGTCTGCTGAGGCGATCGTGAGCTCCTCTTGACCAAGTCTTCCAGGAGGAAGGGGTTCCCCCTCAGTCAAAGGCTTGAGCCCCAGTCGGTGGGTGCCAGATGTCCCGGCCGGCAGGACACATCAACGTGGTCAGCGAACATAGATGGGGAGGAATGAAGGGACAAGAGGCATGAGAGATGAGAGCAACACAGGAGTTCTGATCAAGCTGCAAAATTTTATTGTTCACACATGGGTATTAATATGCTGGATATGGGAAAGCTCTCTTATCAGCAGTTTCTGGATGTCTTCACAAGGTGAGATAACTTCAGGATGTTTCTGGAAGAAAGATGGCCACAGGATGTCTCAGGGACATATATGGCTACAGGATGTCTTCCAGACAGGATGTCTCCTGGGGGCTGTTTCTTGTAAGTGTCAGGCTGTTCTTTGAAGAAGAATTCCTTCTACCCCTGACAGTCAGGGATTCAGTATTTCGAATGGAAAATTCGAAAATGAATCCAATGTGTAGGCAAATATGTGCTACCCAAAAATCTTCCCACTCTCATTCAGAACAATGCCTTGACATTTCCTTCACTCCAAGTAAGACATAATTAGAGGAGAAGAGTTAGAAATCTGTGAATACATATCGGTAATGGAAAATGCTCAGGAGTTCACAACCTTCGAGGTTGTAGAGGAGTTTCCAAAAGTAAAGGACAGGGTAAAAACTCCAAAAACATGGAGCTCTGCTGTCCTAAAGACTTCTTGAGAAACTGCCTCTGAGATTGGGCACCTGAAATATATGTTGATGACAGGAGCTTTAGCTTCCTTTGTAGTGAGACCATCAAAGCTGGGTCTGCATCTATATGACCTGGAGGACATGGTTTCTTTTTTTCCTATGAACATGAAGCAGTAGGGCTGAATTCTCTCTTTATAGGTAAACTGTTGCCACTGGGGGCTAAGTGTCTTGCAGTGTGGACTGTGAAGCCATTTGGTCATCCTCCACTTTTCGTGGTGTTTCTTGCAGCTGCACTGGGAGTTTGGTATTTGCTTCACAAAATACGAGAAGTTCAACTGGGACACAGTGATGGAGGGAGTTCTGTCATGTGTGGTGGGTAAGGGTCTGCAGGAGAATGCACCAACCTGGCTTATATCCCACATAGCTTGCCCCCTTGACCACAGCAATCTGATTCTAAACATTGCCCTTCAACCTGTCCATATAACAAGATGCCTTTACATACAAGGGTATGGGGGCTGCACTATATCAGTCACAAGGCATTTGAAAGCCAATGGCATATCCACATCAGCCCACCACAGATGTTTTAACACACACCTGCACACCACTGCTCTAGGCCGACTACTCATCAGGCTCCAAGTTACTGGCATCTCTGTTCTACACCATTTTCATGAAACCCAGTCAATCAAGGCACTGTCTGGTACATTCATGATCAGTAATAGGACACCTAAAGGTTCTCCAGTGCCACCAGGTGATGGGAATTTCCAAACTTTAATGATATTTATCTAGGCATTTTTCATGGATTAAGTTGAAGGCACTGTGGGTTTCAATTTATTCAGGAACCATTAAATGGAGAAGAAGCTCATTTCAATGAAAGCTCTGGAGAATTCTAACAGGCAAGGCTTCCCAAAGACAGGCTAAAAGGTCACATTAAGCCAGGCATTTGAGGTCTACAATGTGAGGTCCATGTGTGTTTTGACTTGCAACGATGGCTGCCAAGTCTTTAAGAATAAAATCATGTGATGTCCTTCCTGAGATTTCCAGTGCTCTTCGGAAAGCCTCCCTGGGCCTAGATCTCAGTTTCCAAGGGCGACTCTCATGCGTGGCCTCCTAAAATCCCAACACAATACATGGCAATACTTCTTTGAGGTCAGTTCCAGAACTCAGTCTCTAAGGGGAATCACATAAGGGTTCAAGCCCAGGTGGACATAGCCATGTCTTCCAACGGCCACAAAAATGACCACAATTAAAACCAAAACACTCCCACATGACACACCTGATGCAAAGACCTTCCTGACTTTCAGGGCAACAGAAGAATCGGTAAGCAAAATGTCCAAAGCAGGGTTTGTCCAATGAGGCATTCCTGGTCTCACTGATATCTGAGCTTTCTGAGATGCTCGCCATTCCCTTCAGCTATCCAGTACATGGCCATGTCACAGAGATTTGAGGTGGTACATATATTTGACACAAAACTATGAGCCTATTCTGGAGAGTGCACACAATTCAGGAAGAAAACAGGAACTTAAGAAGTTAGCAGGTGTTCCCCATCGATAAGTCATGCCGCAGTCCATTCATGAATTGTGCAGGATGAAAGCTGAGAAGCTTTCTACTAGACAGGACTCACCAATTGATGCATTTTCTTTTCTAATGTCTACAACCAGGGACACAGTGGTATAAACAGACATAGAAACACTCGCCTTGTCCAATGACTTACTAGAAACAGTTCCCTCCAAACCAAACAAACCGCCATTCCTACCTATTCTCAGAATATGAGACAAAACCACAAACCCACACCCACACCCACAAAGACACCTCCTTCCCCCATGTAGGTCTGTGACTATCCGGAGTGTCCTCTGACTGGTGGGCCATACTATGTTCCAATGAAATGGCCTGTCCTGTCTCAGATCTGGTCTCCTTGGCCAACTCTGTGAAGTTGTCAGGAGCCAGCAGTGAGCCACTACCTACTTTCTCAGGAAAAGCCCCTCTTCAGAGCTTTCCTGGTTTTGGCCGTCCTCACATCAGTAGGTAGCAAGAATGACTGACTCTGTCCTTGGTAAGTCCAAACAAGTGAGACCACTGGGACTGGGACTGCCTCTTGGTGCCTGGCTTCTTGGATACCAAGTTCAGAGAGTTCCATCAACAAAGAAGTGAGGTGAGGTAACTTCCTTAAGGAACTGAATCAGATCACTGCCTTGGTAACCACTTTGTCCTAACAGTTGCTTCCAAGACTACCATGAGATGGAGGCTGCCCCTACTTTCTGTGACACTTTCACAAGGTAGAATGGTATATCAACCATAGGCACCTAGGAACAGCTCTCCACACCAACCTGGTTTGGTCCATCTTCTCTACATTAAGAAGAGAGAGGCTGATTCATAAACAACCCTTCATCCTGACCAGGTTGTTTTCCATGGAAGCTGACTTTTGCTCTCTCAGGTCCTTCATAGTTGTCTACATCTTCTCCAGGGATCATTTCTGCATGGACCTTGAGGTTCTCAGGAGGTGGAAGATCCCCTACATTCCTGTATTGTAAGACCAACTCTGTCCCTGCTCTTCTGTAAAGTTAGATTGAGGGAACAGTGTATGGTTAGGGTTAATAATATGTTCAATTTGAATTAGGAATCATTCTGCTGGATGAATAATGGTACTGGGAACCTGCGACATTTATAAGTATATATAGGTGAAATATATGTATGAAAACAGAAATCTAAGTAAGATTTGAAGCGCAGAATGGGGATGGGCCCTTGATTGTGATACTTAGCGTTGAATTATGTTCTGCACAGATGTCTGAGATAGATCGATATACAATGGCATTAGACCCTGTACCTTGGATTATTGAATGTATAAGAGAACATCCAGTCAAAAAGGGATAATGGGTAGGATTAGGAAGATAGTCAGTAGGTTTAAGAAGAAGAGTGAGTATAGGATTTGGAACAAAAGTTCCTTAGCAATAGGGTTTGGATTAGAGTGTGAATGTAAGTGTCAGCACAATTGAAGAGTCAGTCACAATGATGAACTGCGGAAAGTATGTAGGAAAGCTGATATAAATAGAGACATTATGAAATCAGGAAAAGTATAAAGTGAGAGATAGGATTAGATATTTTCAACAGGGTTGAGTTTGAATATATAATCTTAGCAAGAAACAAATATGTTGTCACAAATAGGATTGAATTTTGAGAGCATTAGCCAAACTTGATATGGATGGTTTTAGTAATCCATGTTCACTTTACATTTAGGCTTTCGTGCAAACATAAGTGTGACCATTTCTTTTTGTGTCCAGAATATTACTCTGATAAAATGTATATGTAGATCAGATGACATGAGTATTTCTTCCACCATTACTGGGAGCAAAATTTTGAAGACGTATAAATTAGTATTGGGTTTACAAAGAGGTGTACTCTGTGTCTATGAATATAGAGACAATGCATGAATAGACAATAGTGTGAATAAATAATATAACTGGTTCCACTTTAAATAATGGATTGATTTGATATCTGAAAATATATAAGAAATCTTATATTGATATACAATCATTCATTCCAACCAATTATACATCTAATAGTAATATTAGGGTTATACTTTATCATGAAGGGTGTGTGAGTTTTGCTTCAAATTTGATTATGGAAATCGAAAATAATATGTTTGGAATGAAGTCTCATGAAAAAACCAGTCAAGAAACATGGAGGATTACATGTGTTCTAAAGCAGAAAATGATTGAAAGTGAAACAAATGCCTATAATTTTGCTAACGTATGGATGAAATATATATCCTATAATGTGCATAAACTGAAGAAATTGTAACATACCAGTGGTGAATAAAAATGAACATCAAAATACACATCATGTCCCATAGGAATCTACTTGCATTGATGACAAACTGGATCAATTATTGTAGAAATATTAGGATTTGTATCCACCATTCACTGAAGTTATTTTTCATTTCTAGGAAAAAATATGTATTTCAGGTGGATGAATATTTCCGTGAATAATCTTGTGAAATGTTAACTCTAAATCCACATACATGAATATGAATGAATTTAGGGAGTGTATAATAAGACACATATATTTTATATTTTAAAAAAATTTAGTGTGTGTGTGTGTGTGTGTGTATATATATATATATATATATATATATATATATATATATACACACACACACACACACACACACACACACACACAGAGACATTAAAAATTAGTAATACATATGCCAATCGAAATTCACCATGAAATATATATCATCCACAGATCCAAAAATATTCATTTTACTGAACATGGATTTATGTATAATGTTGTTCAACTAGGAAGCTCACCCATAGTTTGAAATTTCAGTTTCAACAGCGTTTAGGCGGAGTGATCTATTCTCACAATTTCTATCTGCCAAGTCAGCCACCTCACAAGAGTGTACCTGTGGTACCAGGTAGAATTCTATATGTGCATATAAAAATACATGTGCTTAATAGGCTACAGAGAAAGGGAGAGAGGAATTCACATATTTGTTTACTTTAAGTACCCATGGAACTATTTCAATTAAAAATTAACTTGAATTATAACACCTACACTTTATCATGCAAAAGCCAAGTCTAACTATACACCATGCCTCCTCTGAAATGGTTGCATTTCTATTCTGTTTGGGTTATTTTACTCCATCATATTAGGATTAGTAGTAAGAGTCTATTAGGGTATGGGTTAGTGTCAGTTATTCAGTATTTCAAATGGAAAATAGGAAAATAAATCCAATGTGTATGCAAATATGTGCTACAAAAAATTCCCACTATCATCCAGAACAATGCCTTGACAATATCTTCGCCCCTAGTAAGACCCAATTAGAGAAGAAGAGTTAGAAAATCTGTGAATACATACCTGGAATGGAAAATGTTCAGGAGTTCACAACCTTGGAGGTGGTAGAGGAGTTTCCAAAAGTAAGGGACAGTGTAAACACTCCACAAACATGGAGCTATGCTGGCATTAAGACTTCTTGAGAAACTGCCTCTGAGGTTGGACACTTGAAAAATATGTTGTTGTCAGGAGCTTTAGCTCCCTGTGTACGGAGACCATCAAAGCTGGGTCTGCATCTATGTGACCTGGAGGATATGGTTTCTTATTTTCTAATGAACAAGAGGAAGCAGTGATGAATTCTCTCTTTGTAGATAAACTGTGGCCACTGGGGGCTAAGTGTCTCCCTGTGTGGACTTTGAAGCCATTAGGTCATTCTCCAATTTTCGTGGTGTTTCTTGCTGCTGCACTGGGTGTTTTGTATTTGCTTCACAACATACAAGGATTTCAAATGGGTCACAGTGCTGGTGGGAGTCCTGTAAGGTGTGGTGGGTCAGGGTCTTCAGGAGAATGCACCAACCAGGCTTCTATCCCACATTTCTTGCTCCCTTGACCATAGCAACCTGATTCTGAACATTGCCCTGAAACCTGTCCATATAACCAGATGCCTTTTCATATAATTTTCTGCTGGCTGCACCAAGTCAGTCACAAGCCATTTGGAAGCCAATGACACACCCACATGGCCACACCGCAAATATATTATCAGACAACTGCACACCACTGCTCTAGGCCCACTACTCAGCAGGCTCCAACTTACTGGCATCTGTGTTCCACACCATTTTCAAGAACTCCAGTCAATCAAGGCACTGTCTGGTACACTCATGAGCAGCAATAGGACATCCAATGGTTCTCCAGTGCCACCTGGTCATTGGGAATTTCAAAAATTTCATGGTATTTATCTATCCATTGTTCAAGAATGAAGTTGGAGGCACTTTGGGGTTTTCATTCATCCAAGAACCATTAAATGGTGAGGAAGCTCATTTCAATGAAAGCTCTGGAGAACTCTCACAGGCAAGGCTTTCCAAAGAGTGGTCAAAATGTCATATGCAGACAGGCCCATTGAGGTCTAAAATGTGAGGTCCATGTGTGTTTTGACTCTTAACTATGGCTGCCAAGTCTTTCAGAATAAAATCATGTGATATCCTGGTTGAGATTCTCAGTGCTCTGTGGAAAGCCACCCAGGGCCCAATCTCAGGTTTCAAGGGTGACTCTCATGCGTGGCCTCCTACAATCCCAACACAATTAATGGCAATACTTCTCTGAGGTCAGTTCCAGAACTCAGTCTCGAAGGAGAATCACACCCGAGTTCAAGCCCATGTGGACCCAGTCATCTCTTCCAACCGCCACACAAATGACCACAATTGAAACCAAAACATTCCCACATGACCCTCATCTTCTTCCATAGACACTCATCATAAACTCTTGCTGGAGGTTTCCATGAGGAGCGCAGCCCAAGGCAATGTCCAAAATATGCACCCTTGCCCGTCATTTGCCTAAAATGAGGGTGGCCTTGACACCCTTCCTGTGAACCAGGAGTGATCAAATAGGCCTGCCTTTAATACTGCTCTGCTTCTCCAATTTGAGGCCAACTGACTGTCAGGTATAGATTCTTTATGTGATTTGGCATCATGGGAGAACCCAAGCACTTCTGCAGGAGTTCAAAGAACTCATTTGACCCAGAGGATCCTATTCTCACTTGATGGAGGTTAGGAACCTAACAGAGGAAGGCAAGAAACTTCATCCACAATGACTGATATTTTTACCATTTTCGTTTTCAATACACACATGGGAACTTTCTTTATATCCATCAGGTGCTGAGAATCTAATCCATAGCCTGACCCAGAGGCAAGCAGCTGATTCAGACACATCCCTTTCGAAAGCAATTAAGCAAAGCACCACAGGTGATGCCCATTCATTTGCATTTAAAAACTGTTTACTTCAGGCTTCAAAAAGGAGTGGCCTGAGGTAAGGACCTTCCTGACATTCAGGGCAACAGAAAAATAGGTAAGCAGAAGGCCCAAAACAGTATTTCTCCACTGAGACTTTCCTGGTCACACTGATATCTGAGTTTCCTGAGATGCTCGCCATTCCATTCAGCTATCCAGTACATGGCCATGTCACAGAGCTTGGAGGTGTTACATATCTTGGACACAAAACCATGAGCCTATTCTGGGTAGTGGCCAAAATTTAGGAAGAAAACAGGAACTTAGGAAGATAGTAGGGGTTGCCCATCCATAAAGCTACCTGCAGTCCAGTCATAAATTGGGTAGGATGAATGATGGAAAACTTTCTTCTAGACAGGACATATCCATTGATGCATTCTCTTTTCTTATGTCTACAACCACGGACACAGTGAGATACACAGATATAGAAACACTCACCTTGTCAAACGACTTTTTAGAAGCAGTCCACTCCAAACCAAACAAATCGCCTTTCCTACCTATTCTCAGAACATGAGACAAAACCACAAACTCACACCCACACCCACAAAGGCACTTCCTTCCCCCAATATGTCTGTGACAATCCGGAGTGTCCTCTGACTGTGGACCATATTGTTACCCTGAACTGGCCTGCCCTGTCTCAGATCTGGTCTCCGTGGCCAATCTGTGAAGTTGTCAGGAGCCAGCGATGACCAACTACCTGTTTTCTTAGGAAAGGACCCTCTTCAGAGCTGTCCTGGCATTTGGCCATTCTCACATCAGTAGGTACCAAAAAAGACTCTCTCTGCCCTTGGTAAAACCAAACATGTGATCCCACTAGGACTGTTACTGGGACTGGCTCTGGATGCCTGGCTTCCTGAATCCCAAGTTCAGAGAGTTCCATCACCAAGTAAGTTAGGTGAAGTCACTTTCTTCATGAAATGAATGAGGTCACTGCCTTGGCAACCACTTTGTCCTAACAGTTGCTGCCAAGGGTCTCATGAGATGGAGGCTGTTCCTACTTTCTGTGACACTGTCACAAGTTAGAATGGTATATCAACCATATGCACCGGGGAACTTCTCTCCATACAGGCCTGCTTTGGTCCATCTTCTCTACATTAAGAAGAGAGAGGCTGATTCAGACACATCCTTTCATCCTGTCCAGGTTCTTTACCATGTCAGAAGACTTTTGCTCTCTTTGGTACTACATAGCTGCCTACAACTTCTCCAAGGATCATTTCTGCATTGACCTTTGAGGTTCTCAGCAGGTGGAAGATCCCCTACATTCCTGTATTGTAAGACCAACTCTATCCCTGCTCCTCTGTAAAGGTAGATTGAGGGAACAGCGTATGGTTAGGGTTAATAACAGGTTCGAATTCGGTTGGGAATCATTCTGCGGGATGAATAATGTTATTGGGACCCTGCGAAATTTAAAAGAATATATAGGTGAAATATAAGTTTGAAAACCCAAATCTATGTAAGTTTTGAAGCCCAGAAGTGTATTGGGCCCTTGGGTAGGATACTTAGCTTTGAATTATGTTCTGCACAGATGTCTCTGATTAATCGCTATACAATATGCAGTCAAAAAGGGATAGTCGATAGGATTAGGAAGATAGTCAGTAGGTTTAGAAAGAAGAGTGAGTATAGGATTTGGACAAAAACTTTTTTAGCAATAGGGTTTCGGGTAGATAGTGAATGTAAATGTCAGCACATGTGAAGAGTCATTCAAAATGATGAACTGGGGAAAATATGTAGGAAAGTAAATATCAATTGAGACAAAAGGAAATCAGGCAAAGTATAATGTGAGTTATAGGATTAGACATTTTCAACAGGGTTGAGGTTGAATATATAATCTTAGCAAGAAACAAATATGTAGTCACCAATTGGATTGACATTTGAGAGCATTAGGCAACCTGGACATGGATGTTATTACTAATCCATGCTCACTTTCCATTTAGGCTTTGGTACAATCATAAGTGTGATCTTTGCATTTTGTGTCCATAATATTACTGTAATAAAATATATATGTAGATCAGGTGACATGAGTATATCTTCCACCATTTCTGGGAGCAATATTTTGAAGACGTATAAATTAGTATTGGGGGTACAAACAGGTGTACCCTGTTTCTATGAATATACAGATAATGCATGAATGGAACATACTCTGAATAAAACATATACTCATTCCACTATAAATAATGGATTGAATTGATATCTGAAAAAATACAGGAAATCAAATATTGATATACAGACATTCATTACAACCAGTTATACATCAATGATAATATTAGTATTAGGATTTTCATGAAGAGTGTGTGAGTTTTGCTTCAAAATTGATTATGGAAATCGAAAATAATGTGTTTGGAAAGAAGTCTCATGAAAAGAGCAGTAAAGAAACATGGAGGAATACATGTTTTCAGAAGCAGGAAGTGATTGAAAGTGAAACAAATTCCTATATATTTTTGAACTTTTGGATGAAATATATATGATGTGCATAAACTGAAGAAATAATAATGTCCCACTGTTGAATAAATATGAACGTCAAAATACATATCATGTCCCATAGGAATCTACTTGCATTGATGTTAAACTGGGTTAGTTACTGTAGAAATATTAGGATTTGTATACACCATTCACTGAAGTTAGTTGTCAGTACTAGGAAACAAATATGAATTTCAGGTGGATGAATAGTTTGGAAAATAATCTTGTGAAAAGTTGATTATAAATCCACATAAATGAATATGAATGGATTTAGGGCGTGTATAATAAGTCACATATATTACATATTTTGAAATATCTGGAGAGTATATATATATATATATATATATATATATATATATATAGAGAGAGAGAGAGAGAGAGAGAGAGAGAGAGACAGAGAGAGAGACATTAAAAACTAACAATATATATGCCAATCAAAATCCATCATGAAATATATATCATCCACAGATCCAAAAATATTCATTATACTGAACATGGATTGATGTATAATGTTGTTCAACTAGAAAGTTCACCCATAGTTTGAAATTTCAGTTCCAATAGCATTTACGAGGAGTGATCTCTTCTCACAATTTGTATCTGCCAAGTCAACCACCTCACAAGAATGTACGTGTGGTACCAAGTAGAATTCTATATGTGCATATAAAAATACATGTGCTTAATAGGCTACAGAGAAAGGGAGAAAGGAATTCACATATTTGTTAACTTTAAAAACACATGGAGAACTATTTCAAAAAAAATTTGCAAGATTTATAACTCCTACCCTATATTATGCAAAAGGCAAGTCCAAGTATACACCTTGCCTCCTCTGAACTGCTTGTACTTCTTTTCTGTTTTTTGTTATTTTTCTCCATCATATTAGGATTAGTAGTCAGAGTCTAGTTTGGAATTGGTTAGGGTTAGAGATTCAGTGTTTTAAAGGGAAATTGAAAAATGAATCCAATGTCTATGCAAATATGTGCTACCCCAAAATCTTCCCAGTCTCATCCAGAACAATGCCTTGACATTATCTTTTACCAAAGTAAGATACAGTTAGAGGAGAAGAGTTAGAAAATCTGTGAATACATATCTGGAATGGAATTTGCTCAGGAGTTCACAACCTTGGAGGTGGTAGCAGAGTTCAAAATAGTAAGGCAAAAGGTAAACACTCCTCAAACATGGAGCTCTGCTGGCCTAAAAAATTCTTGAGAAACTGCCTCTGAGGTTGGGCACTTGAAATACATGTTGTTTTCAGGAGATTTAGTTCTTTTATAGAGAGACCATCAAAGCTGGTTCTGCATATATGTGACCTGTAAGACATGGTTTCTTATTTTTCATTGAACATGTGGCAGCAGTGCTGAATTATTTTTTTGTAGCTAAACTGTGGACACTGGGGCTAAGTTTCTCCCTGTGCTAACTGGGAAGACATTTGTTCATCCTCCACTTTTAGTGGTGTTTCTTGCTGCTGCACTGGGAGTTTGGTATTTGCTTCACGAAATAAAGGAGGTCAATTGGGACACATTGTTGGAGGGAGTTCTGTCACGTGTGGTGGGTGAGGGTTTGCAGGAGAATGCAATAACCAGGCTTCTATCCCACATAGCTTTCCCCCTTGACCATAGCAACCTGATTCTGAACATTTCCCTGAAACCTCTCCATATAACAAGATGCCTTTACCTATTGGGTCTGTTGGCTGAAACCATATCAGTCACAAGCCATTTGGATGCCAATGGCAGTTCCACGTGGCCTCACCACAGATGTTTTGTCACACATCTGCTCACCACTGCTCTAGGCCCACTAATCAGCAGGCACCAACTAACTGGCATCTCTGTTCTACACCATTTTTATGAAACCCTGTCAATCAAGGCACTGTCTGGTATACTCATGATCAGCATCAGGACATCCAAAGGTTTTCCAGTGCCAACTGGTCATTGAAATTTCAAAAATTTCATGGTATTTATCTAGCCATTATTCAAGGAAGAAGTTGTAGTCACTGTGGGTTTCAATTCATTCAGGAACCATTAAATGTTAAGGAAGCTCATTTCAATGAAAGCTCTGGAGAACAATCACAGGCAAGGCATCCCAAATAGTGGCCAAAAGGTCACATGAAGCCAGGCCCATTGAGGTCTACAATGTGAGGTCCATGTGTGTTTTGACTCTCAACTATGGCTGCCAAGTTTTTCAGAATAAAATCATGTGATATCCTGGCTGAGATTCTCAGTGTTCTGTGGAAAGCCACCCTTGGCATAGATCTCAGTTTCCAAGGGCGACTCTCATGCGTGGCCTCCTAACATCCCCACACAATTCATGGCAATACTTCTCTGAGGTCAGTTCTACAACTCAGTCTCTAAGGAGTATTACACCAGAGTACAAGCCGAGGGGGACCCAGTCATCCCTTCCAACTGCCACACAAATTACCAAAATTAAAACCAAAACATTCCCACATGGCCCTCATCTTCTTTCACATAGACCCTCATTTTAACCTCTGGCTGGAGATTTTCATGAGGGGTGCAGCGCAAGAGAGTGTCCAAAATAAGCTCCCTTGGCCCTCATTTGCTTAAAGTCAGGGTGGCCTGGACACCACTCCTGTGAACCAGGAGTGATCAAATAGGCCTGCCATTACAACTACTCTGCTTCTCCAATTTGAGGCCTACTGACTGTGGGGTTTAGATTCTTTATGTGAAGTGGAATCATGAGAAAACCCAAGCACCTCTGCATGGCTTTGAAAAACTCATTTTACCCAAAAGATCCCTATACTCACTTGATGATTGTCTGCAACCTAATAGAGGAAGGAGAGAGACATCATCCACAATGACTGAATTTTGCCATTTTAGTTTTGGATGCACACATGGGATCTTTCTTTATATCCATCAGGTGCTGAAAATATAAGCCACAGCCTCACACAGGGCCAAGAGGCTGATTCAGACACATCCCATTCAAAGCAATTAAGCAAAGAGCCACGGGTGATGCCCAATCATTTCCATATGAAAACTGTTTTTTTCATGCTTATCAAAGGGGTGGCCTGAGGCAAAGACCTTCCTGTCATTCAGTGAAACAGAAAAATAGGTAAGCAAAAGGCACAAACATGGTTTCTCCACTGAGACTTACCTGGTCACACTGATATCTGAGTTTTCTAAGAAGCTCGCCATTACCTTCAGCTATTCAGTACATGGCCATGTGACAGAGCTTGGGGTGGTACCTATCTTGGACACAAAACCATGAGACTATTCTGCAGATTGGTCAGAATTCAGGAAGAAATCTGAAACTTAGGAAGATAGTAGGTGTTGCCCATCGATAAGGCAACCTGCAGTGCAGTCATAAATTGGGCAGGATGAATGCTGGGAAGCTTTCTACTAGACAGGACACATTCATTGATGCATTCTCTTTTCTAATGTCTACAACCACGGACACAGTGTTATACACAGACATAGAAACACTTGCCTTGTCAAAAGACTATCTAGAAACAGTCCACTGCAAACCAGACATACCAGCTTTCCTACCTATTCTAAGAAAATGAGACAAAACCACAAACTCACACCCACAAACACAAAGCACCTCCTTCCCCCAAGTAAGTCTCTGAATATCCAGAGTGTCCTCTGACTAGCGGGCCCTACTATGTTCACCCGAAATGGCCTGTACTGTGGCAGATCTGGTCTCCTTGGCCAACTCTGTGTAGTTGTTAGGAGCCAGCGGTGAGTCACTACCTACTTACTAAGGAAAGGCCCGTCTTCAGAGCTCTCCTGATATTTGGCCATCCTCACATCAGTAGGTACCAAGAAAGACAGAATCTGTCATTGGTAAAACAAAACAAGTGAGCCCCCTGGTACTGGGACTGGGACTGGCTCTGGATGCCTGGCTTCCTGGATCCCAAGTTCAGAGAGTTCCATCACCAAAGAAGTAAGGTAGGTCACTTCCTTCAGGAACTGAATGAGGTCAATGCCTTGGCAAACACTTTGTCCTAATAGCTGCTTCCAAGGGTCCCATGAGATGGAGGCTGTCCCTACTTCCTGTGACACTGTCACAAGTTAGAATGGTATATCAACCATAGACACACGGGAACAGCTCTCCACACAGACCTTGTTTGGTCCATCTTTTCTACATTAAGAAGAAAGTGGCTGATTCAGACACACCCCTTCATCCTGACAAGGTTGTTTGCCATGGAAGATGACTTTTGCTCTCTCAGGTCCTTCATAGCTGCCTACCTGTTTTCCAGGGATCATGTCTGCATGGACCTTTGAGGTTCTCAGCAGGTGGAAGATCCCCTACATTCCTGTATTGTAAGACCAACTCTGTCCCTGCTCTTCTGTAAAGTTAGATTGAGGGAACAGTGTATGTTTAGGGTCAATAACATGTTGGATTTGGTTTAGGAATCATCCTGCAGAATGAATAATGGTATTTGAAACTGCGATATTTACTAGAATATATATGTGAAATATAAGTGTGAAACTAGAAATCTAGGTAACATTTGAAGCCCAGAAGGGCATTGGACCCTTGATTGTGATACTTAGAATAAAATTACATTCTGCACAGAGGTCTCAGATAGATCAATATACAATGGCATAAGACCTTGTACCTTGCTTGATTGAATGTAGAAGAGAATATCCAGTCAAAAAAGGATAGTCGGTAGGATTAGGAAGATAGTCGGTAGGTTTAGAAAAAGAATGAGTATAGGATTAGGAACAAACGTTTATTAGCAATAGGTTATCGATTAGAGTGTGAATGTAAATGTCAGCACATGTGAAGAGTCAGTCACAATGATGAACTGGGGAAAATATGTAGGAAACAGATAGAAATAGAGCCATAATGAAATCAGGCAATGTATAAAGTGAGGGATAGGATTAGACATTTTCAGTAGGGTTGAGTTTGAATATATAATCTTAAGAAGAAACAAATATGTAGTCACCAATGAGATTGATATTTGAGAGCATTAGGCAAGCTGGACATGGATGTTTTTAGTAATCCATGTTTACTTTCCTTTTAGGCTTTGGTACAAACATAAGTGTGAGCTTTGCATTTTGTGTTGCGAATATTTCTGTGATTAAATGTATAAGTAGATCAGGTGACATGAGTATTTCTTCCAACATTTCAGGGAGCAATATTTTGAAGACATATAAATTAGTATTGGGGGTATAAAGAAGTGTACACTGCGTCTATGAATATAGAGATAATGCATGAATAGACCATACTGTGAATAAATAATATAACTCGTTCCACTTTAAATAATGGATTGAATTTTTATCTGAAAATATATAAGAAATCCTATATCGTTATGCAATCATTAATTCCAACCAGTCATACATCTAATGGTAATATCAGAGTTATAATTCATCATAAAGTTTATGTGAGTTTTGCTTCAAAAGTGATTATGGAAATTGAAAGTAATGTGTCTTGAAAGAACTCTCATGAAAAGACCTGTCAAGAAACATGGAAGAATACATGTGTCCTGAAGCAGGAAGTGATTGAAAGTGAAACAAATTCCTGTAAATTTGCGAACTTGTGGGGAAATCTTAAGAGCCCCTCCCAGCTCTCCCTTGAGCGCGATAGCCAGACCGAGGGAATTAGGAGTGGCACGGGACTCGTGGTGCAGACCTCCAGGCCACCGTTCCCACCAGTGCTGAAAACTGAAGTCTCTTGCTCCAGCTTCTGGGGGCATGGCTTCCGGAGTGCAAGCAAATTTGCTGGGGGTTCTCAGGCCTAAGCTCTACAAATTTAGGGTCTGACGGAGACAAACAGGGAGAGTGTTCCCAGGCGTTCATGAAAACAGGGCTCCTAGGAGCAGCAGACCTGGCATGTAGCCAGTATTGTGGTGAGTGTCACAGGTGAGTGGGGCCTGGCTTGAGGAAACACAAAAGAAGGTCCTAGGCACTCAGGATTGGACACCCACCCAGTCTGGGAGGAAGAGCTGCTGCACAGTGATTGGTTCCCACTTATTGAAAGGAGAAGCTTGGCCCAGTGGGCACAGCTCTACGTACTGGAAATGAAGTTTATTGCAATCTATGACTGCATTTATTGTTATTATTATTATTTTAATTTGTTTTTTTTGTTTTTGTTTTTGTTTTTTTTGTTTTCTTTTATTTTCATTTTTTTGTTGCTGTTCTTTAACTTTTAAAAAATGTTTTAAAATTTTTTATTTTATTTTATTTTTTTTTCCGGTTCATGATGACCATCTGAGAACACAAATTTATTGCTTTTATTTTCCAAAATCCTCATAAAAGAACTTAAACACTATAAAAATAATCACACGGTATTACCATAAAACAACAAATGAAAGGGAAAAAACGTATTGGATCTCACCATTATGTATTCACACAACACACACCTGCACAATCCCCCCAAACTAAAAGTAAATAGCGGAAAGATCAGTAGAGTGGAGGGAAGGGAACAGAAAGAGGGAGGAAAGGAGAAAAAGAGGAAGTACTGGGGACTGAATTAGAGCAAATTATATTTCATGCTTTTATAATTATGCCAAAATGAATCTTAATGTTATGTATAATCTTAATGTTATGTATAAAAAGAACCAATTAAAAAAAGAAATATGATAGTATACCAGTGCTGTGTAGAGCCAATAAAAAAATACCTATACATAAACTAAAAAAAAATGTGAATTTTAAGAATAAACTGGAGTGGGCTAGAGTTGTGGATCAGTGGTAGACCACTTGTCTAGCATGTGTGAGGCACTGGTTGGATTCTCAGCACTGCATATAAATTAATTAATTAAATAAGGATCCATCAACAACTAAAAAAACTAGTAAAAAAGAATAAATTATAAAAAATAAATGAAAGTGTGTAGAAAATGTCATTTGAAGTAAAAATACAAAATCAGCTCTAAGTTGTTTGCAACACAAACACACAAGTTAAGTGGTGTTTGAAAATACAGGGAGCAAAAGCTATTGTATAAAAATTTTATTGATAATTCCAGAAAATCTATTATTAATATCAATGTAAAATATGTATTTTAAGTGAAAGAACCTTTAATAAGACAGCAATTGTGTTAATTAATTAAAGAATCTAAAAATTAGATGAAAATATGATTTGTTTTTATTCAATGAAGCAAGATTAAATGTTTGAAATATGATTTTAAGGAGAAATATAGGCACCACAATAAGTTTTAGGAATTTTGTGGATACAAAGATAATTAACTTAGGACAACTTACTATGATAAATGAGTTTACTTTAGTAGAAAAATAGAATTTGCCCTCTGGAAACTGGGCACCCCTAATCCCCAAATCCCAAATCCAAAATGCCAAATCTAACGTGTTTTAGTACTGGAATGTGACAAGTGAAAAGTTTCCTACATGGCTTCATTTGACAGGTTACAGTCAAAATGCAGGTATACTAAAAATGTTGTATGAAATTTCCTCCAGGCTATGGGTCTAAGGCATGTATGAAATATAAATGAATTTCATATTTACACTTGAGTCTTATCCCCAAGATTATGTGTGTATAAATATTCCATAATTCCAAAAAAATCCAAAATCTGAAATGCTTCTTGTTATAAGCATTTTTGATAAACAATACTTAACCTATATACAATTGTTTCCCCCACAACAAATAAACAAATTTAATAAGGTTAAAAACTTTCCAAAAATAAAATTTAAACATACTACAAAGCAAATAAATAACACATGAAATAATAATTTTTTTGGTGACTTAACAACTGGAAACTGTTTCATTTAACTTGCCCCTGGATCATAGATAAACTTCAACATTATTTTCTTTTTTTTTTTTTTTAAATGGCAAAATAATTTTATTTTATTTTATTTTTTTATTGGTTGTTCAAAACCCTACAAAGCTCTTGACATATCATATTTCATACATTAGCATACATTAGCTTCAAGTGAGTTATGAACTCCCTTTTTTAAACCAAGTAGAGATTGCAGAATCACATGGGTTACACATCCACATTTTTACATAATACCATACTAGTAACTGTTGTATTCTGCTGCCTTTCCTTTCCTCTGCAATCCCCCCTCCCCTCCCCTATTTTGTTATTATTATTTTTTAAAATTTTAATTTTAATTTTATATTATCATTATCATTTTTTAAAAAAAATCATTTTCATTCTTTATTTTCTATTTTTTCTATTGTATTTCATTTCTTTTCAATTTTCTTATTTCCCATTCCTTGCATTCTACCTGCCTACTCTCATTCTCTTTAGTGACTTTTTCCCTTCCCTTCTAAAATCTTTCCTCCCAAGCATCAAATAAATTTATAAGAGTAAACAGTAACTCAGCAGTCAAACAGAACAAGAAGTAACATGAGCAGCATAAACAAGCAAGGAAGAAAAGGAGAACAAACAACGAAGAACACCCTAAATATTCAGGAGGACCAGGATTCATCAGAAAAGTGGTCATATAAAGAACTCAAGGAATACCTTAGACAGATGGAATGGAAACTTAAAGAAGATACGAGACAGAAAATCCAAACAGTAAAAGAAAACATTGAAAATGAATTACATAAACATATAAAAGAAAAAGTTAAGCATCTTTATCAGTGGATAGAGATTATAAAAAAAATCAAACAATAATTCTAGAAATGAAGGAAATGATAAACCAAATTAAGAACTCCATTGAGAGTATCACTAACAGAGTGGAGCAAGTAGAAGCCAGAACGTCAGATAATGAAGACAAAATATATCATCTTGAAACGAGTCCAGCCAACTCAGAAAGGCTGGCAAAAAAATCACAAGAAAAACATCCAAGAGATTTGGGATAACATAAATAAAACCACACTTACGAGTCATCAGGATAGAGGAAGGTACAGAGACTCAAATCAAGGGAATGAGAAAACTGCTGAATGAAATAATTACAGAAAACTTTCCAGAAATAAAAAAGGAAATGGATATACAAATTGTAGATGCATACAGGACAAGAGCACACAAAATCACAGTAGACAAATGCCAAGACACATTGTTATGAAGATATCCAATATACAGAACAAAGAGAAAATAATAAATCTACAAGAGAATGGAGGCAGAATACATTCAGTGGTAAACCAATAAGGTTAACAACGGATATTTGATCACAGATGCTGAAAGCGAGAAGATCCTGGAAAAACGTATTTCAAACACTGAAAGACAATGGATGCCAACCAAGAATTATGTATCCAGCATAATTAACCATCAGGTACTACAATAAAATAAGAATCTTTCATGATAAACAAAAGCTAAAAGAATTTGAAGCCAGAAAACAAGCTTTACAAAGCGTCTTGAGAAAAACACTACACAAGAAAGAAATGAAAAACAACAACCAAAACCATCAGTGGGAAGTACCTTGGTAATGACAGAGGCAGGGTGAAAGCTTATCATGGAGAAACAAACTAAATTTAAAAAAAGATAAATAATCAAACATGGCTGGCAGTACAAACCATACATCAATAGTAACTCTGAATGTAAATGGCTTCAACTCTCCAATAAAGCGACATAGGCTGGTAACTTGGATTAAATAAACAAATCCAACAATATGTTGCCTCCTGGAGACACATCTGAAATGCAAAGACACACAGGCTGAAGGTGAAAGGTTGGGAAAAAATACACCATGCACACTTATCCTCATAAACAAGCAGGGGTGGACATCCTCATATCAAATAAAATCGACTTCAAGACTAAGTTAATCAAAAGGGATAAGGAAGGACATTATATACTGTTAAAAGGAACCATTCACCAACAAGACATAACAATTATCAATATTTATGCACTAAATAATGGTGCTACGATGTTCATGAAACAAATTCTCCTCAAGCTCCAAAATGAAATAGACCTCAACACAATAATTATGGGTGACTTCAACACACATCTATCACCATTGGACAGATCCTCCAAACAAAAGTTGAATAAAGAAAGTATAGAACTCAATATCACAATCAATAACCAACATGTAACTGACATATATAGAATATATCAACCATCATCAAGTGGATATACTTTTTTCTCAGCAGCACATGGATCCTTCTCAAAAAAAGACCATATATGATGCCATAGGGCAACCCTCAGTAAATATAAAGGTGTGGAGATAATAACATGCATTTTATCTGATCATAATGGAATGAAACTGGAAATCAATGATAAAAGAAGGAAGGAAAAATTCTACATCACATGGAAAATGAACAATATGTTACTGAATGATCAATGGGTTACAGAAGACATAAAGGAGGAAATCAAAAAATTCTTAGAGATAAATGTAATTATAGACACAACATATCGGAATCTATGGGACACAATGAAAGCAGTTTTAAGAGGGAAATTCATCGCCTGGAGGTCATTCCTGAAAAAAAAGGAAAAACCAACAAATAAGTGAGCTCACACTTCATCTCAAAGCCCTAGAAAAGGAAGAGCAAAACAACAGCAAATTTAGCAGAAGGCAAGAAATTATTAAAATCAGAGTGGAAATCAACAAAATTGAAACAAAAGAAACTATTGAAAAAATTAACAAAACTAAAAGTTGCTTCTTCGAAAAAATAAATAAGATCAACAGACCCTTAGCCATGCTAAAGACGAAAAGAAGAGAAAGAACTCAAATTACTAACATATGGGATGAAAAAGGCAACATCACAACAGATGCTACAGAAATACAGAAGACAATTAGAAATTATTTTGAAAACCATTATTCCAATAAAATAGAAAATAGTGAAGACATCGATAAATTTCTTAAGTCATATGATTTGCCCAAACTGAGTCAGGAGGATACACACAATTTAAACCGACCAATATCAATGGATGAAATAGAAGAAGCAATCAAAAGACTACCAACCAAGAAAAGCCCAGGAACGGATGGCTATACAGCGGAGTTTTACAAAACCTTTAAAGAAGAATTAATACCAATACTTTTCAAGTTATTTCAGGAAATAGAAAAAGAGGGAGCTCTGCCAAATTCATTTTATGAGGCCAACATCACCCTAATTCCAAAACCAGAAAAAGACACCTCAAAGAAAGAGAACTACTGACCAATATATCTGATTAACCTAGATGCAAGAATCCTCAATAAAAATCTGCCTAATCGAATACAAAGGCAAATCAAAAAAATTGTTCACCAGGATCAAGTAGGATTCATCCCTGGTATGCAACGATGGTTCAATATACGAAAATCAATAAATGTTATTCATCACATCAATAGACTTAAAGATAGGAACTATATGATCATCTCGATAGATGCAGAAAAAGCATTTGACAAAGTACAGCATCCCTTTATGTTCAAAACATTAGAAAAATAGGGATAACAGGAACTAACCTCGACATTGTAAAAGCTATCTATGCTAAGTCTCAGGCTAGCATCATTATGAATGGAGAAAAATTGAAGGCATTCCCTCTAAAATCTGGAACAAGACAGGGATGCCCTCTGTCACCACTTCTATTCAATATAGTTCTCAAAACACTGGCCAGAGCAATTAGACAGACGAAAGAAATCAAAGGCATAAAAATAGGAAAATAAGAACGAAAATTATCACTATTTCCTGGTGACATGATTCTATACATAGAAGACCCAAAAGGGTCTACAAAAGAACTACTAGAACTAATAAATGAATTCAGCAAAGTGGCAGGATATACAATCAAAACGCATAAATCAAAGGCATTTCTGTATATCAGCGACAAACCTCCTGAAACAGAAATGAGGAAAAACACTCCATTCACAATACCCTCAAAAAAATTAAATACTTAAAAATCAACCAAACAAAAAAGGTGAAAGACTTATACAATGAAAACTACAGAACCCTAAAAAGAGAAGTAGAAGAAGATCTTAGAAGATGGAAAAATATACCCTGTTCCTGGATAGGCAGAACTAACATCATCAAAATGGCGAAATTACCAAAAGTTTTCTATAGGTTCAATGCAATGCCAATCAAAATCCCAATGGCATTTCTTGTAAAAATAGATAAAGCAATCATGGAATTCATATGGAAAAATATAAGACCCAGAATAGCAAAAGCAATTCTAGCAGGAAGTGTGAATCAGGCGGTATAGCGATACCGGACTTAAAACTATACTACAGAGCAATATTAACAAAAACAGCATGGCACTGGTACCAAAACTGGCAGGTTGACCAATGGTACAGAATAGAGGACACAAAGACTAACTCACAAAGCTACAACTATGCTATATTTGATAAAGGAGCTAAAAGCATGCAATGGAGGAAATATAGCATCTTCAACAAATGGTGTTGTAAAAAATGGAAATCCATATGCAACAAAATGAAACCGAATCCCCTCCTCTTGCCATGCACAAAAGTTAACTCAAAGTGGATCAAGGAGCTAGATATCAAATAAGAGACTCTGCATCTGATACAAGAAAAAGTTGGCTCCGATCTACATAATGTGGGGCCGGGCTCCAAATTCCTTAACAGGACACCCATAGCAGAAGAGTTAATAACAAGAATCATCAAATGGGACTTACTTAAACTGAAAAGTTTTTTCTCAGCAGGATAAAAAATGAGAGAGGTAAATAGGGAGCCTAAATTATGGGAACAAATTTTTACTCCTTACACTTCAGATAGAGCCCTAATATCCAGAGTATACCAAGAACTCAAAAAATTAGACAATAAGATGATAAATAACCCAATCAAAAAATGGGCCATGGACCTGAACCGACACTACTCAGAGGAGGACATACAATCAATCAGTAAGTAAATGAAAAAATGCTCACCATCTCTAGCAGTCAGAGAAATGCAAATTAAAATCACCCTAAGAAACCATCCTACTCTAGTAAGATTGGCAGCCATTATGAAGTCAAACAACAAGTGCTGGCGAGGATGTGGAGAATAGGGTACTCTTGTACATTTCTGGTGGGACTGCAAACTGTTGTGGCAAATTTGAAAAGCAGTATGGAGAATCCTGGGAAAGCTGGGAATGGAACCACCATTTGACCCAGCTATTGCCCTTCTCAGACTATTCCCTGAAGACCTTAAAAGAGCATATTACAGGGATACTGCCACATTGATGTTCATAGCAGCACCATTCAAAATTGCTAGACTGTGGAACCAACCCAGATGCCCTTCAGTAGATGAATGGATAAAAAAATGTGGCATTTATACACCATTGAGTATTATGCATCATTAAAAAATGACAAAATCATTGAATTTGCAGGGAAATGGATGGCACTAGAGCAGATTATGCTTAGTGAAGCTAGCCAAACCCTAAAAAACAAATAAAAATGTCTTCTTTGATATAATGAGAGCAACTAATAACAGAGCAGGGAGGAAGAGCAGGAAGAAAAGATCAACATTAAACAGAGACATGAGGTGGGGGTCGGAAAGAGAGAGATAAAGGAAATTGCATGGTAATGTAGGGAGACCCTCATTGTTACACAAAATTACATATAAGAGGTTGTGAGGGGAATGGGAAAATTAACAAAGATATAAATGTATTACAGTAGATGGGGTAGAGAGAGAAGATGGGAGGGGAGTGGGGATACTAGAGGATAGAAAATGTAGCAGAATACAACAGTTACTAATAGGGCATTATAAAAATGCAGATGTGTAACACATATGATTCTGCAATCCGTATTTGGGATAAAAATGGGAGTTCATAACCCACTTGAATCTAATGTATGAAATATAATATGTCAAGAGCTTTGTAATGTTTTGAACACCCAATTAAAAAAATAAAAAAATAATATGAAATAAAATAATTGAAAAAAAAACACATGGAGAAATATTTCTCTCTCTTCCAGAACAATGCCTTGACATTACCCTCGCCCCAAGTCATACATCATTAGAGGAGAAGAGTTAGAAAATCTGGGAATACATAGCTGGAATTTAATATGCTCAAAAGTTCACAACATTGGAGGTGGTAGAGTAGTTTCCTAAAGTAAGGGACAGGGTAAACACTCCACAAATATGGAGCTCTGCTGGCCTAAAGACTTCTTCAGAAACTGCCACTGAGGTTGGGCACTTGAAATATATGTTGTTGTCAGGAGCTTTAGATTCCTTTGTAATGAGAACATCAAAGCTGGGTCTGCATCTATGTGACCTGGAGGACATGGTTTCTTATGTTCCAATGAACATGAGTCAGCAGTGCTGAATTCAATCTTTGTAGGTAAACTGTGGTCACTGGGGGCTAAGTGTCTCCCCGTGTGGACTGTGAAGCCATTTGGTCATCCTCCACATTTTGTGGTGTTTCTTGCTGCTGCACTGTTAGTTTGGTATTTGCTTCACAAAATACAAGGAGTCCACCTGGGCCAAAGTGTTGGAGGGAGTTTCTCACGTGTGGTGGGTCAGGGTCTGCAGGAGAATGCACCCACCAAGGTTCTATCCCAAATAGCTTGCCTCTTGACCATAGCAACGTGATTCTGAACATTGCCCTAAAAACTCTACAAATAAAAATACGCCTTTACATATAAGGGTCTGCTCGCTGCACCATGTCAGTCACAAGCAATTTGGAAGCCAATGGAAGATCCACATGGCTCCACCACAGATGATTTATCACACACCTGCCGACTGCAGCTCTATGCCCACTACTCAGCAGGCTCCAAATTACTGGCATCTCTGCTCTACACCATTTTCTGGAAACCCAGTCCATCAGGCACTGTCTGGTATACTCATAGTCAGCAACAGGATATCCAAAGGTTCTCCAGTGCCACCTGGTCATGGAAATTTAAAAAAATTTCACGGTATTTATCTAGCCATTTTTCAAGGATGAAGTTGAAGGCACTGTGGGTTTCACTTCATTCAGGAACCATTAAATGGTGAGGATGCTCATTTCAATGAAAGCTCTGGAGAACTCTCATAAGCATGGCTTCCTAAAGAGTGGCCAATGATCACATGATGCTAGGCACATTGAGGTCTACAATGTGAGGTCCATGTGTGTTTTGACTCTCAACTATGGCTGCCAAGTCTTTCAGAATAAAATTATGTGATACCCTGGCTGAGATTCCAAGTGCTCTGTGCAAAGCCAACCTGGGCCTAGATCTCAGTTTCCAAGGGCAAATCTCATGCGTGGCCTCCTAATATCCCAACTCAATTCATGGCAATACTTCTCTGAGGTCAGTACCTCAACTCAGTATCTAAGGGGAATCACACCAGAGTTCAAGCCCAGGTGGACCCAGTCGTCACTTCCAACCACCACCCAAATGACCACAATTAAAACCAAAACACTCCCACATGACCCACATTTTCTTCCATATAGACACTCATCATAACTTCTGGCTGGAGGAATCCATAAGGGGCTCCGCCCAAGCCAGTGTCAAAAATAAGCTCCCGTGCCCCTTAATTTGACTAAACTGAGGGTGGCTGTACACACTTCCTGTGAACAAGATGTGATCAAATAGGTCTGCCATTAATACTGCTCCGCGTCTCCAATTTGAGGACTACTGACTGTGGGTTTTAGATTCTTTATGTGAACTGGAGTCATGATAAAACCCAAGCACCTAGGGGATAGAATCTGCAGGGCTTTGAGGAACTCATTTGAGACAAAGGATCCCTATTCTCACTTGATGGAGGTCACGAACCTTACAGAGGAAGACGAGAGACTTCATCCACAATGACTGCTCTTTTTGCCACTTTGGTTTTGGATGTACACATGGAATCTTTCTTTAGATCCATCAGGTGATGAGAAACTAAGCAACAGCCTCACACAGGGCCAATGGTCTGAATGAGACACATCTTTTTCAAAGCAATTAAGCAAAGAGCCACAGGTGATGCCCATTCATTTCCATTTGAAAACTGTTTTCTTCAGGCTTCACAAAGGGGTGGCCTAAGGCAAAGACCTTCCTGACATTTAGGGCAACAGAACAATAGGTAACCAAAAGGCCCAAAGCAGGGTTTCTCCACTGAGTCTTTAATGGTCATAGTGATTTCTGAGTTTTCTGTGATGCTCGCCATTCCCTTCAGCTATCCAGTACATGGCCATGTCACAGAGCTTGGAGGTGGTATATATCTTGCACAAAAAACCATGAGCCTATTCTAGAGAGTGGCCAGAATTCAGGAAGAAAAGTGGAACTTAGGAAGACAGCAGGTGTAGCCAATTGATAAGGCAAGCCGCAGTCCATTCATAAATTGTGCAGAATGAATTCTGGGAAGCTTTCTACTAAACAGGACATATCCATTGATCCAATATCTTTTCTAATGTCTACAACCATAGATAACAGTGGGATACACAGACATAGAAACACTCGCCTTGCCAAACGACTTACTAGAAACAGTTCACTCCAAACCAAACAAACCGACTTCCCTGCCTATTTTCAGAACATGAGACAAAACCACAAAACCACAACCAAACCTACAAAGGCACCTCCTTCTGCCAAGTAGGTCTTTGACTATCTTGAGTGTCCTCTGACTTATGGGCCATACTATGTTCCCCCGAAATGGCCACTCCTGTCTCAGATTTGGACTCCATGGCCAACTCTATTTAATTGTCAGGAGCCAGCTGTGAGCCACTACCTGTTTTCTCAGGAAAGGCCCCTCTTCAGAGATTTCCTGCCATTTGGCCATCCTCACATGAGTAGGTACCAAGAAAGACTGACTCTGTCCTTGGTAAATCCAAACAAATGAGACCACTCGGACTGGAACTGGCCCTGGCTTTTTTGCCTGAATTCCTGGATCCCAAGATCAGAGAGTTCCATCACCAAGGAAGTGAGGTGAGGTCACTTCTTTCAGAAATTGAAAAATCTGTGGAAAGCAACGCTGGGCCTAGATCTCAGTTCCAACGGTGACGCTTATGCGTGGCCTCCTAAAATCCCAACAAAATTCAATGCAATACTTCTCTAAGGTCAGTTCCACAACTCAGTCTCTAAGGGGAATCACACCAGAGTTCAAGCCCAGGTGGACAAAGTCATTTCTTCCAACCGCCACGCAAATGACCAAAATTAAAACGAAAAGACTCCCACATGGCCCTCATCTTCTTACATATTGTCATTCATCATAATGTCTGGCTGAAGATTTTCATGAGGGGCGAAGCCCAAGAAAGTGTCCAAAATAAGCTCACTTGCCCCTCATTTGTCTAAAGTCAGGGTGGCCTGGACACCCTTCCTGTGAACCAGGAGTGATCAAATAAGCCTGTCATTAATAATGCTCTGTTTCTCCAATTTGAGGCCTACTAATTTTCAGGTATAGATTCTTTTTGATTTGGAGTCATGTGAAACCCCAAGCACCTCTGCAGGGCTTTGAGGAACTCTTTTGACCCAAAGAATCCATTTTCTCACTTGACAGAGGTCAGGAACCTAACAGAGGAAGGCAAGAGACTTCATACACAATGACTGATCTTTTTGCCATTATGGTTTTTGATGCACACATGGGATCATTCTTTAGATCCATCAGGTGCTGAGAATGTAAGACACAGCCACACACAGGCCAAGAGGCTAATTCAGCCACATCCCTTTACAAAGCAATTAAGCAAAGAGCCACAGGTGATGCCCATTCATTTCCATTTGAAAACTCTTTCTTCAGGCTTCACAAAGGGGTGGCCTGAGACCAAGTCTTTCCTGACATTCAGTGCAACAGAACAATAGGTAAGCAAAAGGCCCAAAGTGGGGTTTTTCCACTGAGACATTTCTGTTCACACTGATATCTGAGTTTTCTGAAAGGCTGGCCATTCTCTTCCGCTATCCAGTACATGGCCATGTCACAGAGCTTGTAGTGGTGCATATCTTGGACACAAAACCATGAGCCTATTCTGGAGAGTGGCCAGAATTCAGGAAGAAAACAGGAACTTAGGAAGATAGAATGTGTTGCCTCTCGATAAGACAAGCTGCAGTCCATTCATAAATTGGGCAGGTTGAATTATGGGAAGATTTATAGTAGACTGGACGCATCCATTAATGCATTCTCTTTTCTAATGTCTACAACAATGGACACAGTGGGATACACAGACATAGAAACACTCGCCTGGTCAAACGACTTACTAAAAACAATCCACTCCAAACCAAACAAACCAACTTTCCTACCTATTCTCAGAACATGGCCTGACCTCTCTCAGATCTGGTTTCCTTGGCCAACTCTGTGAAGTTGTCAAGAAAAAGGGGTGAGCCACTACCTGCTTCTTCTGGAAAGGTCCCTCTTCAGAGCTCTCCTGGCATTTGGCCATCCTCACATCGGTAGGTACCAAGAAAGACTGACTCTGTCCTTGGTAAATCCAAACAAGTGAGTCCACTGGGACTGGGGCTGCCTCGGGGTGCCTGGATTCTTGGATACAAAGTTCAGAGAGTTCCATCACCAAGGAAATGAGGTATATCACTTTCTTTGGAACTGAATGAGGTCACTGCCTTGGCAACCACTTTGTCCTAACAGTTGCTTCCAAGTGTCCCATGAGATGGAGGCTGCCCCTACTTCCTGTGACACTTTCACAAGGTAGAATGGTATGTCAACCATAGGCACCCAGCACCAGCTCTCCACACAGGCCTGGTTTGGTCCATCTTCTCTACAATAAAAAGAGAGAGGCTGATTCAGACACATCCCTTCATCCTGACCAGGTTGTTTGCCATGGAAGATGACTTTTGCTCTCTCAGGTCCTTCATAGCTGCCTACATCTTCTCCAGGTATCATTTCTGAATGGACCTTTGAGGTTCTCAGCAGGTGGAATGTCCCCTACTTTCCTGTATTGTAAGAACGACTCTATCCCTGCTCTTCTGTAAAATGAGATTGAGGAAACAGTGTATGTTTAGGCTTAATAACAGGTTCGATTTGGGTTAGCAATCATTCTGTGTGATAAATAATGGTATTGGGAACCTGCGATATTTACAAGAATATTGAGGTGAAATATAAGTATGAAAACAAAAATGTAGGTATGATTTGAAGCCCAGAAGGGCATTGGGCCCTTAATTGGGATACTTAGTTTTGAATTATATTCTGCAAAGATGTCTCAGACAATTTGATATACAATGGCATAGGACCTTGTACCTTGGATGTTTGAATGTAGAAGAGAACATCCAATCCAAAAAGATAGTCAGTAGAATTAGGAAGATAGTCAGTAGGTTTAGGAAGAAGAGTGAGTGTAGGATTGGGACTAAAAATTCTTTAGCTATAGGGTTTCGGATAGAGAGTGAATGTAAATGTCAGCACATATGAAGAGTCAGTCACTATGATGAAATTGGGAAAATATGTAGAAAAGCAGATAACAATAGAGACATTATGAAATCAGGCAAAGTATTAAGTGAGTGATAGGAGTAGACATTTTCACCAGGGTTGAGTTTGAATATATAATCTTAGGAAGAAACAAATATGTAGTAACCAATAGGATTGACATTTGAGAGCATTAGGCAACCTGGACAAGGATGTTTTTAGTAATCCATTATCGCTTTCCATTTAGTCTTTGGTACAATCATAAGTGTGACCTTTACATTTTTTGTCCAGAATATTACTGTGATAAAATCTATATGTAGATCAGGTGACATGAGTATTTCTACCACCATTTCTGGGAGCAATATACTGAAGACGTAAAATTTGTATTGGGGGTACAAAGAGGTGTACCCTGTGTCCATGAATATAGAGATTAAGCATGAATACACCATACTGTGAATAAATAATATAACTGGTTCCAACTTTAAATAATGGATTGAATTGATATCTGAAAATATACAATAAATCTTATATTGATATATATTCATTCATTCCAACCAGTTATACATCTAATGGTAATATTAGTGTTTTGATTTATCATGAAGAGTGTGTGAAGTTTGCTTCAAAAGTGATTATGGAAATCGAAAATAATGTGTTCGGAAAGAATTCTCATGCAAAGACCAGTCAAGAAATATGGAGGAATACATGTGTTTTGAAGCAGGAAGTGATTGAAAGTGAAACAAATGCCTATAAATTTGCTAAATTTTTTATGAAATATATATCCTATGATGTGCATAAACTGATGAAATTGTACCAGTTTTGAATAAAAATTAACGTAAAAATACACATCATGTCCATTGGAATCTACTTGCATTGATGTTAAACTTGGTCAGTTACTGTAGAAATATTAGGATTCGCGTGCCTCATTCACCGAAGTTAGTTTTCTTTTTTTTTTTTAATTTTTTATGGTTGTTCTAAACATTATTTGTTTCTTGATATATCATATTTCACACTTTGATTCAAGTGGGTTATGAACTCCCATTTTTACCCCGTATACAGATTGCAGAATCACATCAGTTACACATCAATTGATTGACACATTGCCATACTAGTGTCTATTGTATTCTGCTGCCTTTCCTATCCTCTACTATCCCTCCTCCCCTCCGCTCTCTTCCCCTCTCCTCTCTCTACCCCCTCTACTGTAATAAATTTCTCCCTTTTGTATTATTTTTCCCTTTCCCCTCACATCCTCTTTTATGTAATTTTGTATAACCCTGAGGGTCTACTTCCATTTCCATGCAATTTCCCTTCCCTCTCCCTTTCTCTCCCACCTCTCATTCCTATTTAATATTAATCTTCTTCTCATGCTCTTCATCCCTACTCTGTTCGTAGTTACTCTCCTTTTATCAAAGAAGGCATTTGGCATTTGTTTTTTAGGGATTGGCTAGCTTCACTTTGCATAATCTGCTCTAATGCCATCTATTTTCCTGCAAATTCTATGATTTTGTCATTTTTTAAAGCAGAGTAATACTCCATTGTGTATAAGTGCCACATTTTTTTTATCCATTCTTCTATTGAACAGCATCTAGGTTGGTTCCACAGTCTTGCTATTGTGAATTGTGCTGCTATGAACATCAATGTAGCAGTGTCCCTGTAGCATGCTCTTTTAGGGTCTTTAGGGAATAGACCGAGAAGAGGAATAGCTGGGTCAAATGGTAGTTCCATTCACAGCTTTCCAAGAAATCTCCATAATGCTTTCCAAATTGGCTCTACCAATTAGCAGTGCCTCCAATAATGTACAAGTGTACCTGTTTCTCCACATCCTCACCAGCACTTGTTGTTGTTTGACTTCATAATGGCTGCCAATCTTACTGGAATGAGATGGTATCTTAGGGTGGTTTTGATTTGCATTTCTCTGACTGCTGGGGATGGTGAGCATTTTTTCATGTACTTGTTTTTTGATTGTATGTACTTCTCTGAGAAGTGTCTGTTCTGGTTCTTGGCCCATTTGTTTATTGGGTTATTTGTTATCTTATTGTCTATTTTTTTGAGTTCTTTGTATACTCTGAATATTAGGGCTCTATCTGAAGTGTGAGGAGTAAAGATTTGTTCCCAGGATTTAGGCTCCCTATTTACCTCTCTTATTGTTCCTTTTGCTGATAAAAAACTTTTTAGTTTGAGTAAGTCCCATTTGTTGATTCTAGTTATTAACTCTTGTGCTATGGGTGTCCTATTCAGGAATTTGGAGCCCGACCCCACAGTATGTAAATTGTAGCCAACTTTTTGTTCTATCAGACGCCATGTCTCTGATTTGATATCAAGCTCCTTGATCCATTTTGAGTTAACTTTTGTGCATGGCGAGAGAAAGGGATTCAGTTTCATTTTGTTACATATGGATTCCAAGTTTTCCCAGCACCATTTTTTGCAGATGCTATTTTCCTTCATTGCATGCTTTTAGCCCCTCCATCAAATATAAGATAGTTGTAGTTTCTTGGCTTGGTTTCTGTGTCCTCTATTCTGAACCATTGGTCCACCTGCCTGTTTTGGTACCATTACCATGGTATTTTTGTTACTATTTTTCTGTAGTATAGTTTGAAGTCTGGTATCGCTATGCCGCCTGATTCACACTTCCTGCTTAGTGTTGTTTTTGTTATTCTGTGTCTTTTATTTTTCCATATGAATTTCATGATTGCTTTCTCTATTTCTAGAAAAAATTCCGTTTGGATTTTGATTGGCATTGCATTAAACCTATTGAGAACTTTTGGTAATATCACCATTTTGATGATATTAGTTCTGCCTATCCATGAACAGGATATATTTTTACATCTTCTAAGATCTTCTTCTATTTCTCTCTTTAGGGTTCTGTAGTTTTCATTGTATAAGACTTTCACATCTTTTGTTAGGTTGATTCCTAATTATTATTATTTTTTTTTAGGATATTGTGTATGGAGTGGTTGTCCTCATTTCTATTTCAGAGGATTTGTCGCTGATATGCAGGAATGCCTTAGATTTATGCATGTTGATTTTATATCCTGCCACTTTGCTGAATTCATTTATTAGCTCTATTAGTTTCTTTGTAGACCCTTTTGGGACTGCTAGATATAGAATCATGTGATCTGATAATTTAAGTTCTTCTTTTCCAATTTTTACGCCTTTTATTTCTTTCGTCTGTCTAAATGCTCTGGCTAGTGTTTCGAGAACAATGTTGAACAGAAGTGGTGAGAGAGGGCATCCTTGTCTTGTTCCAGATTTTAGAGAGAATACCTTCAATTTTTCTCCATTCAGAATGATGCTAGCCTGAGGCTTAGCATAGATTGCTTTTACAATATTGAGGTATGTTCCTCTTATCACTAGTTTTTCTAGAGTGTTGAACATAACAGAATGCTGTACTTTATAGAATGCTTTTTTTGCATCTACCGAGATGATCATATGGTTCTTATTTTTAACTCTATTGATGTGGTGAATAACATTTATTGATTTCCGTATATTGAACCAGCCTTGCATCACACGGATGAATCCTACTTGATCAGGATTCACAATTTTTTTGATATGTTTTTGTATCCAATTCGCCACAATTTTATTGAGGATTTTTTTGTGTAGGTTCATTAGAGATATTGGTCTGTAGTTTTCTTTCTTTGAAGTGTCTTTGTCTGGTGTAAGAATCAGGGTGATCTTGGCCTCGTAGAATGAATTTGGAAGAATCTCCCTCTTTTTCAATTTCCTGAAACACCTTGAAAAATATTGGTATTTGTTCCTCTTTAAAGGTTTTGTTAAACTCTGCTGTATACCCATACGGTCCTGGGCTTTTCTAAGTTGGTAGTGGATTGATGGTTTCTTCTATTTCCTCAATTGATATTGGTCTGTTTATGTTGTCTATATCCTCCTGAATCAATATGGGCATATCATATGACTTAAGAAATTTATCGATGCCTTCACTGTCTTCTATTTGTTTGGAGTATAAGGATTAAAAATAATTTCTGATTATCTTCTGTATTTCAGAAATATCTCTTGTGATATTTTCTTTTTTAATCCCTTATGCTAGTAATTTGAGTTCTCTCTTCTTCTCTTTCATAGCATGGCTAAGGGTCTGTCAATTTTATTTATTTTTTCAAAGAACCAACTTCTACTTTTGTCAAGTTTTTTCAATTGTTTCTTTTGTTTCAATTTCATTAATTTCAGCTTTGATTTTAATTATTTCTTGCCTTCTACTTCTTTTGCTGTTTCTTTCGTCTTCTTTTTCTAGGATTTTGAGATGAAGTATGAGATCATTTATTTGTTGGTTGTTTCTTTTTTTAAGGAATGAACTCCAAGCAATGAATTTTCCTGTTAGAACTGCTTTCAATGTGTCCCATAGATTCCGATATGTTGTGTCTGTGTTTTCATTTATCTCTAAGAATTTTTAAATTTCCTCCTTGATGTCTTCTATAACCCATTGATCACTCAGTAACCTATTGTTCATTCTCCAAGTGATGCATGATTTTTCCTTCCTTCTTTTATCATTGATTTTTAGTTTCATTCCATTATGATCAGATAATATGCATGGTATTATCTGTACTCCTTTATATTGTCTAAGAGTTGCCCTGTGACATAATATATGATCATTTTTTAGAAGGATACATGTGCTGCTGAGAAAAAAAGGTAACTGTTTGATGTTGGGTGTTATATTCTACATATCTCAAATAAGTCTAGGTTATTAATTGTGTTATTGAGTTCTATAGTTTCCTTATTCCTTATTCCTTGTTTGGAAGATCTGTCCAGTGGTGAGAGAGGTGTGTTCATGTCTCCCATGATTACTGTATTGTGGTGTATTAGACTCTTGAACTTGAGAAGAGTTTGTTTGATGAACATAGCTGCACCATTGTTTGGGGCATATATATTAATGATTGCTGTCTCTTGTTGGTGTATGGTTCCCTTGAGCAGTATGTAGTGTCTCTCTTTATCCCTTTTGATTAACTTTGGCTCAAAATCTATTTTATTTGATACGAGTATGGACTCTCCTGCTTGTTTCCGAAGTCCATATGAGTGATATGATTTTTCCCAAACTTTCACCGTCAGTCTATGTATGCATTTTCCTATCAAATGCATCTCCTGTAGGCAGCATATTGTTGGGTCTTGTTTTTTGTTCAATTCTACTAGCCAGTGTGTCTTCATTGGTGAGTTTAAGCCATTAACATTTAGGGTTATTATTGAGATATGGGTTGTTCTTCCAGCCATATTTGTTTATTTATGTTACTAAACATGGTTTGTTTTCCTCTTTGATTATTTTCCCCCCTTTAATGTCCTACCTCCCACTGTTGGTTTTCATTGTTATTTTCCATTTCCTCTTCCTGCAATGTTTTGCCGAGGATGTTTTGAAGAGATGGTTTTCTAGCTGCAAATTCTTTTCACTTTTGTTTATCGAGGAAGGTTTTAATTTCATCTTCCATACTGAAGCTTAATTTCGCTAGATACACAATTCTTGGTTGGAACCCATTTTCTTTCAGTGTTTCAAATATGTTATTCCAGGATCTTCTAGCTTTCAGAGTCTGTGTTGAAAGATCAGCTGTTATCCTGATTGGTTTACCCTTAAACGTAATCTGCTTCCTTTCTCTTGTAGCTTTTAAAATTCTCTCTTTTTTCTGTTTGTTGGGCATCTTCATTATAATGTGTCTAGTTGTGGCTCTCTTATGATTTTGCACATTCGGCGTTCTGTAGGCTTCTAGGACTTGGGATTCTGTTTTATTTATCAAGTCTGGGAAGTTTTCTCGTATTATTTCATTGAATAGGTTGCTCATTCCTTTGGTTTGGACCTCTATACCTTCCTGTATCCCAATGACTGTTAAGTTTGGCCTCTTTATGTTATCCCATATTTCTTGGATATTCTGCTCGTGGTTTCTTAACAGTCTTGCTGAGTGGTCTATGTTCTTTTCAAGTTGAAATACTTTGTCTTCAATGTCTGATGTTCTATGTTCTAAGTGTTCTACTCTCCTGGTAGTATTCTCAATTGAGTTTTTAAGTTGGATTATTCCTTCCTGCAATTCTAGGATTTCTGTTTGTTTGTTTTTACAACCTCTATCTCCCTATATAGTTGATCTTTTGCTTATTGGATTTGTTTATGTAATTCATTGTCGAAGTGATCTTTAATTGTCTGATTTTGTTGTCTAATGTCTTCCTTGAGACTCCAGATCATCTAAAGCATGAGTATCCTGAATTCTTTATCTGACATTCCATCTGATGCAGCTATTACCTCTTCTAAAGTTGTGTTGACCTGCATTGCTTGTGGTCCTTTATTTCCTTGTCTTTTCATACTGCTCACGTTTCTCTCTGCTTGTTGAAACTGTTTTGTTTTGGGCAGTGGCTCTGCTCTGCCCCTATTCCTATTGGGGTGACCTAACAACCACGCTGGTGGGCCGCTGGGCTTGTCCTCGGCGCGGGAGAAGGCTCTGCTTTGCCACTACTCCAATAGGGGTGCCGTGTCTACCACACCAGCAGGTCATTGGGCCTGTTCTGGGCATAGGCGGTGGCTCTGCTCTGCCCCTACTCCAATTGGGGTGACGTGACTACCACGCCTGCTGGTTGATGGGCCTGTTCCAGGCACGGGCAGCAGCTCTGCTCTGTCACTACTCCAATTGGGATGACATGACTACCACGCCTGCAGGTCGCTGGGCCTGTGCCGGGCATGGGCGGCGGCTCTGCTCTGCCCCTCTGGCTTGAAGACAAAGTGAGAGAGACTCGGGTGTTTGTGACTCACTTTTTTTACCAGGAGACCAACTGTTTCTGTCACCGCTGGTATCGATGAAGTTATCTCCTCCACCACTTTGTGATGACATCAGATCTCTAACATGTTGGTATCCCATGCGAATGGCAGCATTTCGTTCCCTTTGCCGGATGACCAAAGCAATGGGTGAGTCCTGACCAGCCCTAACAAGCCCCGTCTCAATCCTGTTGCCACGGCCTATGAAGGCTAGGTAGGTATTTACCTCCACAGTATTCAGCAAGACCTAGACCGAGAAGGAGTTTCCGCGGGTTCTTTAGCCCTGGGCCTGATCAGTTCCAGGAGCCAGAATTCGGCTGCTCTGGGCTTGGTGTATGTTCTGATGGGAACAGGCCTGAGTAATTTGTCTCCGAGACACAGGCGAATGGCAGCCTGAGATTACCTGTTCTATAGCTGAATGAGCTGCTATGAGTTGAAAACAGGAATGGTGACGTCAGCTCTCCAAGATGGTGGCCCCTGGCTTCCTCTGTGGTCTGACTGGTGTGGAAAACCGAATTGGACCGCGTCCTTCCCCGGTCTCAAACCCAGAATTCAGCAATGAGCACAGTGATTGTACAGCTGGCTGGAGCCCACAGAATCCGCACCACTGAATATTTGTGTTGCTATCTCATTGTTTGCCAGCATGCGTCACAGACTCTAGCCGCAGGGCGATTTGCTGAATAAGCAGCATGACGCTCTATGCGGACAAATCACTCACGTTTGAGCCCCGTAGCTAATCCTCATGAGATGGAAATACTTCCACTAGGTTTTGGAGCACCCAAATTTTGCTGGAAATTCGTCATTCTCTTGCACAGTGATGCTGTATATGGGGTTGATGCACTCCTTTCGCTGCCATCATATGATCCCCTGAAGTTAGTTTTCAGTACTGGAAACGAATATGTATTTCAGGTGGATGAACATTTCTGAGAATAAACTTGTGAAAAGTTGATTATAAATCCACATACATAAATATGAATGAATTTAGGGAGTGTAAAATAAGACAAATACATTTCATATTTTGAAAAATCTGGAGAGTGAATACATATATATATATAGATAGATAGATAGATAGATAGATACACACACAGAGAGAGACATTAAAAAGTAGCATTATGTATGCCAATTGAAATTCACCATGAAATATATATCATCCACAGATCCAAAAATACTCATTTTCCTGAACATCAATTTATGTTGTTCAACTAGAAAGCTGACCCATATGTTGAATTTTCAGTTCCAACAGCGTTTAGTAGGAGTGATCTTTTCTTACAGTTTGTATCTGCCAAGTCAGCCACCTCACAAAATGTATGTGTGATACCAGGTAGAATTCAATATGTGCATAAAAAAATACATGTGCTGAATACTACAGAGAAAGGGAGACAGTTATTCACATATTTGTTAACTTTTAAAACACATAAAGAACTGTTTCAATAAAAATTTGCTAGATTTATAGCACCTACCATTTATCATAGGAAAGGCAAGTCCAACTATACACCATGCCTCCTGTGAACCTCTTGTATTTCTATTTTGTTTAGGTTATTTTTCTCCATCATATTAAGATTAGAAGTAAAAGTCTAGAAGGGAATTTGTTAGTGTCAGGGATTCAGTATTTCGAATGGAAAATTGGAAAATGTATCCAATGTGTATGCAAATATGTGCTACACAAAAATCTTCCCACTCTCATTCAGAACAATGCCTTGGCATTACCTTCACCCCATGTAAGACACAATTAGAGGAGAAGAGTTAGAAAATCTGTGAATACATTGCTGTTATAGAAAATGCTCAGGAGTTCACAAATTTGGAGGTGGTAGAGGAGTTTCCAAAAGTAAGGGACAGGGTAAACACTCCACAAACATGAAGCTCTGCTGGCCTAACATCTGGAGAAACTACCTCTGAGGGTGAGCACTTGAAATATATTTTGTTGTCAGGAGCATTAGCTTCCTTTGTAGTGAGACCATCAAAGCTGGGTCTGCATCTATGTGACATGGATGACATGGTTTCTTATTTTCCGATGAACATGAGGCAGCAGTGCTGAATTTTCTCTTTGTAGGTAAACTGTGGCCACTGAGGGCAAGTGTCTCCTCATCTGGACTGTGAAGCCATTTGGTCATCCTCCACTCTTTGTGGTGTTTTTTGCTGTTGCACTAGGAGTGTGGTATTTGCTTCATGAAATAAAAAGAGTTCAACTGGGACACAGTGCTGTAGGGAGTTCTTTCAGTTGTGGTGGGTTGGGTTCTGTTGGAGAATGCACCAACCAGGCTTCTATCCCACATAGCTTGCAACATTGACCATAGCAACCTGATTCTGAACATTGCCCTGAAACCTCTCCATATAACAAGATTCTTTTACATATAAGGGTCTACTGGCTGCAAAATGTCAGTCACAAGTTATTTGGACACCAATGGCAGATAAACATGGCCACACCAGAGATATTTTATCACACACCTGCCCGCCACGGCTCTAGGAACACTACTCAGCAGGTTCCAACTTACTTGCATCTCTGTTATACACCATTTTCATGAAACCCAGTCAATAAAGGCAATGTCTTGTATTCTCATGATCAGCTAGAGGACATCCAAAGGTTCTCCTGTGACACCTAGTCTTGGGAATTTCAAAAATTTCATGGTATTCATCTAGCCATTATTCAAGAAAGAAGTTGTAGGCACTGTGGGTTTCAATTCATTCATTAACCATTAAATGTTGAGTAAGCTCACTTCAATGAAAGCTCTGGAGAACTCTCAGAGGCAAGGCTTCCCAAAGGGTGGCCAAAAGGTCACATGAAGCCAGGCCCATTGAGGTCTACAATGTGAGGTCCATGTGTGTTTTCACTCTCAACTATGGCTGCCAAGTCTTTCAGAATAAAATCATGTGATATCCTGGCTGAGATTCCCTTTGCTCTGTGGAAAGCCAACTTGGGCGTAGATCTCACTTTCCAAGGGCGACTCTCATGCATGGCCTTCTAAAAGCCCAACACAATCCATGGCAATACTTCTCTGAGGTCAATTCCAGAACTCAGTCTCTATGTTGAATCACACAAGAGTTCAAGCACAGGTGTACCCAGTCATCTCTTCCTACCGCCATACAAATGTTCACAGTTAAAACCAAAACACCCCAACATGGCCCTCATCTTCTTCCATGTAGACACTCATCATAACCTCCGGCTGGAGGTTTCCATGAGGTACACAGCCCACGTCCGTGTCCAAAATAAGCTCCCTTGCCCCTCATTTGCCTAACATCAGGGTTGCCTGGACTGCCTTCCTGTGAAACAGAAGTGAAAAAATAGGCCTGGCGTTAATACTGCTCTACTTCTCCAACTTGAGGCCTACTGAGTGTGGGGTTTAGATTCTTTATGTAAATTCATATTTTTTGTTGTTGTACTTTAACTTTTTAATATGTTTTCATTTTTTAAATATTTTTATTTTATTATTATTATTATTTTAAACTTTAATTTACATCTTTTAAATGATCATTATTTTTAAATTTTTTTCTTTCTTTCTTTCTTTTCTATTTTTTCTTTTGTCTTATCATTTCTTTTCAATTTTCTGATTTCCCCTTCCTCGAATTCTACCTGCCTACTCTCATTCTCTTTAGTGACTTCTTCCCTTTCCTTCTAATATCTTTTCTTCCAAGCATCAAATAAATTTAAAAGAGTAAGCAGTAACTCAACAGTCAAACAGAGCAAGAAGTAACATGAGCAGCACAAAAAATCAAGGAAGAAAATAAGTACAAACAACGAAGGACAGCCAAAATATTCAGGAGCACCTATAGTCATCAGAAAAATGGTCATATAAAGAACTCAAGGAATACCTTAGACAGATGGAATTGAAACTTAAAGAGGATACGAGACAGCAAATCCAAACAGTGAAAGAACACATTGAAAATGAATTACATAAACAGATAAAAGAAGAAGTTATGCATCTTTATCAGGAGATAGAGATTATAAAAAAATCAAACAATAATTCTAGAAATGAAGGAAACGATAAACCAAATTAAAAAGTCAATTGAGAGTATCACTAACACTGTGGAGCAAGTAGAAGACAGAATGTCAGATAATGAAGACAAAATATATCATCTTGAAATGAATCTAGCCAACACAGAAAGGCTGGTAAAAAATCATGAGTAAAACATCCAAGAGATATGGGATAACATAAAAAAAATTAATGAGTCATCTGGATAGGTACACAGATTCAAACCAAGGGAATTAGTAATCTATTGAATGAAATAATTACAGAAATATTTCCAGAAATACAAAGTAAATAGATATACAAATTGGACATGCTTACAGGACACGGAGAACACAAAATCACAGTAGACCAACACCAAGACACATTGTTATGAAGATATCCAATATACAAAACAAAGAGAAAATATTAATAGCTCTAAGAGAAAGGAGGCAGATTACATTAAGGGGTAAACCAATAAGTTTGAGAATGGATTTTTCATCACAGTCGCTGAAAGCGAGAAGATCCTGGAGCAACGTATTTCAAACACTGAAAGACAATGAATGCCAGCCAAGAATTCTGTATCCAGCAAAATTAAGCTGCAGGTATGACGATGAAATAAAAATATTTCATGATAAACAAAAGGTAAAAAAATTTGTAGCCAGAAAACCAGCATTGCAAAGCATCTTGAGCAAAACAATACACGAAGAAGAAATGAAAATCAACAACCAAAACCATCAGTGGGAAGTGCCTCAGTAATGACTGAGGGTGGGGGAAAAGCTAATCATGCAGAAACAAACTAAATTAAAAAAAAAAAAAGATGAATCATCAATCATGAGCGGCAGTACAAACCATATATCAATAGTGACTCTAAATGTTAATGGCTTAAACTCTCCAATAACGCGACATAGGCTGGTAACTTGGATTAAAAATGAATCCAACAATATATTGCCTCCAGGAGGCACATCTGAATGGAAAAGACATACACAGGCTGAAGGTGCAAGTTTTGGAAAAAATATACCATGCAACCCTCCCCATAAGCAAGCAGGGGTGGCCATGCTCATATCGAATAAAATCGACTTCAAGACTAATTTAATCAAAAGGGATAAGAAAGGACATTATATACTGTTAAAAGGAACCATTCATCAACAAGACATAAAAATTATCAATATTTATGCACCAAATAATGGTGCTGCAATGTTCAAAAAACAAATTCACCTCAAGTTCCAGAATGAAATAGACCACAACACAATAATTATGGGTGACTTCAACACACCTCTCTCACCATTGGACAGATCCTCCAAACAAAAGTGAATAAAGAAACTATAGAACTCAATATCACAATCAATAACCTAGACTTAACTGACATATATCGAATATATCAATCATCATCAAGTGGATATACTTTTTTCTCAGTAGCACGTGGATCCTTCTCAAAAATAGACCATATATTATGTCATAGGGCAACCCTCAGTAAATATACAGGGGTTGAGATAATACCATGAATTTTTTCTGATCATAATGGAATGAAACTGGAAACCAATGATAAAAAAAGGAAGGAAAAATCCTACATCACATGGAAAATGAACAATATGTTACTAAATGATCAGTGGGTTACAGAAGATATAAAGGAGGAAATCAAAAAATTCTTAGAGATACATGAAAATAAAGACACAATATATCAGAATCTATGGGACACAATGAAAGCAGTTTTAAGAGGGAAATTCATCGCCTGGAGGTCATTCCTGAAAAAAAGTAAAAACGAACAAATAAATGAGCTCACACTTCAACTCAAAGCCCTAGAAAAGGAAGAGCAAAACAACAAAAAATGTAGCAGAAAGCAAGAAATAATTAAAATCAGAGCAGAAATCAACGAAATTGAAACAAAAGAAACTATTGAAAAAATTAACAAAACTAAAAGGTGGTTCTTCGAAAAAATAAATATGTTCGACAGACCCTTAGGCATGCTAATGAAGAGAAGAAGAGAGAGAACTCAAATTACTAACATATGGGATGAAAAAGGCAATATTACAACAGATGCTTCCGAAATACAGAAGACAATTAGAAATTATTTAGAAAACCTATATTCCAATAAAATAGAATATAGTGAAGACATCGATAAATTTCTTAAGTCATATGATATTCCCAGACTGAGTCAGAAGGATACACACAATTTAAACAGACCAATGTCAATGGATGAAACAGAAGAAGCAATCAAAAGACTACAAACCAAGAAAAGCCCAGGAACGGATGGCTATACAGCGGAGATTTACAAAACATTTAAAGAAGAGTTAATACCAATACTTTTCAAGTTATTTCAGCATAGAGAAAAAGAGGGAGCTCTTCCAAATTCATTCTATGAGGCCAACATCATGCTGATTCCGAAATCAGAAAAAGACACCTCAAAGAAAGAAAACTACAGACCAATATATCTGATGAACCTACATGCAAAAATCCTCAATAAAACTCTGGTGAATCGAATACAAAGGCACATCAAAAAAATTATGCACCATGATCAAGTAGGATTCATAGCTGCGATGCAAGGATGGTTCAATATACGGAAATCAATAAATGTTATTCACCACATCAATAGACTTAAAGATAAGAACCATATGATCATCTCGATAGAAGCAAAAAAAGCATTTGACAAAGTACAGCATCCCTTTATGTTCAAAACATTAGAAAAAATAGGGATAACAGGAAGTTACCTCGACATTGTAAAAGCTATCTATGCTAAGCCTCAGGCTAGCATCATTATGAATGGAGAAAAATTGAAGGCATTTCTTCTAAAATCTGGAACAAGACAGGGATGCCCTCTCTCACCACTTCTATTCCATATAGTTCTCGAAACACTGGCCAGAGCAATTAGACATACTAAACAAATAAAAGGCATAAAAATAGGAAAATAAGAACGCAAATTATCACTATTTTCGGGTGACATTATTCTATACATAGAAGACACAAAAAGGTGTACAAAAACTACTAGAACTAAAAAATGAATGACCTGCGACCCACCGGCAGGTCAGGCCCAGAAACCTGCAGAGGGGCACAGCTGCCCCACCCACCTGCAAGGTAGGCGATACCGTGACCACTGATAAAACAGGCCCAGTGGCCGTCTGACACATCACCCCGTTTGGGGGAGGGGCAGAGCCGCCACCAGCACCTGTTAGGTAGACAGACCTGCAAACGACAGACAGAATAGGCCTAGCGGCCAGCGGAGGTGCAGAGCCGCTTCTCACGCCTGCAAGGGAGGCGAACCTGTGACCACCGAAAGAACAGGCCCACCGAAAGTAGAGGCACAGCAGCCTGCCGGCGTAGTAGGCACATTGCCCCAATTGGAGGAGGGGCAGAACCACCGCCAAAGCCTGCGAGGGAGACTTTGCAACTATATAAGAGCAATATAAATATATAGGGGGAAAATCAATAACAAAACAGTTTCACCAAGCAGAAAGAAACGCGATCAGTATGAAAAGACAAGGAAAGAAAGGACCACAAGCAATGCAGGTCAACTCAACTTTAGAAGAGGTAATATCTGCAGCAGATGGAATGTCAGATAAAGAATTCAGGATATACATGCTTCAGATTATCTGGAGTCTCAAGGAAGACATTAGACAGCATAATCAGACAATGAAAGACCACTTCGAGCACTTCGAAAATGAATTACATAAACAAATACAAGAAGCAAAAGATCAATTATACAGGGAGATCAAGGTTATAAAAAACAAACAAACAGAAATCCTGGAAATGCAGGAAACAATAAACCAAATTAAAAACTCAATTGAGAATACTACCAGCAGAGTAGAACACTTAGAAGATAGAACATCAGAAAATGAAGACAAAGTATTTCAACTGGAGAAGAACATAGACAGCTCAGCAAAGCTGTTAAGAAACCATGAGCAGAACATTCAAGAAATATGGGATAACATAAAGAGACCAAACTTAAGAGTCATTGGGATACAGGAAGGTATAGAGTTCCAAACAAAAGGAATGAGCAATCTATTCAATCAAATAATACGAGAAAACTTCCCAGACTTGAAGAATGAGACAGAATCCCATATCCTAGAAGCCTACGGGACGCCGAATGTGCAAAATCATAAGAGATCCACACCTAGACACATTATAATGAAGATGCCCAACATACAGAATAAGGAGAGAATTTTAAAAGCTACAAGAGAAAGGAAGCAGATTACATTTAGGGGTAAACCAATCAGGATAACAGCTGATCTTTCAACACAGACTCTGAAAGCTAGAAGATCCTTGAATAACATATTTGAAACACTGAAAGAAAATGGGTTCCAACCAAGAATTGTGTATCCAGCAAAATTAAGCTTCAGTATGGAAGATGAAATTAAAACCTTCCATGATAAACAAAAGTGAAAAGAATTTGCAGCTAGAAAACCATCTCTTCAAAACATCCTCGGCAAAACATTGCAGGAAGAGGAAATGGAAAATAACAATGAAAACCAACAGAGGGAGGGAGTACAGTAAAGAGGGGGAATAATCAAAGAGGAAAACAAACCATGTTTAGTAACATAAATAAACCAATATGACTGGAAGAACAACCCATATCTCAATAATAACCCTAAATGTTAATGGCTTAAACTCACGAATTAAGAGACACAGGCTAGTAGAATGGATCACAAAACAAGACCCAACAATATGCTGCCTTCAGTAGACGCATTTGATAGGAAAAGACATACATAGACTGAAGGTGAAAGGTTGGGAAATATCATATCACTCTTATGGACTTCGGAAACAAGCACGAGTGTCCATACTCATATCAAATAAAATAGATTTCAAGCCAAAGTTAATCAAAAGGGATGAAGAGGGACACTACATACAGCTCAAGGGAACCATACACCAACAAGACATCACAATCATAAATATATATGCCCCAAACAATGGTGCAGCTATGTTCATCAAACAAACTCTTCTCAAGTTCAAGAGTCTAATAGACCACCATACAATAATTATGGGAGACTTCAACACACCTCTCTCACCACTGGATAGATCTTACAAAGAAAAGTTGAATAAGGAATCTATAGAACTCAATAACATAATTAATAACCTAGACTTAATTGACATATATAGAATATACCACCCAAGATCAAGCAGTTACACTTTTTTCTCAGCAGCACTTGGATCTTTCTCAAAAATAGATCATATATTATGTCACAGGGCAACTCTTAGACAATATAAAGGAGTAGAGATAATACCATGCATCTTATCTGAACATAATGAAATGAAATTGAAAATCAACGATAAAAGAAGTAAGGAAAAATCATGCATCAATTGGAGAATGAAAAATAGGTTACTGAATGATAAATGGGTTATAGAAGACATCAAGGAGGATATTAAAAAATTCTTAGAGATAAATGAAAACACAGACACAACATATCGGAATCTATGGGACACATTGAAAGCAGTTCTAAGAGGAAAATTTATTGCTTGGAGTTCATTCCTTAAAAAAAGAAACAAACCAACAAATAAATGATCTAATACTTCAACTCAATGTCCTAGAAAAAGAAGAGCAAAACAACAGCAAAAAAGTAGAAGACAAGAAATAATTAAAATCAGAGCAAAAATTAATGAAATTGAAACAAAAGAAACAATTGAAAAAATTGACAAAACTAAAAGTTGGTTCTTTGAAAAAATAAATAAAATTGACAGACCCTTAGCCACGCTAATGAAGAGAAGAAGAGAGAGAACTCAAATTACTCGCATATGGGATGAAAAAGGCAATATCACAACAGACACTTCAGAAATACAGAAGATTATCAGAAATTATTTTGAATCCTTATACTCCAATAAATTAGAAGATAGTGAAGGCATCGATAAATTTCTTAAGTCATATGATTTGCCCAGATTGAGTTAGGAGGATATTGACAACCTAAACAGACGAATATCAACTGAGGAAATAAAGAAACCATCAAAAGACTACCAACTAAGAAAAGCCCAGGAACGGATGGGTATACAGCAGAGTTTTACAAAACCTTTAAAGAGGAACTAATACCAATACTTTTCAAGCTATTTCAGGAAAATGAAAAACAGGGAGAACTTCCAAATTCATTCTATGAGTCCAACATCACCCTGATTCCTAAACCAGAGAAAGACACTCCAAAGAAAGAAAACTACAGACCAATATCTCTAATGAACCTAGATGCAAAAATGCTCAATAAACTTCTCGCGAACCGGATACAAAAACATATCAAAAAAATTGTGCACCATGATCAGGTAGGATTTATCCCTGGGATGCAAGGTTGGTTCAATATACGAAAATCAATAAATGTTATTCACCACATCAATAGGCTTAAATATAAGAACCATATGATCATCTCGATAGATGCGGAAAAAGCATTCGACAAAGTACAGCATCCCTTTATGTTCAAAACTCTAGAAAAACTAGGGATAACAGGAACATACCTCAATATTGTAAAAGAAATCTATGCTAAGCCTCAGGCTAGCATCATTCTGAATGGAGAAAAACTGAAGGCATTCCCTCTAAAATCTGGTACAAGACAGGCATGGCCTCTCTTACCACTTCTGTTCAACATAGTTCTCGAATCACTGGCCAGTGCAATTAGACAGACAAAAGAAATTAAAGGCATAAAAATAGGAAAAGAAGAACTCAAATTATCACTATTTGCAGATGACATGATTCTATACCTAGCAGACCCAAAAGGGTCTACAAAGAAACTATTAGAGCTAATAAATGAATTCAGCAAAGTGGCAGGATATAAAATCAACACGCATAAATCAAAGGCATTCCTGTATATCAGCGACAAATCCTCTAAAATATATATGAGGACAACCACCCCATTCACAATATCCTCAGAAAAAATAAAGTACTTGGGAATCAACCTAACAAAAGAGGTGTAAGACTTATACAATGAATACTACAGAACCCTAAAGAGAGAATTGAAGAAGATCTTAAAAGATGGAAAAATATACCCTGTTCATGGATAGGTAGAATTAACATCATCAAAATGGCGATATTAACAAAAGTTCTCAATAGGTTTAATGCAATGCCAATCAAAATCCCAATGGCATTTCTTGTAGAAATAGAGAAAGCAATCATGAAATTCATATGGAAAAATAAAAGACCCAGAATAGCAAAAACATTGCTAAGCAGGAAGTGTGAATCAGTCGGTATAGCTATACCAGACTTCAAACTATACTACAGAGCAATAGAAACAAAAACAGCATGGTACTGGTACCAAAACAGGCGGGTGGACCAATGGTACAGAATAGAGGACACAGAAACCAATCCACAAAACTACAACTATCTTATATTCGATAAAGGGGCTAAAAGCATGCAATGGAAGAAGGCTAGCATGTTCAACAAATGGTGTTGGGAAAACTGGAAATCCATATGCAACAAAATGAAACTGAATCCCTTTCTCTCACCATGCACAAAAGTTAACTCAAAGTGGATCAAGGAACTTGATATCAAATCAGAGACATGGCGTCTGATAGAAGAAAAAGTTGGCTATGATCTACATACTGTGGGGTCGGGATCCAAATTCCTAAATAGGACACCCATAGCACAACAGTTAATAACTATAACCAACAAATGGGACTTACTCAAACTAAAAAGTTATTTTCTCAGCAAAAGAAACAATAAGAGAGGTAAATAGGTAGCCTACGTCCTGGGAACAAATCGTTACTCCTCACACTTCAGACAGAGCCCTAATATCCAGAATATACAAAGAACTAAAAAAATTAGACAATGAGATAACAAATAACCCAATCAACAAATGGGCCAAGGACCTGGACAGAAATTTCTCAGAGGAGGACATACAATCAATCAAGAAGTATATGAAAAAATGCTCACCATCTCTAGCAGTCAGAGAAATGCAAATAAAAACCACCCTAAGATACCATCTCACTCCAGTAAGATTGGCAGCCTTTAGGAAGTCAAACACCAACAAGTGCTGGCGAGGATGTCGGGAAAAGTGTACTCTTGGTGGGACTGCAAATTGGTGCACCCAATTTGGAAAGCAGTATGGAGATTTCTTGGAAAGCTCGGGATGGAACCACCATTTGATCCAGCTATTCCCCTTCTCGGTCTATTCCCTAAAGACCTAAAAAGAGCACACTATAGGGCCACTGCTACATCCATGTTCATAGCAGCACATTTCACAATAGCAAGACTGTGGAACCAACATAGATGTCCTTCAATAAAAGAATGGATAAAAAAAATGTGGCATTTATACACAATGGAATATTACTCTGCATTAAGAAATGACAAAATCATAGAATTTGGAGGGAAATGGATGGCATTAGAGCAGGTTATGCTAAGTGAAGCTAGCCAATCCCTTAAAAACAAATGCCAAATATCTTCTTTGATATAAGGAGATTAACTAAGAACAGAGTAGGGACGAAGAGCATGAGAAGAAGATTAACATTAAACAGGGATGAGAGGTGGGAGGGAAAGGGAGAGAGAAGGAAAATTGCATGTAAATGGAAGGAGACCCTCAGGGGTATACAAAATTACATACAAGAGGAAATGAGGGGAAAGGAGGAAAAATATAAGGGGGAGAAATGAATTACAGTAGAGGAGGTAGAGAGAGAAGAGGGGAGGGGAGGGGGAGGGGGGATAGTAGAGGATAGGAAAGGCAACAGAATACAACAGTCACCAGAATGGCAATATGTAAATCAATGGTTGTGCAATTGATGTGATTCTGCAATCTGTATATGGGGTAAAAATGGGAGCTCATATCCCACTTGAATCAAAGTGTGAAATATGATATATCAAGAACTATGAAATGTTTTGAACAACCTACAATAAAATTAATTTAAAAAAAACCAGCATGGTACTGGTACCAAAACAGGCGGGTGGACCAATGGTACAGAATGGAGGACACAGAGATTAATCCAAAAAGCTACAACTATTTTATATTTGATAAAGGAGCTAAAAGCATGCAATGGAGGAAATATAGTATCTTCAACAAATGGTGTTGGGAAAAATGGAAATCCATGTGCAACAAAATGAAACTGAATTCCTTTCTCTCGCCATGCACAAAAGTTAACTCATAGTGGATCAAGGTGCTAGATATCAAATCAAAGACTCTGTGTCTGATAGAAGAAAAAGTTGGCTCTGATCTACATATTATGGGATCGGGCTCCAAATTCCTTTATATGACATCCATAGCACAAGAGTTAATAACAAGAATCAACAAATGGGACTACTTAAACTGAAAAGTTTTTTATCAGCAAGAGAAAGAATAAGAGAGGTAAATAAGGAGCATACATCATGGGAACAAATTTTTACTCTTCACACTTCAGATAGAGGCCTAATATCCAGAATATACAAAGAACTCAAAAAATTAGACAATAAGATAACAAATAACCCAATAAACAAATGGGTCAAGGACTTGAACAGACACTTCTCAGAGGAGGACATACAATCATTCATCAAGTACATAATAAAATGCTCACCATTTCTAGCAGTCAGAGAAATTCAAATCAAAATCACCCTAAGATACCATCTCACTCCAGTAAATTGGTAGCCATTATGAAGTCAAACAACAACAAGTGCTGGCAAGGATGTGGGGTAAAAGATACTCTTGTACATTGCTGGTGGGACTGTAAACTGGTGTGGCCAATTTGGAAAGCAGTATGGAGATTCCTGGGAAAGCTGTGAATGGAACCACAATTTGACTCAGCTATTGCCCTTCTCTGACTATTCCCTGAAGACCTTAAAAGAGAGTAATACAGGGATACTACCACATGGATTTTCATAGCAGTACAATTCACAATTGATACACTGTGGATCCAACCCAGATGCCCTTCAATAGATGAATGGATAAAAAAATGTGGCATTTATACACTATGGAGTATTACGCAGCACTAACAAATGACAAAATCATAAAATTTGCAGAAAAATGGATGGCACTGGAGCAGATTATGCTTAGTGAAGATAGCCAATCCCTAAAAAATAAATACCAAATGTCTTCTTTGATATAATGAGAGCAACTAAGAACAGAGCAGGGAGCAATAGCAGGAAGAAAAGATTAACTTTAAACAGAGACATGAGGTGGGAGGGTAAGTGAGAGAAAAGGGAAATTGCATGGTAATGGAGGGAGACCCTCATTGTTACACAAAATTACATATTGTTGTGAGTGGAATGGGAAAATAAACATGGAGTGAAATAAATTACAGTAGATGGGGAAAAAAGAGAAGATCGGAAGGAAGGGGAGGGGAGATAGTAGAGTATAGGAAAGGTAGCAGAATACAACAGTAGCTAATAGGGCATTATGTAAAAATGTGGATGTGTAATCGATGTGATTCTGTAATCTCTATTTGGGCTAAAAATGGGAGTTCATAAGCCACTTGAATCTAATGTATGAAATATTATATGTCAAGAGATTTTTAATGTTTTGAGCAACCAATAAAAGAAAAAAAGTAGCAATATATATGCCAATCGAAATTCATCATGAAATATATATAATCCACAGATCGAAAAATATTCATTTTACTGAACATGGATTAATGTATAATGTTATTCAACTAGGAAGCTCACCCATAGGTTGAATTTTCAGTTCCAACAGCATTTAGGAGGAGTTATCCTTTCTCACAATTTGCATCTGCCAATTCAGTTACCTCACAAGTATGTACGTGTGGTACCAGGTAGAATTCTATATGTGCATATAAAAATACATGTGCTGAATTGGCTACAGAGAAAGGGAGACAGGAATTCACATATTTGTTAATTTTAAAAACACATGTAGAACTATTTCAACAAAAAAATGACTAGATTTATAACTCCTACACTATATAATGCAAAAGGCAATTGTAACAATACACCATGCCTCCTCTGAACTGCTTGTATTTCTATTCTGTTTGGGTTATTTTTCACCATCATATTAGAATTATTAGTCAGAGTATAGTAGGGTATGTGTTAGTTTCAGGGCTTCAGTATTTCAAATAGAAAATTGAAAAATGAATCGAATGTGTATGTAAATATGTGCTACACAAAAATCTTCCCACTCACATTCAGATCAATGCCTTGATATTACCTTGGCCCAAGTAAGACACAATTAGAGTAGAAAAGTGTGAAAATCTGTGAATATATATCTGGAATGGAATATGCTCGGGAGTTCACAACCTTGGTGGTGGTAGAGGAGTTTCCAAAAGTAAAGAACAGTGTAAACACTCCACAAACATGGAGCTCTGCTGGCCTAAGACTTCTTGGAAAACTGCCTCTGAGGTTGGGCACTTGAAATATATGTTGTTGTCATGAGCTTTAACTTCCTTTGTAGTGAGACCATCAAAATGGGTCTGCATCTATGTGACCTGGAAGACATGGTTTCTTATATTCCAATGACCATGAGGCAGCAGTGCTGAAGTCTCTCTTTGTATGTAAACTGTGGCCACTGGAGGCTAAGTGTCTCCTCGTGTGGACTGTGAAGACATTTGGTCATCCTCCACTTTTCGTGGTGTTTCTTGCTGCTGCACTGGGAATTTGGTATTTGCTTCACCAAATACAAGGAGTTCTACTAGGATACAGTGCTGAAGGGAGTTCTTTCACGTGTGGTGGGTCAGGGTCTGCAGGAGAATGCACCAACCAGGCTTCTATCCCACACAGCTTGCCCCAATAACCATAGTAAACTGATTCTGAACATTGCCCTGAACCTCTCCATATAAAAAATGCCTTTACATATAAGTGTCTGATTTCTGCACTATGTCAGTCATAATCCATTTGGAAGCCAATGGCCGATCCACATGGCCCCACCATGGTGTTTTATCACACACCTGCCCACCACTGCTCTAGGCCCACTAATCAGCAGGATACAAATTACTGGCATCTCTGTTCTACACCATTTTCATAAAACCCAGTAAAACAAGGCATTCTCTGGTATACACATGATCAACCACAGGACTTCCAAAGATTCTCCAGTGCCACCTGGTCATGGAAATTTCAAAAATTTCATGGTATTTATCTAGCCATTTTTCAAAGATTAAGTTGGAGGCACTGTGGGTTTCAAATCATTCAGGAACCATTAAGTGTTGAGAAAGCTCATTTCAATGAAAGCTCTGGAGAACACTCACAGGCAAGGCTTCTCAAAGAGTTGCCAAAAGGTCACATGAAGCCAGGCAAATTGAGGCCTACAATGTGAGGTCCATGTGTGTTTTGACTCTCAACTATACCTGCCAATCTTTCAGAATAAAATCATGTGATATCCTGGCTGAGGTTCCCATTGTTTTGTGGAAAGACACCCTGGGCCTAGATCTCAGTTTCCATGGGTGAGTCTCATGCATGGCCTTCTAAAATCCCAACACAATTCATGGCAATACTTCTCTGAGTTCAGTTCCAGAACTCAGTCTCTAAGGGGAATCACGCCAGAGTTCAAGCCCAGGTGGAACCAGTCATTCCTTCCAACCACCACAAAAATGACCACAATTAAAATCAAAACACTCCCACAGGGCCCTCATCTTCTTCCATATAGACACTCATCATAACCTCTGGCTGGAGATTTCTATGAGGGGCACAGCCTAAGAAAGTGTAAAAAATAAGCTCACTTGCCCCTCATTTGCCTAAAATCATGGTGGCCTGGACACTCCTCCTGTGAACCTGGAGTGATCAAATATTCCTGCTGTTAAAGTGTTCCGCTTCTCCAATTTGAGGCCTACTGGCTGTGAGGTATAGATTCTTTATGTGATTTGGAGTCATGAGAAAACCCAAGCACATATGGGCAAGCCTCTGCAGGGATTTGAAGAACTCATTTAATCCAAAGAATCCCTATTCTCACTTAATGGACGTCAGGAACCTAAAACAAGAAGGCAAAAAAATTCATCCACAATGACTTCTCTTTTGGCCATTTCGGTTTGGGAAGCACATGGGATTTTTCTTTAGATCCATTGGGTGCTGAGAATCTAAGTCACAGCCTCACACAAGGACCAGAGACTGATTCAGACACATCCCATTCCAAAGCAATTAAGCAAAGAGCCACAGGTGAAGCCCATTCATTTCCATATGAAAACAGTTTTCTTCAGGCTTCACAAAGGGTTGGCATGAGACAAAGACCTTCCTGAAATTCAGGGTAATTGAAACACAAGTAAGCAAATTGCCCAAGAAGGGTTTCTTCACTGAGACTTTACTGGTCACACTGATATCTGAGTTTTCTGAGATGCTCTCAATCTCTTCAGCTATCCAGTACATGGCCATGTCACAGAGCCTTGTGGTGTTACATATCTGGGACACAAAACCATGAGCGTATTCTGTAGAGTGGCCAGAATTCACGAAGAAAACAGTAACTTAAGAAGACAGTAGGTGTTGCCCATCCATAAGGCAAAGTGAAGTCCATTAATCTATTGGGCAGTATTAATGTGGGGAAGCTTTCTACTAGAGAAAACAAATCCATTGATGCATTCTCTTTTCTAGTGTCTACAACCACGGATACAGTGGGATACACAGACATAGAAACCCTCACAATGTCAAAGGACTTACTAGAAACAGTCCACTCCACACCAGAAAAAAACGCCTTTCCTACCTATTCTCAGAACATGAGAAAAAAACCACAAACTCACACCCACAACGGCAAAGCCACCTCCTTCCCCCAAGTAGGTCTGTGACTATCCAGAGTGTCTTCTGACTGGTGGGCCATATTATGTTCCCCCGAAATGGCCTGTCCTCTCTCAGATCTGGTCTCCTTGGCCAACTATGTGAGTTGTCAGGAGACAGCGGTGAGCCACTACCTGCTTTCTCAGGGAAGGTGCCTCTTCAGAGCTCTGCTGGCAATTGGCCATCCTCACATCATTAGGTACCAAGAAAGACTGACTCTGTCCTTGGAAAAAGCAAACAAGTTAGCCCAATGGGACTAGGACTGGGACTGGCTCTGGGTGCCTGTCTTCCAGGATCCCAAGTTCAGAGAATTCAATCACCAAGGAAGTGAGGAGAGGTCACTTCCTTCAGGAACTGAATGAGGTCACTGCCTTGAAAACCACTTTGTCCTAACAGTTGCTTCCAAGGGTCCCATGAGATGGAGGCTGCCCCAACATCCTCTGACACATTCAGAAGTTAGAATGGAATATCAACCTTAGGCACCCAGGTACAGCTCTCCACACAGCCCTGGTTTCTTCCAACTTCTTTACAATAAGAAAAGAGAGGCTGACTTAGACCCATCAATTCATCCTGACCAGGTTGTTTGCCATGGAAGATTTCTATTGCTCTCTCAGGTCCAACATAGCTGCATAAATCTTCTCCAAGGATCATTTCTGCATGGATCTTTGAGGTTCTCAGAAGGTGGAAGATCACCTACATTCCTATATTGTAAGACCAACTCTGTCCCTGCTCTTCTGTAAGTTATATTGATGGAACAGTGTATGTTTAGGGTTAATAACATGTTTGATTTGGGTTAGGAATCATTTTGCGAGATGAATAATGGTATTGGCAACCTTCGATATTTACAAGAGTATATAGGTGAAATATAAGTATGAAAGCAGAAAATTAGGAAAGATTTGAAGCCCAGAAGGGAATTGGACCCTTAAGTGGTATACTTAGCTTTGAGTTATGTGCTGCACAGTTGTCTCAGATAAATCAATATACAATGGCATAGGACCTTGTACCTTGGATGATTGAATGTTGAAGAGAACATCCAGTCAAAAAGCGATATTCAGTACGATGAGGAAGGTAGTAGTTAGGTTTAGAATGAAGAGTGAGTATTGGATTTGGACAAAAAGTTCTTTAGCAATAGGGTTTCGGTTAGAGAGTGAGTGTTAATGTCAGCACATGTGAAGAGTCAGTCACAATGATGAACTGGGGAAAATATGAGGGAAAGCAGATATCAATAAAGACATTAGGAAATCAAGCAAAGTACAAAGTGAGTGATAGGATTAGACATTTTCAACAGGCTTGAGGTTGAATATATAATCTTAGGAAGAATCAAATATGTAGTCACCAATAGGATTGACATTTGAGAGCATTAGGCAACCTGGACATAGATGTTTTTAGTAATCCATGCTCACTTTCCATTTAGGCTTTGGTACAATTGAAAGTGTGACCTTTGCTTCTTGTGTCCAGAATATTTCTGTGATAAAATGTATATGTATATCACGTGACATGAGTATTTCTTCCACCATTTCCAGGAGCAATATTTTGAAGACATATAAATTTGTATTGGGGTACAAATAGGTATACCCTCTGTCTATGAATATAGCAATAACGCATGAATAGACCATACTGGGAATAAATAATATAACTGGATCCACTTTAAATAATGGATTGAATGGATATCTGAAAATATATAAGAAATGTTATAAAGATGCACAATCAATCATTCCAACCAGTTATATATCTAATGGTCATCTTAGGGTTATGTTTTATCATGAAGGATGTGTCAGTTTTGCTTAAAAATTGATCATGGAAATTGAAAATAATATATTTGAAAAAAGTCTCATGAAAAGACCAGTCAAGAAACATAGGGAAATACATGTGTTCTGGAGCAAGAAGTGATTGAAAGTGAAACAAATGCCTATAAATTTGCTAAGTAGTGGATGAAATATATATCCTATGATGTGCATAAACTGAAGAAATAGTAATGTACCAGTGTTGAATAATAATTAATGTCAAAATACACATCATGTCCCATAGGAATCTACTAGCATTGATGTTAAACTAGGTCAGTTAATGTAGAAATACTAGGATTTGTTTGCACCTTTCACTGAAGTTAGTTTTCAGTACTAGGAAACAAATATGTATTTCAGGTGGATGAATATTTCTGAGAATAATCTTGTGAAAAGTTGATTATTAATCCACATACATGAACATGAATGAATTTAGGGAGTGTATATAAGACACATATATTTCATATTTTGAAAAATCTGGAGATTAATTTTGTATATATATATATATATACACACACACACACAAACACACACACAAACAAAGACATTCAAAAGTAGAATTATATATGCCAATCGAATTTCACCATGAAATATATATCATCCACAGATCCAAAAATATTCATTTTACTGAACATGGATTTATGTATAATGTTATTCAACTAGGAAGCTCACCATTAGCTTGAATTTTCAGTTCCAACAGCATTTAGGTGGAGTAATCTCTTCTCACAACTTGTATCTGCAATGTCAGGCACCTCACAAAAATGTACGTGTGATATCAGGTAGGATTCTATATGTGTATATAAAAATTAATGTGCTGAATAGGTTACAGCGAAAGGGAGATAGGAATTCACATATTTGTTAACTTTAATACACATATAAAACTATTTCAATTAAAAAATGACTAGATTTATAACACCTACCTTTTATCTTGCAAAAGGCAAGTCCAATATACACCATGCCTCCTCTGAACTGCTTGTATTTCAATTCCGTTTGGGTTATTTTTCTCCATCATATTAGTATTTGTAGTTAGCGTCTAGAAGGGTATGGGTTATTGTCAGGAATTCAGTATTTCAATTGGAAAATTGGAAAGTGAATCCAATGTGTATGCAATTATGTGCTGCACAATATTCTTCCCACTCTCCTCCAGAACAATGGCTTGACATTAACTTCGCCCCAAGTAAGACGCAATTAGAGAAGAAGAGTTAGAAATTCTGTGAATACATATCTGGAATGGAAAATGCTCAGGAGTTCACAACCTTGGAGGTGGTAGAGGATTTTCCAAAAGTAGGGGACAGGGTTGATCACCCAACATGATCTTTCATTAAAATTGTGAGCCATCTTGCCACAAAGCCATGAAAAGATAATTTTTGCTTTACTATAAATTTCTGCAAATTCTGAACCTGCTTAGAATGCCTGACCATGTTTTGAACTCACCCATGCCTGGCTCTCTGACCAGAAAACGGCCCTCTCTGAAACTTTAATGACACCTCATAAATATTCGCCTTCCCTGGCCAGACAATGACCCTCTCTGAGGCTCTAATGGTCCTCATAATTTCTGATGCTGGGGCCAGAAAAAACAAATGTAAACTACAATTAGTGTGATGCTTGTCAAAGTTCTGTTTTCTGTAACCCCCCTTTTGTGTAACTTTCTGGGCTATAAAGCTGGGCTGTAGGAAAGGTGGGGTTGCTGTCTTGTTCCCGCCATTTTGAGAGGGAGAGGCAGCCCGGCTGCTTGAAATATTAAGCTTGCCTTAATTTGATTTTAATTGGAGTCAGTGGTCTTTTCTTGTGTCCTGGACTAACATTTTGGAGTTCCCCAGCAACATGACCCGACCAGATCACAAAGCCATACTGCTGGAAATTCTGAAGCTGGCCTATCCTCCAGGACTCCAGGCTGGAGAGCCAAGTTCCAAGGCCTTGGAATGAGCCTTCAGTCCGTGGATCACTGCAGTGAACCATCGCACTAAAACTATTATCAAGCACCTGGTGGAGGAGGCCTTCATAGGTAAGAGGCGCCTTTATAACATCTGATATCCGGTTAAGGAAGTTCTCTTCTGATGACAGAGAGGTGGCCTGGGAAGGCTCACATATACTCCTGTCCGGGACAGTAATAGGAATCCTTCTTTCCTCTGTTCTTTTCTGTAGGGAATACCTCTGAAAGTGTAGAGAGGTGCCGACTGGCACGCAGGAGCTCCTACCCCGGAGCTTTAGCAAGACGCTGCATTGCTCCTCTGGTTTTCTGTTTATTCGCCGAGTTTCTGTTTTTTTGTGTGTGTTTTGTTCTGTGTTCTAAATGTTTTTTATTTGTTTGTTTTTGTGCGTTTTGTTGTGTGATTTCTGTGGTAAAAACTTAAGGATATTGGACGTGAAAATGGGTAATAAAGCATGTAAGCCTGTCACCCCTTTGGACTGTGTTTTAAAGAAATGGGATGCACTATACCCCCCTTTGTTAAGCAGGATGAGAGAAGCCCCTAGCTGGCTGTCTGGAGCACACCCACTGCAGAGGGCAATGCCTGCTGGAGACCTAATAACTTAGTATCTCCCAGGTTAACAAGTGAAGCTCCTTTACAACCCCTTGTCCCTCCAGATCAAGAGAGTCACAACTTTGGACAGAGTCCCCTGTTTTTATCCTTTGTTAGCAAAGCAGAAAACCTCCCTTTTACTTTTTCTCAAACCCTGTCCTTATATTAAATTGGTATTAATTGGCTTCAAGGTCCAGAACCGAAATTTAAGTTACAAATTTTGATACCCCCCCGACACCGGAATTTTTGAGAGCTGACTACTGAAATGTTAGGAGATTCAGCGTGCTTGGGGTGGAACCAAACCAGAGGAGCTAATCCTGTTTAAGTAAAAGATGGGACTGAGGGACTCCCAGCAGCTGCCGAAGTCCTGTTGCTTCAGTAAATTCCCTCCTTCCTTCCCTGCACTGTAAGTATTATGCCACCTCTGTTTTCTTAAAAAAGAGAAAAAGAAAAAGGAGACACTAAATGCAGTAAAGTCACCATGGAGACCTTTGATATTACATTTCAGGTTGCCCCTCTGTGAAAACATCTGATGCCCTTGTGGGGACATCTATCATGCCACTGGTGTAGGAGATTTTTCTCTTATCTGCTGTTTTAAAGGCTTCTGTCCTGTCAGCCATAGTCTGGAGCTCCTTTCTGTCTGTCTTTTGTCTTTGTTTCTGGCCATTTAAGACATGTGCAATAATGTGTTGATATTATAAATTGTTTCTTGGGAATGATCTTAGCTGAATGTGTGTCTAAATGATGATGTTTTATTGTAACAATATGGTATCTGGATGGGTTTTTGTAGCATTGCTCAATCTTGCAGTTAAAAGTCGGGTTTAGGTAATTTTTTAGTTTATGATTTCAGATAATTCATGCCAGAGAACTTAAATACTTAAAATGGAAAACTAAAGAATTCTACTTCCAAGTTGGCAAGTAACTTCCCAATCATTTAGTCTTTTTTTTCACCAATTTTTAATTGGGTAGCCTGGGTAAATTTCACAGTGTGTCAGTGCATTAATTTGGACAAGGATAGTAAATCATAGTATGGTATCTGTTGACAAAACAAGATGTTAAGGTATAAAATTTTGAATTGTATCTTAAAATTGTATCATAATTTTCAACATCCTCACCTGAAAATTATGGTTAAAGTGCCTTAGGCCTGAGGTGTCCGCTCAGAATAGCAGTTTTGTCCAGCTCCTTCCAGAACTCAGCCAGGACTTATGTTGAAATGTAAATGAAAGAAGCCTACAAGCTCAGTAGGAGACTGATCTGATGTCTAAGTGGGAAAAAAAAAGGTAAATCGTATGGTATTTACTAATTACTGGCCAGTCATTTTTTCTAGGACTCTCATTTTTTTCCTTAGATTCTGTATTTTTTTTGAGCTCATTATTTTGATCCTAGAGAACTAGGTTAATATTTTTCTCATCAGTTCTATCTTTGACCAACAGTGGAGTTCTGAAACATTACAATGGAGATTTCACCTGTGAAAAGCTACAAGGCCTTACTATTATTATTTGTGCACACTTTTGTTATGTGTTGTATGTCCATATATCCATATGTTCGTATATCATATATATGATATACAAATTAACATATATAAGGAGCGATCATTAAAAAAAAGCACTCATAAAAAAAAATTTTAAAAAGTGGATTCGAAGATCTTTAATTCACGTGAGTTAAATGGTTCACTTTAAATTTGGATAAACAAATAACAATAAATGTCTTTAAATTTAAGCTTACAAGTTTTTCTAGCTGCTCAAAAATCTAATAAAATATTAATGTCTATAAAATGTCTAATATGCCTTGGTTCTAGGACTTTTCCTTTAACAAAAAAATGGTTTACACTGTTCAATACATTTCTCTAATATTTTGATAAATAAGTGAAGTAAATTTGATATGGGATTACTCATTAATGAGTACTTTTGTTAGATATCTGATTGATTTAGTAAGGTCTGTATAAGTTTGTTCTAAAGTCTGTATAAGATTGTAAAAATCAGTCATGTGATAAAGCGACACAAATTTCTGAAAACAAAAGTTTACCCATAACATTGTGTTTATTTTTATTTTTCTAGAGCAAGCAACCATAAAAATTAAACAACTGATTAAATAAGAACTGTTATTTTAGAGCACTGTACTGGAATTTCTTTAAAAGCTAAATTTGGTTAATGTAAAAACATCAATGTCATTGTGATGCTATTAATGTGCTCATATCTTCCAGGTATACAAGTCTGTAAGGTAGAAACTTTAAAAGAGCATTACATCAAGCTGGTGTTCTGAAGTTGTATGGTAAAAAAAAATATATATATATATTGGGGATTTATTTACTTGTTATCAATAAGATATGTAAAGTTTTAAGTTACTTTTTACATTGGGGAAAAATTTAAATATATTTTTAAGTTAATGAGCTCCTAATCTATGTAAAGGTTAAAAACTTTCAGCCTTTCTTTAATTCATGTTTTAAATGTGATATCATATGGTGTTAGCTAATGTTCATGTGACCTCAAACAATTTATGTAAACTGTGTAAGATGCTATTTAAAAAAAAAAGATCAGCTTTAGAACTAAATGACTTAAGATTTATATAGAGCCCTGCCTTACCTGAGATAAGGCTCTGTGTCTCATCTTACAACATGTGAGAATAACTACGAAAGCAGTAGGTCAGATGTTATTTAATTTAAAGTTACGTTCAGAAGTTTTTTTTTTTCTGTCAAGATTACTAGGATCTCAAAAAGGGGATATAATTTATAACTCAGCCAAAAATTCAGGGTAGCTATTACACAAACTAAGTATTTTTACTCTTGTTAATTTTATTTTGTAATTTCCTTATAAGTTAACTAAAGATTCCCTGTTAGTGTTTTACAAAAGAGTTGCTTTTGAACACAACATTGGTTAATTTAAGATAATAAGGCATCACCTACAAGACAGAAAAATACAGATCCCAAATAATAAAAAGATAAATAATTTTAAATTATAGACATTAAAGCACAGTACTCTTAATATAAGGCTGTTAAAATTTATTTGCTGGATGTTTAAGATTAGGATTTAAAATTTAATTTAAATGAAAAGGGACAATAAAACAAATTTTGGCTCTTGACCTCTGAGTCAGTTTGTATCCAGGGAACAGGAGACTTCTCTAAAGAACTTTGCAACTCTCAGCCACATAAACACCTGATCAGGAAGATTAATGAGGCCACTGGAGAACAGAAAGCCAATCAGTGCATTTTCTACGAAGAAGAGAGTCATCAGAGAAGGGAGATATTCCTGATGCTTCTGAGAGAAGCCACATGGTCAAGCAAGACCTGGAATCACCTAGCGCAAATGGCACTAGCAGAACTGAGAAGGTGCTCTCAAGTTTCCCCAGAAATGACTCCCATAAAATCTCAGCTGACTGTTAACAATAGATAGAAACAAAAGTCAGTTTTACTGCTTCATCTTAAACTCTTAGCAAAGACAGATAAACCCAAAATACAGCCATTCCTGGGCATTTTAAATAATAATAGTTATAATAATATTTTAACGTATACACTTTATGGTAGCCTCCCAAAATAAGTAAGACTGGAGGCTACAAAGAAAGATTCTCAGAGAGGAATGCCTGATGAGAATAAAAAGAGACTATCAAGAGGAGTTACCAGAGGCAGAAGTTTTTTGTTTAAGGCCTACAGATATTCCTAACCTACACAGGTAGGCTTGGTGTTTGCTAGTATGATTATCCAGCCCTGACTAACAGAATTAAAGGTTTCTCTATTACACACAGAGGTCATACTAGTAAAAGGAATTTGCAAGATCAGATGACATTAAATTATTAAACTGTATCTTATGGGGTGGGACAACTGTGACACTAAAAGTTAAATATTAAGTTGAAAGTCCTGATAACTGGGGATATTGAAGACAGATGAGGGGACATCTATACAGTGACTTGTTTCAGCAGCTGCAACATTTATTCAGTACTCATGGTTTTTGTTTCTCTCATAGAAGAACCCATCCCCAGATGACTTTACAAACTGTTCTACCACAACCAGACTTCAAACCGAACTGACTTCTAAAAGGCAACTCATGTCCCTCATGCTGTGCCCCCTCATGTCACCCTCTCTCAGCTCAGAAGAAGCCAAAATGAGTGACGCCACTCTTCTTACAACAATGGAGCCAAAAATAAATAGACTTTCATTTTAAGTAATTAATTAAGTCAGGTAAAATCAGGGAGACTGGTTTTGTGTGAGTTCAAAAAATATGGAGACTGTTACGTGAGGTATTAAAATTCCCTCAGTGCTCTTCCCCTACCCTATCAAAGATTTGAAAGGGACACATTAGAAAAGGCGGGAATGATAGACCCAACCTGATCTTTTATTAAAATTGGGATCCATCTTGCCACAAAGCCATGAAAAGAAAATTTTGGCTTAACTATAAATTACACCAAATTCTGAACCTGCTTGCAATGCCTGCCCGTGGCCTTGAACTCACCCATGCCTGGCTCTTTGACCAGGAACAGCCCTCTATGAAACTTTATTGACACCTCATAAATACTGGCCTTCCCTGGCCAGACAATGACCCTCTCTGGGGCTCTAATGGTCTTCATAAATTCTGATGTTGGGGCCAGCAAATATATATATATATATATATATATATATATATATATATATATATATATATATAAACTATGATTAGTTTGATGCTTGTCAAAGTTCTGATATTTTAACCCCCCTGTAGTGTAAAATTCTGGGTTATAAACCTGGGCTGTAGGAAATTTGGGTGGCTGTCTTGTTCCCACTGTTTTGGGAGGGAGAGGCCACCTGGGCAGTGGAAAATATAAGCTTGCTTTAACTTGATTTTAATTGGAGTCAGTGGTCTTTTCTTGCATCCTGGTCTAATAGGTAAATGCTATCAAACAAGGAGCTCTGCCAGCCTGAAGACTTCCTTAGAAACTGCCTCTGACGATGGGCACTTGACATATATGTTTTTGTCAGGAGCTTTAGCTTTCTTTCTAATGAGACCATCAAAGCTGGATCTGCATCTATGTGACCTGGAGGGCATGGTTTCTTGTTTTTCAAAGGACATGAGGCAGCAGTGCTGAATTCACTCTTTGTAGGTAAACTGTTGCCACTGAAGGCTAAGTGACTCCCCGTGTGGACTGTGAAGCAATTTGGTCATCCTCCACTTTTCGTGGTGTTTCTTGCTGCTGCACTGGGAATTTGTTATTTGCTTCACAAAATACAAGGAATTCAGCTGGGACACAGTGCTGGAGGGAGTTCTTTCACATGAGATGGGTCAGGGTCTGCAGGAGAATGCATCAACCAGGCTTCTATCCCACATAGCTTGTCCCCTTGACCATTGCACCTGATTCTGAACATTGTCCTGAAACATCTCCATATAACAAGATGCCTTATATGGAGAGTTATCAGACATATAAGTGATTCCTGGCTGCACAATGTCAGCCACAAGCCATTTGGAAGTCAATGGCAGATACACATGGCCCGACCACAGATGTTTTATCACACACCTGCACACCACAGCTCTGGGCCCACTACTCAGCAGGCTCCAACATACTGGTATCTCTGTTCTACATCATTTTCATGAAACCTAGTCAATCAAGGCACTGTCTGGTACACACTTCATCAGCAAGAGGACATTGAAAGGTTCTCCAGTGCCACCTGGTCATGAAAATTTCAAAAATTTCATGGTATTTATCTAGCCATTTTTCAAGGATGAATTTGGAGAAATTGTGGCTTTCAATTCATTCAGGAACCATTAATGTTTGAGGAAGCACATTTCAAGGAAACTCTGGAGAATTCTCAGAGGCAAGGCTTCCCAAAGAGTGGCCAAAAAGACACATGAAGCCAGGCCCATTGAGGTCTACAATGTGAGGCCCATGTGTGTTTTGACTGTCAACGATGGCTGCCAAGTCTTTCAGTATAAAATAATGTGATGCCCTGGCAGAGATTGACAATGCTCTGTGGAAAGCCACCCTGGGCATTGATCTCAGTTTCCAAAGGCAACTCTCATGCGTGGTCTCCTAAAATCCCAACACAATTCATGGCAATACTTCTCTGAGGTCAGTTCCTGAACTCAATCTGTAAGGGGAATCACACCAGAGTTCAAGCCCAGGTGGACCTAGGCATCTCTTCCAACCACCAAACAAATGACCACAATTAAAACCAAAACACTCCCAAATGGCCCTCATCTTCTTCCACATAGACACTCTTCATAACCTCTGGCTGGAGGTTTCCATGAGGGGCACAGCCCAAGACAGTTTTCCAAATAAACTCCCTTGCCCCTCATTTGCCTAAAGTCAGGGTGGCCTGGACTCCCTTCCTGTGAACCAATAGTGATCAAATAGTCCTGCTCTTAATACTGCTCTGCTTCTCTAATTTGAGGCCTACTGACTGTCTGGTATATATTCTTTATGTGAATTGGTGTCATGAGAAAACACAAGCCCTTATGTGCTAGCCTCTGTAGGGCTTTGAAGAACTGATTTGACACAAAGGATCCCTATTCTCACGTGATGGAGGTCAGGAAGCTTACAGAGGAAGGCGAGAGACTTCATCCACAATGACTGCTCTTTTGGCCATTTTCGTTTTGCATGCACACTTGGAAACTTTCTTTAGATCCATCAGGTGCTGAGAATCTAAGCCGCTGCCTCACACAGGGCAAAGAGGATGATTCAGCCACATCTCTTTCCAAAGCAATTAAGCAAAGAGCCACAGGTGATGCCCATTCATTTCCATTTGAAAACTCTTTTTTTCTGGCTTCACAAAGGGGTTTCCTGAGGCAAAGATCTTCCTGACATTTAGGAAAACAGAACAATAGGTAAGCAAAAGGCCCAGTGCAGTGTTTTTCCACTGAGACTTTAATGGTCACACTGATATGTGAGTTTTCTGAGATGCTTCTATTCTCTTCAGCTATCCAGTACATGGCCATGTCACAGAGCTTGGAGGTGGTACATATCTTGGAAACCAAACCATGAGGCTATTCTGGAGAGTGGCCAGTATTCAGGAAGAAAACAAGAACTTAGGAAGATAGTAGGTGTTGCCCATCCATAAGGCAAGCCTCTCTCCATTCTTAAATTGTGCAGTATGAATGTTGGGAAGCTTTCTACTAGACAGGACACAACCATTGATGCATTCGCTTTTCAAATGTCTACAACCACAGATACAGTGGAATGCACAGACATAGAAACACTCGCGTTGTCAAACTACTTTCTAGAAACATTCCAGTCCAAACAAACAAACAGTCTTTCCTACCTATTCTCAGAAAAGAGACAAAACCACAAACTCACACCAACACCCACAACGGCACCTCCTTCCCCCAAGTATGTTGGTGAATATATTGAGTGTCCTCTGACTGGTGGTCCATACTATGTTCCCCCAAAATGGCCTGTTCTGTCTCAGATCTGGTCTCCTTCGCCAACTCTGTGAAGTTGTCAGGAGCCATGGTTGAGCCACTACCTGCTTTCTCAGAAAAGGCTCCTCTTCAGAGGTCTCCTGACATTTGGCCATTATCACTTCAGTAGGTACCAACAAAGACTGACTCTGTCCTTGGTAAATCCAAACAATTGAGACCACTGGGACTGGGACTGGGACTTACTCTGGGTGCCTGGCTTCCTGGATCCCAAGTTCAGAGTGTTCCATCACCAAGGAAGTGTGTACTGATATTTGCTTCTAAGGGTCCCAGGAGATGGAGACTGCCCCTACTTTCTGTGACAGTTTCACAAGTTAGAATGGTATATCAACAATAGGCACCCGGGAACAGCTCTTCTCACAGGCCTGGTTTGGTCCATCTTCTCTATATTAAGAAGAGAAAGGCTGATTCAGATACATCTCTTCATCCTGACCCGGTTGTTTAACATTGAAAATGACTTTTGCTCTCTCAGGTCCTTCATAGCTGCCTTCTTCTCCATGTATCATTTCTGCATGGACCTTTGAGGTTCTCATCAGGTGGAAGATACCCTACTATCCAGTATTGGAAGACCAACTCTCTCCCTGATCTTCTGTAAAGTTAGATTGAGGGAACAGTGTATGGTTAGGGTTAACAACATGTTCAATTGGGTTAGGAATAATTCTGCAGGATGAATAATGGTTATGGGAACATGTGATATTTACAATATACAGTTGAAATATAGGTATGAAAACAGAAATCTAGGTGAGATTTGATGCCCAGAAGGGCATTGGGCCCTTGATTGGGATACTTAGCTTTGAATTAATTTCTGCACAGATGTCTCAGATAAATCAATATACAATGGTATAGGATATTGTACCTTGGATGATTGAATGTCGAAGAGAACATGCAGTCAAAAAGGGATAGTCGGTAGGATTAGAAAGATAGACGGTAGTTTTAGAAAGATGAGTGAGTATAGGATTTGGACAAAATGGTCTTTAGCAATAGGGTTTCATGTAGAGAGTGAATGTCAATGTCAGCACATGTTAAGAGGCAGTCACAATGATGAACTGGGGAAAATATATATCAATAGAGACATTAGGAAATCAGGCAAAGTATAAGGTGAGTAATAGGATTAGACATTTTCAACAGGTTTGAGGTTGAAGATATAATCTTAGGAAGAAACAAATATGTAGTCACCAATAGGATCCACATTTGAGAGCAATAGGCAAACTGGACATGGATGATTTTAGTAATCCATGTTCAATTTCCATTTAGGCTTTAGTACAATCATAAGTGTGACATTTGCTTTTTGTTTCCAGAATATTACTGTGATAAAATGTATATGTAGATCAGGTGACATGAGTATTTCTTTCACCATTTCTAGGAACAGTATTTTGAAGACGTGTAAATTAGTATTTTGAATACAAATAGGTGTACACTGTGTCTATGAATATAGAAATAATGCATGAATAGACCATACTGTGAATAAATAATATAACTGGTTCCAACTTAAATAATGGTTCAAATTGATATCTGAAAATATACAGGAAACCTTATATTGATATATATCCATTCATTCAAACCAGTTATACATCTAATGGTAATATTAGGGTTATGGTTTATCATGAAGAATGTGTGAGTTTTGCTTCAAAAGTAATTGTGGAAATCGAAAATAATGTGTTTGGAAAGAAGTCTCATGAAAAGACCAGTCATGTAACCTGGAGGAATACATGTGTTCTGAAGCAGGAAGTGATTGAAAGTGAAACAAAAGCCTTTAAATTTGTGAACTTGTGGATGAAATATATATCTTATGATGTGCATAAACTGAGGAAATAGTAATGTACAAGTGTTGAAAAAAATGAACGTCAAAATACACATCATGTCCTATAGAAATCTACTTGCATTTATATTAACCTGGGTCAATTAGTGTAAAAATATTAGGAGATGTATGCACAATTCACTTAACTTAGTTTTCAGTACTAGGAAACAAATACGTATTTCAGGAGGATGAATATGTCTTAGAATAATCTTATGAAAAGTTGATTATAAATACGCACTTAAATATTAATGAATTTAGGGAGTACATAATAAGATACATTTATTTCATATTTTGAAAACTCTGGAGAGTGTATATATATATATATATATATATATATATATATATATATATATATATTAAAATACACACACAGAAATTAAAAAGTATTAATATACAAGCCAAATGAAATTCACCATGAAATATATATCATCCACAGATCTAAAAATATTCATTTTACTGAACATGAATTTATGTATAATGTTGTTCAGCTAGGATACTCACTCATAGGTTGAATTTTCCGTTTCAACAGTGTTTAACAGGAGTGATCTCTTCTCACAATTTGTATCTGCCAAGTGAGCCACCTCACAAGAATATAAGTGTGGTACCAGGTAGGATTCTATATGTGCATATAAAAATATATGTGCTGAATAGGCTACAGAGAAATGGAGACATGAATTCACATATTTGTTAACTTTAAAAACACATGGAGAAGTGTTTCAACAAAAAAATGACTAGATTTAAAACTCCTACCATATATAATGCAAAAGGAACGTCCAAATGTTAACCTTGCATCCTCTGAACTACTTGTATTTCAATTTGGTTTGGTCTATTTTTATCCATCATAATAGGATTTGTAGTCAGAGTCTAGTAGGGAGTGGGTTACTATGAGGGATTCAGTATTTTGAATGAATAATTGGAAAATGAATCCAATGTGTATGCAAATATGTGCTACAAAAAAATCTTCCCACTCTCATCCAGAACAATGCCTTGACATTACCTTAGCCCCAAGTAAGATACAATTAGAGGAGAAGAGTTAGAAAATCTAGGAATACATATCTGGAATGGAAAATGCTCTGGAGTTCACAACACTGGAGGTGGTAGAGGAGTTTCCAAAAGTAATGGAGACTGTAAAAACTCCACAAACATGGAAGTGTGCAGGCCTCAAGACATCTGGGAAACTGTCTTTGAGGTTGTACACTTGAAATATATGTTGTTTTCAGGAGCTTTAGCTTCCTTTTTAGTGAGACCATCAAAGCTGTGTATGCATCTGTTACATGGAGGACATGGTTTCTTATTTTCCAATGAACATGAGGTAGCAGTGCTGAATTCTCTCTTTGTGGGTTTACTGTGGCCACTGGGGTCTAAGAATCTTTCCGTGTAGACTGTGAAGCCATTTGGTCATTCTCCAATTTTGTTGTGTTTCTTGTTGCTGCACTGGGAGTTTGGTATTTGCTTCACAAAATACAAGGAGTTCCACTGGGACACAGTGCTGGAGGGAGTTCTGTCACGTGTGGTGTGTAAGGGTCTGCAGGAGAATGCACCAACCAGGCTTCTACGCCACATTGCTTGCCCCCTTGACCATAGCAACTTGATTCTGAACATTGCCCTGAAAACTCTCCATCTAACAAGATGGCTTAATATACAAAGGTATGCTGGCTGCACCATGTCAGTCACAAGCCTTTGGAAGCCAAAGTAAGATCCACATGACCCCACCACAGATATTTTATCACACAACTGCACACCACAGCTCTGGGCCCACTACTCAACAGGCTCCACCATACTGGCAGCTCTGTTCTACACCATTTTCATGAAACCCAGTCAAGGAAGGCACTGTCTGGTACACTCTTGATCAGCAACAGGACATCCAAAAGTTCTCCAGTGCCACCTGGTCGTGGAAATTTCAAAAATTTCATGGTATTTATCTAGACATTTTTCAAGGATGAAGTTGGAGAAACTGTGGGTTTCAATTCATTCAGGAACCATTAAATTTTTAGGAAGCACATTTCAAGGAAAACTCTGGAGAATTTTCAGAGGCAAGTCTTCCCAAAGAGTGGCCAAAAGGCCACATGAAGCCAGGCCCATTGAGGTCTACAATGTGAGGTCCATGTGTGTTTTGACTCTCAACAATGGCTGCCAAGTCTTTCAGAATAAAATCATGTGATGTCCTGGCTGAGATTGACAGTGCTTGGTGAATAGCCACCCCAGGCTTAGATCTCAGTTTCCAATGGCCACTTTCCTGCATGGCCGCCTAAAATCCCAACACAATTAATGGCAATACTTCTCTGAGGTCAGTTCCAGAAATCAGTCTTTAAGGGGAATCGCACCAGAATTCCAGCCCAGGTGGACCCAGGATTCTCTTCTAACCACCAACAATTGACCACAATTAAAACCAAAAAACTCCCACATGGCCCTCATCTTCTTCAACATAGACTCTCTGAATAACCTCTAGCTAGAGGTTTCCATGACGGGCGCAGCCCAAGACCGTGTCCAAAATAAGCTCCCTTGCCCCTCATTTGCCTAAAGTCAGAGTGGACTAGACACCATTCCTGTGAACCAAGAGTGATCAAATAGCCCTTCTTTAATACTGCTCTGCTTCTCCAGTTTGAGGCCAACTGACTGGTATAGATTCTTTATGTGAATTGGTGTCCTGACAAAACCCAAGCACCTATTGGCTAGCCTCTGCAGAGCTTTGAAGAACTGGTTCGACCCAACGGATCCCTATTCTCACTTGATGGAGGTCAGGAAGCTTACAGAGGAAGGCGAGAGACTTCATCCACAATGACTGCTCTTTTGGCCATTTTGGTTTTGGATGCACACTTGGAAACTTTCTTTAGATCCATCAGGTGCTGAGAATCTAAGCCACTGCCTCACAGAGGGCAAAGAGGCTGATTCAGCCACATCCATTTCCAAAGCAATTAAGCAAAGAGTCACAGGTGACGCCCATCCTTTTCCATTTGAAAACTGATTTCTTCAGGTTTCACACAGGGGTGGCCTGAGGCAAACACGTTCCTGACATTCAGGACAACAGAACAATAGGTAAGCAAAAGTCCAAAGTAGTATTTCTCCACTGAGACTTTACTGGTCGCACTGATATCTGAGTTTTCTGAGATGCTCTCATTCCCTTCAGCTATCCAGTACATGATCATGTCACAGAGCTTGGAGGTGGTACATATCTTGGAAATAATACCATGAGGCTATTCTGGAGAGTGGCCAGTATTCAGGAAGAAAAGAGGAACTTAAGAAGATAATAGGTGTTGCCCATCCATAAGGCAAGCAGCTCTTTATTCTTTAATTTGGCAAGATGAATGCTGGGAAGCTTTCTACTAGACATGACACAACCATTGATGAATTCTCTTTTCAAATGTCTACAAAAACGGATTCAGTGGGATACACAGACATAGAAACACTCGCGTTGTCAAACGACTTTCTAGAAACATTCCAGTCTAAACAAACAAACTGCCTTTCCTACCTATTCTCAGAACATGAGACAAAACCACAAACTCACACAGACACCCACAATGGAATCTCCTTCCCCCAAGTATGTCTGTGAGTATCCTGAGTGTCCTCTGACTGGTGGGCCATACTATGTTCCACCAAAATGGCCTGTCCTATCTCAGACCTGGACTTCTTTGCCAACTCTGTGAAGTTGTCAGGAGCCATGGTTGAGCCACTACCTGCTTTCTCAGAAAAGGCCCCTCTTCAGAGCTCTCCTGGCATTTGGCCATTCTCACTTCAGTAGGTACTAAGAAAGACTGACTCTGTCCTTGGTAAATCCAAACAAATGAGACCACTGGGACTGGGACTGGGACTGGCTCTGGGTGCCTGGCTTCCTGGATCCCGAGTTCAGAGAGTTCCATCACCAAGGAAGTGTGATAGGTCACTTCCTTCACGAACTGAATGAGGTCACTGGGTTGGCAACCACTTTTTCCTAACAGTTGCTTCCAAGGGTCCCATGAGATGGAGGCTGCCCATACTTCCTGTGACACTTTCACAAGATAGAATGGTATATCAACCATAGGCACCCGGGAACAGCTCTCCACACAGCCCTGGTTTGGTCGATTTAATCTACATTAAGAAGAGAGAGGCTTTCAGACACATCCCTTCATTTTGACCAGGTTGTTTTACATGGAAGTTGACTTTTGCTCTCTCAGGTCTTTCATAGGTGTCTACATCTTCTTCAGGGATCATTTCTGCACGGAACTTTGAGGTTCTCAGCAGGAGGAAGATCCCCTACATTCCTGTATTGTAAGACCAACAATATCCTTGTTCTTCTGTTAAGTTATATTGAGGAAATATTGCATGGTTAAGGGTAATAACAGGTTCGATTTGGTTTAGGAATAATTCTGCAGGATGAATTATGGTATTGGGAACCTGCAATATTTACAAGAATATACTGGTGAAATATAAGTATGAAAACAGAAATCTAGGTAATATTTGAAGTCCAGAAGGGCATTGGGTGGCCTGAACACCCTTCCTTTGAATCAGGAGTGATCAAATAGCCCTGCCGCTAATACTGCACTGCTTCTCCAATTTGAGGCTTACTGACTGTCAGGTATAGATTCTTTATGTGATTTGGACACATGAGAAAACCCAAGCACCTATTGTCTCATGCCACAGCAAATGGTTTATTGGGGGTCCAGCATGCTGGGGCTCAAAGCTCACTTCAGAGGAGGAAAGAACAAAGAGCCCTGAGAACAACTTGAGAAGAGATTATATACAATCTTTAGAGAGTGCAGGGACTTTATATACATCATAGCCTCCTTTAGCAAATATCATATACTGTGGGAAAATCAAATAACAACTCTAAAACATGATTAGCACATTCATTGGCGGGAACAGTTCGGGCAGGGGGTGATTGGTCAGCCCTGAGAAGGGGTATACATTTAAACTGATTGGTTGAAGCCCTGAGATGTATACGTGCTGAGATGCACGGTTTCTGGGAAGGGGTTGTTAAGTAACTAGGTGGTCAGGAAAGATTTCAACACATCTAATGGGCAGTTCCGGGAATTGTCTTCACTGACACAGGAATTTAAGGTTCTGAGCACAGCTTGTAAACTTTACAAAACCTGGTTCTTTACGTTTCAATTTTAATTTCTTTAATTCTTTCATTTCTCCTTTTAAAAGTAATGAATCATAATTTTTGTGGGGTCTCACATTCTATTTCTGCCAGTGAAGTGTATTTCTGTCTGATTACCATGAGTTTTACCTGCCCAATCTGAGCCTGGAGAAAGGAAACTATGAGGTTAAGCAAACAAGGTCCCACAGTTATCAACACCATAAGCATGATCAGGGGTCCAGCTAAGGCTGATAGGAGTGTAGTTAACCAGGGGGACAATGTAAACCATGACTCAAACCACACTTGTTGAATCTCCCTTTCTCTCTGGTGCTCTTCAAGGCATTTTCTCAATTTACTCATGGATTATTTTACAACTCCAGTATGGTCAGCATAAAAACAGCATTTTTCTCTCAGTACAGCACAGAGGCCCCCCTCCCTTATTAAATGGAGGTCTAATCCTCACCTGTTCTGTAAAACAACTTTAGAGAGAGAGGTTAAGGATTCCTGCAAAACTGTGATGGAGGTCTCTAACGTCTTCAAGTCTTGATTTATTGCTGTTTCTAATCAGTCCATTTGTTGTGACCCATGGATCATATCAGCTGTTCCTGTACCCACTCCTGCAGCAGCTCCTAGCCCCAATAGGATGGCTAGAGTAAGGGACACTGGCTCCCGGCAAAATCGGGCTGTTTGTCCACCTAGTAGACCTTCAAAGGATTCTGGATCATGATAGAGCACCCTGGGGGGTATCTGCACCATTACACAATAATGTACAGAGCTGTCAAATACCTGGGCTGAAATGCAAGGAGTTCTGACTGTGTGGAGTTCAGTACCATAAAGGTTCCTTTAATTAGTTCCCAGGGGGAGGAGTCAGCTGTACTCTGGACTGGGGAAGTAGGCAAAGACGGAAACTGCGAAGTATGAGATGGTAGAGGGGTTTTGGTAGATCTAGGCATGGGAGGTTTAGGAGGCTTAATTCCAGACTTGAATGGATTGGGCCCTATTGCTGTGGGATTTTCTTCCTTTTTAAGCCGAATGGTGAACCAGAGACCAAAGTCATAGCCAGGGCCATTAATATAGAATCGCATTCCCCAAGTATTTCCCATAGGCCATGTTGTTCTGAGGTAGCCCCTTCCTTTGGAAGTGAAAGTTATATTGAGGGGGTAACATAGACTATTTTTTCCACAGCAGGTTTTTGACACCACTTGGATAGCGGCACATTTATTGGGATCAATCCAGATGTCATTTCATCCTACCGAATCATACTGTCTGGGGAGTTTGGGTTTCACAATGTAGCTCCCGTGTGTTCACAACCCCAAGATCTACAATAAAAGTCACTGGGTCCTCCACAGGTTTGGGCCTGTTTGCGATTTCAGAAATCAGCTGGGCACACTTAATAAACAAGACTGGCTAGTTTACACCTGAGCTGGGGAGATGACATCAATAATTCATGGGGTAAGTTGGTTTGGGCTTTAGTGGGATCTGTGTGGGGTCCACTATGTCAGGGAGATCCCAGTCAGAGAGGCCTATGGCAAGCTGACAAATGTCCGGGTGGAGAGATGGCCACCAAGTCCATAAGGGGGCTGTATGTGAAATAGACCACACTACTTGCCCAGTAGGATTTATAACTTGCCATTGTTGCTGAACAGGCTGATGGGGATTAGGACTGCTGGTGGTCAGGGGAAGAATCCATAGCCCTACCCACACCACAGACATGCAACTTGAGAGGGTTACCAGTCTGTTCCAGTTTCCAGCCAGAGTATGGACAGGGCACAGGATTGAGATGGGAGGCATGGATCCAGGAAGTGATCCCATCCACTTTCACCACTGTAGGTGTTATAAGCAGCACCTGGTATGGTCCTTTCCAGCAGGGTTCCAGGGATGACACCCGATACTGTCTCATGTAGACGAAGTCTCCCACTTGATATCGATGTGGAGTTCCCTCGTCTCCAGGATGATAAGCAGTGGCCAACTGTTTCCACAGGTATCGCTGGGTGCTGGGTTTGTTCAAGGGCTTTAAGTCTGTCTAGCAAGGGTGTGTGAAAGGAATCATTAATCTCAGAGTTGGGGTTAGGTCCCTTAATGGAGGAGGGGCACCGTAGAGAATTTCATAAGGGGTGAGGTTACACAAAGGGGCGGAGGGGTATTTCTTGCACGAAAAAGTACATGAGGTAGGAGCATAGTCCAATTTTTTATGCCGGTCTCCAAGATTAATTTCGTTAAGTCTCTTTGATGGTTCTATTCATCGTTTCTACCTGTCCTGAGCTCTGGGGTCTATAAGCACAATATAACTTCCAAGTAATCCCCAGGGTCCTGGAAAATCCCTGACTTACCTGGGCCACGGATGCTGGTCCGTTATCAGACCCTATTACCTTAGGCAGGCCGAACCTTGGAAAACTGTCTTCTAGGATCTTTTTGACCACCATCTGAGCTGTTTCTTTCTTCATGGGGAAGGCTTCGACCCATCCTGAAAAAGTATCTACAAAGACTAGGAGATATTTAAGTCCATACCTTGCTGGCTTAATTTCAGAAAAGTCCACTTCCCAGAATTGTCCTGGTCTGGTTCCTCGTATGCGCTTCCCTGCAGGAATCTTGGATGGGAAAGTATTAACTAATTGGAAGACTTGAAAAGCTCTAGTCACCTGCTCAGCTATTTTTTCCTCTTTGAGTCAGTCAATAATAAGTCCTTTCTTCGGTCCTTTAAGAGTGCCTATAACTTCTTTGAACCTAAGTGGTTTAGCTGGTGTACGTCTTTGACATAAAGGTGGGCTTTTTGAAATTGTAAACTTGGCTCTGTAGGGTCCCAGATTTCTGTATCTGTCTCCTCAGATGATAAGTTGCCTGAATGTTCCGGGGCAGCCAAGTCTCCTGATTTTTGTTCCCCCCGGTGTGGAAAAAGTTAACAGAGTCACTCTGTTTAGGGCTGCCAATTAAGCTTCCTCATCTGCCCTTCTGTTTCCAACTGCCACAGGGTTGTTTCTCTTCTGGTGCCCGGGACAGTCCACTATAGCTAGTTCCTTATGGCCCTGCACTGCTGAGCCAAGGTGGAGGATCTCATCTTTATTTTTTATTTTTTTCCCGGCAGAGGTTAATAGCCCGCATTGTTGGTAAATAGTCCCGAGCATATGAACAGTGGCAAATGCATAGAGGCTATCAGTTTATATGGTGGCCCTTTTCCCTGTTGCTAGTTCCAATGCTTTCATAAGGGCAATCAGTTCTGCTTTTTGGACTGATGTCCCTTCTGGGAGACCAGAGTATCAGATGAAATCAGTTTTGCTAACTGCTGCTGCTCCAGCCCGCCGCTTACCATCTTGGAGGAAGCTGCTGCCATCCGTAAACCATACGACTTCAGGGCGAGGCAGTGGCTGATCCTTCAAGTCTTGTTGTATACTGGTTTCCTTGCCAGTATGTGTTGACACTCATGAGTGACGGGTCTTGATGATTCTTCTGGCAGCAGTGTAGGTGGGTTGAGTGGAGCAGGGGGTCCCAGCGTTATTCTGTCTTTGTCAAGCAAGAGGCTCTGGTAGTGGTTTATTCTGGAGTTTGATTGCCACCTCTCTGGAGGCTAACAGATGATGCTCTCCAGGGCATGGGGGGCTATAATGGTTAGCTTCTGTCCCAACGTTAATTAATGAGCATCTTTTATTAGAAGGGCTGCCGCTGCTATAGCACTTAAGCAATGGGGCCACCCGCTAGCCAATGGGTCCAGTTTTTTGGATAAATACGCTACTGGCTTTTTCCAAGGTCCCAAAGACTGAGTGAGCACTCCCCGTGCTATTCCTTTCTTTTCCTTGATATAGAGAGTGAAGGGTTTTCTACATCTGGGAGTGCTAAGGCCGGAGCAGATAGCAGCACCTTTTTTTGACATTATCAAAAGCTTGTTGGTGCTCAGGGGTCCATTGGAAGTGGGCATCCCCCTTTATCAGCGGGTATAAAGGGGCAGCCAGAGATGCGAACCCAGGAATCCATAACCTGCAAAAGCTGGCAGTCCCAAGAAACTCTCTGAGTTTTCTCTTATTAGATGGGGGCAGTATCTGCAAAACGGTTTTTTTTCTGGGCTCAGGGAGCCATCGTTTGCAACCCCTAAGAGAATAACCCAGGAAGATTACTTCTTGCGGACAAGTTTGGGCCTTTTGGCAGAAGCCATATATCCAAGCCGAGCAAGCTCGAATAATAGTGCTTGGGTCCCAGACTCATAGGTCTCCTTGGTGTTGGCTGCCAGTAGAAGATCATCCACTGTTGGAGTAGGGTGACTTCGGGGTGTGCAGTTTTGAAGTCATTGATGTCTCTATGGAGGGCTTCATCAAAGAGAATGGGGGATTTTTTGAACCCCTGTGGGAGTCTAGTCCAGGTTAGTTGGCCAGATGTTCCAGGTTCTGGGTCTATCCACTCTAAAGCTAACAGCAACTGACAGTCCTTATGTAGAGGCGAGAAGAAGTAAGCATCTTTTAAGTCCAGCACAGTGTACCATTTCTGCTCCGGATTCAGAGTGCTAAGCAAATTATATGGATTGGGTACTGTGGGGTGAATGTCCTGCACTCTGTTGTTTATCTCTCTTCGGTCTTGAACAGGACGGTAGTCCCCAGTTCCTGGCTTTCTTACTGGTACCGGGGGGTGTTCCAGGCTGATTGACAGGGCCTTAGGACCCCAAGACCCAGGTATTTATGAATATGGGGCCTTATCCCATCCTTAGCTTCTTTGCTTAGAGGATATTGTTTAACACTAATTGGAGACGCAGAGGCTTTTAATTCTACTACTATTGGAGGTTGTTGATGGCTAGACCTAACCCAGCAGTTTCTGCCCAGGCATTAGGATAATCTTTTATCCATTTCTGGGGTAGTTTGCCTGTTTGATCAGTCCTAGGGGGCGCGAAGAGTTGATGTTCATCTTCTACAGACATAGTCAAAGATGTTACTATGGGAGTTAATACTGCAGGCTTTAGAACCCCCACTTGGGGACCATTAGGGTTAAAGGTTATTCTAGTCCTGAGTTTGGTAAGCATATTCCTGCCCATCAATGGGGCCGGGCATTCTGGGATTACTAGGAAAGAGTGGTGGAGTTTTTCCTTTCCGAGGTCCATATTCATCTTAGTTGTCCAAGCCTGATATCTACTGCCATTAGCCCCTTGAACTAGGGACGATTTAATTGATAGGGGGGCCAGTGAAGTCTTAAGGGCTGAGTATACTGCTCCTGTAATCACTTCAAAGTTCACTGTGTTCCCCTCAACTTCAAATTTTACTCTGAGCTGGGGGAGGGGATCTGAGCCCCGAATTTCCTAGTCCTCTTCTAGAGTCAGCACGGTGGGCTGGCGTGGCTGCTTCTTTTGGGGGCACTCTTTGGCCCAGTGTTCTTTTTTATTACAGTGGGCACATTGATTTGAGGCCAACAGCAGCCTTTGGCATGGGCCCAGGTATGCCTTTATGTATCCCTGCTTTTTAACTTCTGGCCTATTTGCTGCTGTGACCAGAACCTTAGGCAATGCTTTACTCTGCCATTTGCTTCTTTCCTCCTTCTTTTGTTCCCTTTCCTTCTCTCTCCTCTATTCCCTTTCCTCCTCAGTTTCTCTCTTATAATATACTTTCTCAGCTTCTCTGACTAAATCTCTTAAGGTCATATCTTATAATCCATCTAGACGTTGTAACTTTCTCTTAATATCTAGGGCAGTCTGCTCGATAAAGGCCATTGCAACAGATGGCTTTTGGTCTTCTGCCTGAGGATCAAAAGGAATATATTTCCTATACGCTTCCATAATTCTATCCAGAAACATAGAAGGAGACTCATTAGGCCCTTGGATAATCTCTCTTACCTTGGCCAAATTAGTCGGCCCTCTGGCGGCCGCTCAGAGACCCACTATTAGAGAACGGCGATAAGTGGACAGATGCTACCTACATTCAAAGGTGTTGGGGTCCCAGTTGGGTCGGTTCATGGGCCCGTAGGGACAGAGAGGGAGCATCACTGGGGCTTCCGAGTTTTATATTATTTATCTCCTGCGGGTTCCTTTAGGTGGCCCAGCTTCCTTCAGGGGAGCAGGGTCTGCTGCTGCTGCGGGGAAGTCCCCTGGAGGGCTTGGGTCTGGCCCAATTGCCTCTAGCGGCGGAGAGGCTGAGTCAGCGGCGGGAGGATCATCTGGAACATGTTGTGGGTTGGGGAGCGAGGGTAGAGGATAAGGAGAGAGAGGAGTGTCCAGTCTTCTGACTCAGAATGGAGGGAAGAGGGGGAGGAGCAGAATGTTGGAATGATAAGATCGTGGGGGAAGGGGTATATGGCTGTTAATCTAGGTGGCCAAGTGGCCCCGGTGAAAGACAATATCTCTGACTTTTCGGATTAGAGGGAAGTGGAAGGATTCTTCTCGGGGCCATCCGACTCCTAGGATGGGCCATTCTGAAGCACAGAGAGTCTGCCAGATCCGGCATTTTACTGAAAAAGAAAGATTCTTGGTACTTGAGCGAACATCAGTCCAATGATCAAGGTTAAGGGACAGAGGCATGGAAGTGCTTTGTCCCATAATGTCCCATAATGGGAGTTACTCAAACAGGGACAGTGAATACACAAACGTGACACAGACAAAGACAAACAGTAAACGTTTAACATGAGTCCAAGAAAAAGATTAGAACTGAGTAACTGGCCAAACCTGATGGGTTAGACAATAAAGACAGACAGTAAACTCAACATGAGTTCCTGACAATGAACAAAACTGAGTAGCCAGCAAATCCTGATGGGCTGGAAAACCGAATCCTGAAGCAAAAAATTACCGAGTTGAGGAATCTACTAATCCTCAATTTCCCGAGTCCTCTGGAGTTTCCCCCAGGGACGTGGTCTGTGACTCTGTGACACATCTGTCAGCCACCATCGCAGAGAGCTAATGTTCTTCACCGACAGCCATTTTGCCAAGCCCTAACCTGAAACCTGAAACCAGAAAGAGGCACCTTAATTACTCTGAAAGGAGTCCATTGGGGTCTTTTGTTCATCACTGCTGGATTTCTCAGCTAGGGCCTCCAGATGAAAAGGTGGGCCGAACGTCGGAGGAAAAGACCACCAAGAGAATTTCTCATGAAACAGCAAAGGGTTTATTGGGGGTCCAGCATGCTGGGGCTCAGAGCTCACTTCAGAGGAGCAAAAAACAAAGAGCCCCAAGAACAACATGAGCAGATTTTATATACATTCTTTAGAGAGGGCAGGGACTTAACATACATCCTAGCTTCCTTTAGCAAATCACCATATACTGTGGGAAAATCAAATAACAACTCTAAAACATGATTTGCACATTCATTGGTGGGAACAGTTCAGGCAGGGTGTGATTGGTCAGCCCTGAGAAGGGGTATACATTTAAACTGATTGGTTGAAGCCCTGAGATGTATATGTGCTTAGCTGCACGGTTTTTGGGAAGAGGTTGTTAAGTAACTAGGTGGTCAGGGAAGATTTCAACACACATCTAATGGGTAGTTCCGGGAATTGTCTTAACTGCCACAGGAATTTCAGGTTCTGCGTGCAGCCTGGAAACTTTACAGAACCTGTTTCTTTACGTTTCAATTTCAATTTCTTTTATTCTTTCAGAACCTTACAAAGGAAGGCGAGAGACTTCATCAACAATGACTGCAATTTTGGCCATTTTGGTTTTGGAAGCAGACATGGGATCATTTTTAGATCCATACGGTGCTGGTAATCAAAGCCACAGCCTCACACAGGGCCAAGAGGCTGATTAAGACACATCCCTTTCCAAAGCAATTACTTCTCTGAGGTCAGTCACTGAACTCAGTCTCTGAGGGGAATCACAAAAGAGTTCAAGCCCAGGTGGACCCAGTCATCTCTTCCAAACTCCACACAAATGACCACAATTAAAACCAAAACACTCCACCAAGGCCCTCATCTTCTTCCATATATACATTCATCATAACCTCTGGCTGGATGTTTCCATGAATGGCACAGCCAAAGAGAGTTTCCAAAATAAGGTCTCTTTCCCTTCATTTGCCTAACCTCAGGGTAGCCTGGACACCATTTCTGTGAACCAGGATTGATCACATAGGTCTGCCATTAATACTGCTCTGCTTCTCCAATTTGAGGCCTACTGACTGTCATGTATAGTTTCTTCATGTGATTTGGAGTCATGAGAAAACCCAATCATCTCTACAGGGCATGAAAGAACTCATTTGTCCCAAAGGATCCCTATTCTCACTTGATGGAGGTCAGGAACCTAAAAGAGGAAGGTGAGAAACTTCATACACCATGACTGATCTTTTTTGCATTTTGGTTTTGGATGCACACATTGGATTTTTCTTTAGATCCAACTGGTGCTGAGAATCTAAGCCACTACCTCACACAGGGCAAAGAGGCAGATTCAGACACATCCCTTTCCAAAGCATTTAAGCAAAGAGCCACAGGTGATGCCCATTTATTACCATTTGAAAACAGTTTTCTTCAGGATTCACAAAGGGCTGGCTTGAGGCAAAGACCTTCCTGACATTCATGGCAACAGGCAAATAGGTTAGCAAAAGGCCCAAAGCAGGGTTTCTCCACTGAGACTTTCCTGGTCACACTGATATCTGAGTTTTCTGAGATGCTCGCATTCCCTTCAGCTATCCAGTACATGGCCATGTCACAGAGCTTGGAGGTCGTACATATCGTGGACACAAAACCATGAGCCTATTCTGGAGAGTGGCCAGAATTCAGGAAGAAAACAGGAGCTTAGGAAGATAGTAGGTGTTGTTAACTAGATTTATAACACTTACCCTATATCATGCAAAAGGCAAGTCCAAATATACACCATGCCTCCTCTGAACTGCTTGTATTTCTATTCTGTTTGGGTTATTTTTCTCCATCATATTAGGATTAGTTGTCAGAGTGTAGTAGGGTATGGGTTAGTGTCAGTTGTCCCGGCCGGCGGGACACATCAACGTGGGCAAGAAACTTAGTTGGGGAGGAATGAAGGGACAAGAGACACGAGAGATTACAGCAAGACTGGAGTTCTGATCATGCTGCAAACTTTTATTGTTCTCACATGGAAATTTATATGCTGTGGATGGGAAAGCTCTCTTATCGGCAGTTGCTGGATGTCTTCAGAAAGTGAGATAACCTCAGGATGTTGCCGGAAGACAGATGGCTGCAGGATGTCTCAGGGAGATAGATGGCTGCGGGATGTCTCCCAGGCAGGATATCTCCCAGGGGGCTGTTTCTTTTCAGTGTCAGGCTATACTTTGAAGGAGAACTTCCTTCTAGCCCCTGACCTCTCCCCCTTTCTTATATAAAATATTTGACCATACCTTACCGGCCAATGTTTTAGGGGGTGATAGAGGCTCTGTTTCTCTAGCAGGCCTTTGAATATCTCCTGATTCGAGAGAGCATGTTTACAAGATTTCGTGGTGGCCTTGGCATATTTTTGGAGGAGACGGCTTTAAAAGGGAAGCATGCCGACCGCCATGCACCAGAGCGTGTCACTAAGAGGTCTTCTGTTTTGGTATCCGTGGATCCATCCTCCTGCAGTCCATCCTGCATCCTCCGTTATTATGGCCTAACGTCCTCACTCCATGGGTGCATCCCCCCCCCCAAGTGAAGGGGCCCATGGAGGACGAACCCTTATGGCAATGGCAGAAGATGGTTGGTCAGAGCTGTTACTTATAGTTTAATGTAAGAAAGAGAGATCTGTGGGGATGTAAACTTAAGAAATAAGCCTGTGAGAAGGGTAGAACATCCTTTTAAATGTTGGCAGCATGGTCTTCCATCTCCAGGTGATGACAGTGGACCTGTATGGGCTTAGAGGCCAAAATATTAATCTGTTCTATAATAAATTGTACAAGCCTGTTTATAATGCAGGGTCCTATGGACACCATTAAAAGTAAACCCAACAAAGGGCCTAATAGGGGAAGAAGGTAGGGTAGAAATCCATTAAACCCAGTCCAGAGGGGATTTTCAAAAAGTTCCCTTCATCTCTTTTCTAGATCTTCTTGAAGCTGCTTAATTTTTGTGCGTACTATGACTGATTTATTGGCATTAAAGCAGCATCGTGCCCCTAAGGCCAAGCAAATACCTCCCTGGTTAGCTGTCAGTAAATCTAAGCCTTCTCTGTTTTGAAGGAACACTTCTGCCAGGGAGTCTACTAGGTCCTGCAAATCTTTAATGGTTCCTGATAGAGTTTTTACATCATTTATAAGTTGTTGAGACAGGCGACGCTAAGAGTGTATAGCCATGCCTAAGCCAGCTGTACCTGTGTTCACAGCAGCTGTTATTCCAAGGCTGGCAAAGAGTGGTAAGGCCTGTATTGCCCGCCTGTGTCTTTTGACTAAGGTGTCTAGACTAGGAATGCATAGAGTTTTGTCTCCTGGGACAATAGTTATATCAGGGAGTAATAAGGCAAGAACACAGCCAACGGTCCAATTCGATGGAAGCCTCAGGAAGGCCGAGTTTCCTCCACACATAAAAACTGTGCCATTGGAGGGACAAAGAGATGGGGTGGGTGAGGAATAGTTTTGTACTGTTGAGCAATTTCCAAAGGAAGGAACTCCAACATCAATATCATAGGTATTATTTTGCATCGCGCCTAAAAGACATATTGTAAAAGTGCCTATAGACTGTACTTTAAAAGGAAATCTGGGTTGGCATGTATTATCATCGTCTATGATAGAATTAATAGGAACTGCAATAGGCATGATTGCCCCTGTTGTCATGGAGAGCCAGCAATCACCAGCAAAGGTGGGGTTGGAATTATTAAGCAAGGAGAAGGTAGTTTCCAAAATATCTAATATATTGTTATCTAAACCGGGGAGCTGGCATTTTCTCTATATTAAGAGATGATATGTGAGCTCAGGGATTTGGGGTTTCAAAAGTTTGATTATCTGAGGATGCTTGACAGCATAAGGGAATCCTCCACCATCAGCGACCCCTGTAGGTGCCTTAATGGGGCAGAAGGGGGGTTTACCAACAGGGCCTTGGCACCCAGCTGACTGTAGCTTGGTGTATTTGCCTTCTCCTCCCCGGTCAAAAAGAACGGGGGTATAATGAATAGTGGTCCCTCCTGCTGCATGAGTTTTAGTTAGGGAGGCTTCAAAAAATTGTTCTCCCTTCTTGTTGACACAAATTGAGGCTGACGCATAACAAGTGGCATGCATCTCTTGGGTATGCGTTCAAGTTGCAGAACAATTTTAGAGAGCATTACTTGTACTAGGGGGAATAATCTTTGGCTTGTTAACACATACCAATTTAGGCTGATGAACTCCTCTGAGTTTATGGTCAACCTCGGCCCGGAGGTAAGCCACCTTAGTCACGCAGTCAGCAGTCTGGGTCAAACTAGTGGGAGCCTGAGTCCAAGATCCTCCCTTGCGTTCACAGGGAGGGCCAAAAAGGTACTCCATGATGTTGGAAGGTGGAGGGCCAAAGCCTCCGTGTACAATCCTGTTCAGCAGAAGTGCCTTAAGTAGGATCCTCACACAGATTGTTGGCTGCATCTGAAAAAGAGGAAAATTTGTCCTCAGGGTGAGGGCCTCCATCCCTGTGTTGAGGTAAGCCATTAACCTGTTTAACCAGGCGTTCTGGTAACCATCTTGGGGCTGCTTGCTCTTGGTCCAAAACACAAGCTGAGCCTCGTCCACAGATGAGGACAGGACCTGGGCCTTTCCATTTATTTGTAAGGGGATTGTGCCACATAACAGGTGGGCGAACAGAATTGGACGAGGATTGCCAGTGTCAGTCTGCAGCCGAATGGCCTTCATTGTCTAGGGAAAGAAAAATAAGGGCAAATAATGCATGATTAAGGCGATGCCTGTGAGTGGTAAATACAAGTGCAGAAGCATTAAAGCGGGTTAGCCAAGTCTTTAGGTAAGGTGGGCACGTTCCACAATGCCTGAGGCTTGTATGGAATTCCAGTAGTATGACAAATTTGCGAGGAAGCACAAAACTGTTTAAACTTGGCACTGGTATATGCAGGACAATTATCTTTTTTTTTAATATGTATTGGTTTACCCATTACGGAAAACACTGAAACAAGATGAGAAAGGACATCTTTGATAGCCTCTCCAGAATGTGGTGATGCAAAAATAAGGCCGCTGAAGGTATCTACAGAAACGTGTATATATTTGGTTTTTCCAAATTCAGAAAAATGAGTAACATCCATTTTCCAAAACTGATTGGACAGTAATCTTTGGGGGTTAACTCCCAAGTGTTGAATGGGGAGGGAGACAGGGCAACCAGGGCATGCTTTTACTATTTCTCGTGCCTGTTGCCTGGTAATTTTACATAGTTATCTAAGGTTCTGGAAATTTAGATGGTGAAGATTGTGTAAATCCGTGGCCTTTTGAATGGAGCCAACAAAAATTGAAAAGATGAAACGAGTTGCTGCATCAGCTTTGGCATTACCTTGTGTTAGAGGGCTGGGAAGATCAGAGTGTGCCCTGATGTGTCCTAAGAAAAATGGGTGTTGTCTGGCCTGAATTAGCTTCTGAAGCTGGTGAAACCGATGGGCCACATTGGAAGAAGCCTTAATGGTGGGTGAAATCTGAAGCAGGGGCACAGAATGAGCAATGTAGGCACTGTATGTATAAATATTAACAGGATTATCAAGAAATGTTTTAAAAGCTTGTGTTATGGCAAACAATTCCACAAACTGTGCTGAATGATAGACAGTATCAAAGGTGTTAGGTTGGTTATTGACAACAAAGACTGCTAGGCCATTACTGGAACCGTCTGTAAAGACAGTAAGGACTTGAGGAATGGGAGCCTTTTGAGTAATTTTGGCAAAAATAAATGGATGTAACTGGACAAAATATAAAAGGGGGTCATTGGGGAGGTGGTTATCAATTGTTCTCAAAAAGCCATTCATTCTCTGTCTGTAGTAAAAATTGGGTTTGATCTTTAGTATATGAAATTAAAATATTATCATGGTCTTTGCCAAAATGTTGTCGAGATAGCAAACGACATTTAAAAATAATAGAAGCTACCTGAGAAAGAAAAACAGTAATAACCTTGGAGAATGTGGTGGGTAAATGGACCCAAAGCAAAGGCAGCCTTTATTTCTAAAATGTGTATTTCGCTACCGAAATATTCCTGTGGGTGTATGAGGAGTGTGTAAAATAACCAGAACCAGAGGATGGTTATAAGAATGTTCTGTAAAAAACTGTTTGGCAATGGCTTCTGTGACTTGGTTTAATGCCTGTCATGCCTCGGGAGTAAGCTTTTGAGGGGAGGAGGGGTGGGAATCACCTCTCAAAATATCATTAAGGGACAAAAGTATACAAGTGGGTAATTTTAAATATGTTTTTAGCCATTGAATATTCCCCGGTAATTTTTGAAAATCATTAAGGGTGTGAAGATGGTCCACCCATAGTTGTATCTTAGGAATTTGGATCTGATTATCTTGAAGTTTAAGGACCAAATAGGTATAACAGTCCTGTGTTTTAACCTTATTAGGAGCTATCTGTAGTCCCAAGGTTGTGAGGATTTTGTAAAGGTCCAAGTAACAATTATTAAGGTCATGGTTATTAGGTGCAGCAATTACAAATCATCCATATAATGTAAAATATAAATTTGTGGCCATAGCTCTCTCACAGGGTCTACTGCTTGAGCAACATATTTTTGGCAAAGACTAGGGCTGTTGGCCATACCTTGGGGAAGAACCTTCCATTGAAATCTCTGCATAGAGCCCTGAAAATTAAGGTGAGGGAGACTAAAGGCAAAATAGTATCTATCCTCAGGATGTAAAGGAATGGTAAAAAAAAACAATCTTTTAAGTCAATAATCATTTTACAATAGTTTTTGGGAATAGCCACTGGTGTGGGAATGCCTGGCTGTAGTGCTCTTATTCTGCACATAGGTTTATTAATGGCACACAAATATTGTAAAAGGCACCACTTGCCTGATTTTTACTTGATAACAAAAATTGGAGTATTCGATGGTGAGGTTGAGGGCTCTACATGGCCGGCTGCCAGCTGTTCCTGCACTAACATGGAGGCAGCCTCCAAATTTTCTTGGGTAAGGGACCATTGATCCAACCACACAAGAGTCTGAGTCTCCCAAATAATTTTATCTCCATGGGGTACAGGAGAGTCAGAGACTGACACTAAAAATCCGAATACCCAAGTCCATATGTATTTCTTTTTTGTATGGGTTTTATTGGCTCAACCAGTCCTTGTCTCAGTCTCCCAAGGCCTATACCAGGGACAAAATAAATACGAAGCATTTGATGAGTCACCATGGAATTGGGACTGGCATGAATGACTTCCATTTGACTCAAAATATCTCGGGCCCATAGGTTAACAGGGAGGTCAGGAACAATGAAAGGAGTGACAATTCCCTTATTACCCTCTTTATCAGTCCAGATAAGAGCCGTAGAGCTGACCAGAGGATTTTTTGACTGTCCTATCCCTTTAAGGTCAGTCAAGGATGGGGTGAGGATCCAAGCTGATGACCAATATTTTTGAGAAATAATTGTGGCATCAGCTCCAGTATCTAGAATTCCTTGGAATTCCTTTCCTTCAATAAGTAAGGAAATGGTGGGTCTATTTTGAGAAACGGGTTGAACCCAATTTACATCAGAGCAGCCCAAGGAGGCAGTCCCCCGCGGTAGGTTTGGGTGGTTAAGTGCCTCCTGGATTCAAGGGAAGGAGTATTAATTGTGCAAGACTTGTTCCTGCTGGGATGGCCAAAACTCCATTAATAGCTGTGGCCATTATTTTTTTTCTCCAGTGAAGTCATTATAATTAATGCCATGGAAGACCTGAACACCATGTAAGTTAGTAGAGGCTCTTCCAAAAATAAGGGCACAGATATGAGATGGAGGGGGACCCATAATTCCAGTGGGTATTATCTGGGGCCCTTGCATTGAGTCTAATATAGTTTCAGTAGTGGCACAGATGTCCAATCCTGCGCTGCCTGGAGTGGCTAGTTGGAGGGAAGCAATTGTGGAGAAGAATTTTGAGGTAGGTTGGGAGTTTGGAAGGGAAAAAATCTTATTGCCCCTGGTTTTGTCCTGGGGGATGTCGTGCCCCGGGGCTGGCCCCGCAGGGAGTTTCCCAAGAAGCAGGAAAAAATAGGCTGTCTGAGGGCATTTGTCTTAGATCTACACTCACTGGCCCAGTGATGACCTTTACCACATCTAGGGCAAAGGGTAGCTTGGGGCGGTATAGCCCCAGTTGAAGGAGATGCTATTCCTAGGCTTTCTTTGCCTGTCGGACACTTGCGTGCAAAATGGCCAGGTTGTTTACAAGTAAAGCAAGTACGTGAGCCAGGATTGTGAAAGGTCTTGGTAAAGGTGACACCTAGGGCAAGACCCATGGCATGAGCTGCACCTACCCCTGCATAGAGTCTAATAAAGTCAGAAAGTTTCCCTTTATCCTTATGTGGTTGAAGAACATCCTGACATGCCGGGTTGGCGTTTTCAAAGGCAAGATGTTTTACAAAAGAGCTTTTGTTTTCACTTGGTCCAAGCAAGCATTCCACAGCTAGGTTAAGCCTGGGAACAAAGTCGCTATAAGGCTCGTCGGGCCCTTGTCGAATTTTTGCCAGGGAAGTGGTAGCCGAGACTTTTGAGGGAGGTGTCTCCAAGCATGTAAGCCAGCCATCTGAATCTGCATCAAAAGTCCAGCAGGGAAATGTGCCTGTTTAGTTTTAGTGTCAAAAGGCTCATTGCCCACTAGCTTAACATAAGTCCCGGACTTAGAGGAGGCCTTAGTTAAAATTTTTTGAGCAGTTTCCCGACAGTGCTCTTTGAAATCTGCATTCCATAACAGGAAGTCTCTGGCACTGAGGGTAGCTTGGTCTAAAAATTTCCAATCATTGGGAGTAAGTCATTGTGTGCTGTGGCTTTCTAATAAAGCCAACATGTAGGGTGCAAAGGGGCCATAGTGAGCACAAGCCTTTTTAAGTTTTTCAGGAAAATGCAGGCTTAAATTTTTGTAGACTCTGGGTTCCTGCCTGCCTAGGGCTGAACTCCTCATCCTCTGAGTCCTGATCTCCTTATTCCATTTCTCCGCTTCCTCCTCTTGATCCTCTTCTAAGTCTTTGACCTCAGCCTGGGCAGGCTTATCTATCTGACTGGTGGTGACTGGGAAGGCGAGCACAGGCTGATGGAGTGGCTTCGCCTTTGTATTAGACCACTGTAGGCCAGTTACTTTGACTCCATACCTAAGGCTAATGAACAGAGCTCAGAGTGAAGGGATCTTAATTCTTTTAAAGGTTGGATCTGTTCCTGTCTATGTTGGAAGGATGCTCACAAAGGAGCCAGTTTAGGCAAGGGAAGTGGGGAAAAAATATCTGGGGGGGGCATTTGTACCCTGAAGGGCCAGAGCACAAAAGGCAGGAGGGATATAGGAGGGGTTGGATGTGTAAGTCCTATAGGCTGTGGCAGGGTCTTGAGAGGTGCAGGGTCTTCTGAATGGTAGCGAGCTGCTTCCTTCTCCAAGGTAGCCTCCTCTACAGGGGTCAATGAGTCTCCGGAATTTAAAACTGGATAAAGGCAGTTGGTAACCATTGGAGCCTTAATCCTTAGGGTGGTATTTTGAGGGGGACCAGGAAGGTTCCCATGGTCCTGGGGAGCCTGAGAAGGGTCTATGTCTATACTAACTGATGGGCATGCCGAGGGGATACGAGAAGTATTTGCATAGCCTCTTCCCCAACCTCGACAAGTTTTAAGGTACCATTGTCAAAGGGTGAACTTTTAAGAATTTCATTAATTAAGTTCCAGTAAGAAAAGGTGGGAACAGGCACTTTTTCTGGGCCAAAGGATTCATAATAATCTTTTAAACAGTCTCCTACTCCAAGCCATCTTTTACCATCAATGGTCCTTTCAAGAGGAAACCATGGACACTGCTCTCTTATGTATGAAAAAAAAAAAAAAAGTCTTTTTTCTAAACACGCGCCCCCATGTCTGCAAGGACTCCTTGTAGCCTGACAAAAACAAATCATATGACGAAACTGCTTGTCCCATAGTGGGTCAATCACCGTGCGTCATCTCCACGCTCCTCCCGGATCTGTCTCTCGGTGGTGTCTTCTGCAGTTATTGGAAGCTCCGCTTGACCAAATCTTCCAGGAGGACGGGGTCCCCCTCAATCAAAAGCTCAAGCCCCAGTCGGTGGGCGCCAGATGTCCCAGCCGGCAGGACACATCAACGTGGGCAGCGATCCTAGATAGGGAGGAATGAAGGGACAAGAGACACGAGAGATGACAGCAAGACAGGAGTTCTGATCAAGCTGCAAACTTTTATTGTTCACACAGGGGTATTTGTATGCTGGATGTGGGAAATCTCTCTTATCGGCAGTTCCTAGATGTCTTCACAAGGAGAGATAACCTCAGGAAGTTTCAGAAAGACAAATGGCCGCAGGATGTCTCAGGGAGACAGATGGCTACAGGATGTCTCTCAGACAGGATGTCTCCTGGTGGCTGTTTCTTGTAAGTGTCAGGCTATTCTTTGAAGTAGAATAGAATTCCTTCTACCTCTGACAGTCAGGGATTCAGTATTTCGAATAGAAAATTGGAAAATGAATCCAATGTTTATGCAAATATGTGCTACCCAAAAGTCTTCCCACTCTCATTCAGAACAATGCCTTGACATTACCTTCACCCCAAGTAAGACACAATAAGAGAAGAAGAGTTAGAAAATCTGTGAATACACATCTGGAATGGAAAATTCTCAGTAGTTAACAACCTTGGAGGTGGTAGAGGTGTTTCGAAAAGTAAGGTACATGGTAAAAACTCCACAAACATGGAGCTCTGTTGGCCTAAAGACTTCTTGAGAAACTGCCTCTGAGGTTGGGCACTTGAAATATATGTTGTTGTCAGGAGTTTTAACTTCCTTTGTAGTGAGACCATCAAATCTGGGTCTGCATCTGTGTGACCTGGAGCACATGGTTTCTTATTTTCCAATAAACATGAGGCAGCAGGGCTGAATTGTCTCTTTGTAGGTAATTTGTTGCCATTTGGGGGCAAAGTGTCTCCCAGTGTGGACTTTGAAGCCATTTGGTCTTCCTCTACTTTTCATGGTGTTTCTTGCAGCTGCATTGGGAGTTTAGTATTTGCTTCACGAAATACGAAGAGGTCAACTAGGACAGAGTGCTGGAGGGAGTTCTGTTACGTGTGTTGGTTAAGGGTCTGCAGGAGAGTGCACCAACCAGGCTTCTATCCCACATAGCTTGCCCCCTTGACAATAGCAATCTGATTCTAAACATTGCCCTGAAACCTCTCCGTATAACAAGATGCCTTTACATACAAGGGTATGGGGGCTGCACCATGTCAGTCACAAACCATTTGGAAGCCAATGGCAGATCCACATGACCCCATCACAGATGTTTTAACAAACACCTACACTCCACTGCTCTAGGCCGACTACTCATCGGGCTCCAAATTACTGGCATCTCTGTTCTACATGATTTTCATGAAACCCAGTCAATCAAGGCATTGTCTGGTACACTCATGATCATCTATAAGACATCCAAAGGTTCTCCACTGACACCTGTTCATGGGAATTTCAAAAATTTAATGGTATTTATCTAGCCTTTTTTCAAGGATGAAGTTTGAGGCACTGTGGTGTTTAATTCATTCAGGAACCATGAAATGGAGAGGAAGCTGATTTCAATGAAATCTCTGGAGAATTCTAACAGGCAATGATTCCCAACGACAGGCTAAAAGGTCACATTAAGCCAGGCATTTGAGGTCTACAATGTGTGATCCTTTTGTGCTTTGACTTGCAACTATGGCTGCCAATTCTTTAAAAATAAAATCATGTGATATCCTTCCTGAGATTCCCAGTGCTCTGTGGAAAGCCACCCTGGGCCTTGATCTCAGTTTCCAAGGGCGACTCTCATGCGTGGCCTCCTAAAATCCCAACACAATACATGGCAATACTTCTTTGAGGTCAGTTCCATAACTCAGTTTCTAAGGGGAATCACACCAGTGTTCAAGCCCAGGCGGACCCAGTCATCTCTTCCAACGGCCACAAAAATGACCACAATTAAAACCAAAACACTCCCACATGGCCCTCATCTTCTTCCATAAAGACACTAATCATAACCTCAGGCTGTAGGTTTCCATGAGGGCCAAAGCCAAAGACAGTATCCAAAATAAGGTCCCTTTCCCCCATTTGCTTAAAGTCAGTGTGGCAGGGAGACCCTTCATGTGAACCAGAAGTGATGAAAGAGGCCTGCCCTTAATACTGCTCTGATTCTCCATTTTGTGGCCTAATTACTGTGGGGTTTAGATTCCTTATGTTAATTGGGGTCATGAGAAAACCCAAGCACCTATGGCCTAGCCTCTGTAGTGATTTGAAGAACTCATTTGACCCAAAGGATCCCTATTCTCAAAGATGGAGGTCAGGAACTTTACAGAGGAAGGTAAGAGACTTCATCCACAATGACTGCTCTTAAGGGTATTTTGGTTTTGGATGCACACATGGGATTTTTTTAGATCCATTAGGTGCTGAGAATCTAAGCCACAACCTCACACAGGGCCAAGAAGCTGATTCAGACACATCCCTTTCCAAAGCAATTAAGCAAAGAGCCAAAGGTGATGCCCATTCATTTCCATTTGAAAACTCTTCAGTCTTCCCAAAGGGGTGGCCTGAGGCAAAGACTTTCCTGACATTAAGGGCAATAGTACAATAGGTAAGCAAAAGGCCCAAAGCAGGGTTTCTCCACTGAGACTTTCCTGATCACACTGATATCTGAGTTTTCTGAGATGCTCACCATTGCCTTCAGCTATCCAGTACATGGCCATGTCACAGAGCTTAAAAGTGGTACATATCTTGGACACAAAACCATGAGCCTATTCTGGAGTTTGGCCAAAATTCAGAAAGAAAATAGGATCTTAGGAAGATATTAGTAGTGGCCGATCCATATGGCAAGCCGTAGACCATTCATAAATAGGACAGGATGAACGCTGGTAAGATTTCTACTAGATAGGACATATGTATTGATGCGCTCTCTTTTCTAATGTCTACAACCACGGACACAGTGGGATACACAGACATAGAAACACTCGCCTTGTCAAAAGACTTACTAGAAACAATTCACACCAAACCAAACAAAACGACTTTCCTACCTATTCTCAGAACATGAGACAAAACCACAAACCCACACCCACACCCACACCCACACAGACCCCCAAGTAGGTCTGTGAAAATATGGAGTGTCCTTTGACTGGTGGGCCATAATATATTCCCCCATAATGGGCTGTTCTCTCTCAGATCTGGTCTCCGTGTCCAACTCTGTGAAGCTGTTAGGAGCCAGGGGTGAGCCACTACCTTCTTTCTCAGGAAAGGCCCCTCCTCAGACCTTCCTGGCATTAGGCCATCCTCACATCAGTAGGTACCAAGAAAGACTGTCTCTGTCCTTGGAAAATCCAAACAAGTTTGACCACTGGGACATGAACTGGGACTGGCTCTGGGTGCCTGACTTCCTGTATCCCAAGTTCAGAGAGTTCCATCACCAAGGAAGTGAGGTGAGGTCACTTCCTTCAGGAACTAAATGAGGTCACTGCCTTGGCAACAACTTTTTCCTAAAAGTTGCTTCTAAGGGTCCCATGAGATGGAGGATGCACCTACTCGCTCTGACATTTTCACAAGTTAGAATGGTATATCAACCATAGGCAACCGGGAACAGCTCTCCACACAGGCCTGGTTTGGTCCATCTTCTCTACATTAAGATGAAAGAGGCTGATTCAGACACATCCCTTCATCCTGACCAGGTTGTTTACCATGGAAGTTGACTTTTCCTCCCTCAGGTCCTTCATAGCTGCCTACATCTTCTCCATGAATCATTTCTGCATGGACCTTCGAGGTTCTCAGCAGGTGGAAGTTTCCCTACACTCCTGTATTGTAAGACCAACTCTGTCCCTGCTTTTCTGTAAAGTTAGATTGAGGGAACAGTGTATGGTTAGTGTAATAACAGGTTCGATTTGGGTTAGGAATCATTCTGCGCGATGAATAATGGTATTGGGAACCTGCGATATTTATTAAATTATATTGGTAAAATATATGTATGAAAACAGAAATCTAGGATTTGAAGCCCAGAAGGGCATTGGGCCCTTGATTGGGATACGTAGTGTTGAATTAGGTTCTGCACAGTTGTCTCAGATAAATCCATTTACAATGGCATAGGACCTTGTACATTGGATGATTGAATGAGGAAGAGAACATCCAGTCAAAAAGGGATAGTCGATACGATTAGGTAGATAGTCGGTAGGATTAGGAAGAAGAGTGAGTACAGGATTTGGACGGAAATTTCTTTTTTTTTATTGGTTGTTCAAAACCCTACAAAGCTCTTGACATATCATATTTCATACATTAGCATACATTAGCTTCAAGTGAGTTTTGAACTCCCTTTTGTATCCAAGTACAGATTGCAGAATCACATGGGTTACACATCCAAATTTTTACATCATACCATACTAGTAACTGTTGTATTCTGCTACCTTTTCTATCCTCTACTATCCCCCCTCCCCTCCCCTCCCATCTTCTCTCTCTACCCCTTCTACTGTAATTCATTTCTCACCTTGTTTGTTTTCCCATTCCACTTACAACCTCTTATATGTAATTTAGTATAACAATGAGGATCTCCCTCCGTTTCCATGGAATTCCCCTTTTCTCTCCCTTTCCCTCCCACCTCATGTCTCTGTTTAATGTTAATCATTTCTTCCTGCTCTTCCTCCCTGCTTTATTCTTAGTTGCTCTCATTATATCAAAGAAGACATTTGGTATTTGTTTTTTAGGGATTGGCTAGCTTCACTAAGCATAATCTGCTCTAGTGCCATCCATTTCCCTGCAAATTCCAAGATTTTGTCATTTTTTAGTGCTGCGTAATACTCCATGGTGTATAGATGCCACATTTTTTAAATCCATTCATCCATTGAAGGGCATCTGGGTTGGTTCCACAATCTAGCTATTGTAAATTGTGCTGCTATGAACATCGATGTGGCAGTATCCCTGTAATACGCTCTTTTAAGGTCTTCAGGGAATAGTCCGAGAAGGGCAATAGCTGGGTCAAATGGTGGTTCCATTCCCAGCTTTCCCAGGAATCTCCATACTGCTTTCCAAATTGGCCGCACCAATTTGCAGCCCCACCAGCAATGTACAAGAGAACCCTTTTCCCCACATCCTCGCCAGCACTTGTTGTTGTTTGACTTCATAATGGCTGCCAATCTTACTGGAGTGAGATGGTATCTTAGGGTGGTTTTGATTTGCATTTCTCTGACTGCTAGAGATGATGAGCATTTTTTCATGTACTTGTTGATTGATTGTATGTCCTCCTCGGAGAAGTTTCTGTTCAGGACCTTGACCCATTTGTTGATTGGGTTATTTGTTATCTTATTGTCTAATTTTTTAAGTTCTTTGTATATTCTGGATATTAGGGCTCTATCTGACGTGTGACTAGTAAATATTTGTTCCCATGATGTAGGCTCCCTATTTACTTCTCTTATTGTTTCTTTTGCTGTGAAAAAACTTTTTAGTTTAAGTAAGTCCCATTTGTTGATTCTTGCTATTAACTCCTGTGCTATGGGTGTCCTATTAAGGAATTTGGAGCCCGACCCCACTATATGTAGATCGTAGCCAACTTTTTCTTCTATCAGATGCAGAGTCTCTGATTTGATATCAAGGTCTTTGATCCATTTTGAGTTAACTTTTGTGCATGGTGAGAGGAGGGGGTTCAGTTTCATTTTGTTGCATATGGATTTCCAGTTTTCCCAACACCATTTGTTGAAGATTCTATCCTTCCTCCATTGCATGCTTTTAGCCCCTTTATCAAATATAAGATAGTTGTAACTTTGTGGATTGTTCTCTGTGTCCTCTATTCTGTACCATTGGTCCACCCGCCTGTTTTGGTACCAGTACCATGCTGTCTTTGTTACTATTGCTCTGTAATATAGTTTGAAATCCGGTATCGCTATACCGCCTGATTCGCACTTTCTGCTTAGAATTGCTTTTGCTATTCTGGGTCATTTATTTTTCCATATGAATTCCATGATTGCTTTATCTATTTCTACAAGCAATGCCTTTGGGATTTTGATTGGCATTGCATTAAACCTATATAGAACTTTTGGTAATATCGCCATTTTGATGATGTTAGTTCTGCCTATCCATGAACAGGGTATATTTTTCCATCTTCTAAGATCTTCTTCTACTTCTCTCTTTAGGGTTCTGTAGTTTTCATTGTATAAATCTTTCACTTTTTTTGTTAGGTTGATTCCCAAGTATTTTATTTTTTTTGAGGATTTTGTGAATGGAGTGGTTTTCCTCATTTCCATTTCAGAAGTTTTGTTGCTGATATACAAGAATGCCTTTGATTTATGCGTGTTGATTTTATATCCTGCTACTTTGCTGAATTCATTTATTAGTTCTAGTAGTTTTTTTGTAGACCCTTTTAGGTCTTGTATGTATAAAATCATGTCATCCACAAATAATGATAATTTAAGTTCTTCTTTTCCAATTTTTATGCCTTTAATTTCTTTCGTCTGTCTAATTGCTCTTGCCAGTGTTTCGAGAACTATATTGAATAGAAGTGGTGATAGAGGGCATCCCTGTCTTGTTCCAGATTTTAGAGGGAATGCCTTCAATTTTTCACCATTCAGAATGATGCTAGCCTGAGGCTTAGCATAGATAGCTTTTACAATGTCAAGGTAATTTCCTGTTATCCCTAGTTTTTCTAATGTTTCGAACATCAAGGGATGCTGTACTTGTCAAATGCTTTTTCTGCATCTATCGAGATGATCATATGGTTCTTATCTTTAAGTCTATTGATGTGGTGAATAACATTTATTGATTTCCGTATATTGAACCATCCTTGCATCCCAGGGATGTATCCTACTTGATCATGGAGCACAATTTTTTTGATGTGCCTTTGTATCCGATTCGCCAGAATTTTATTGAGGATTTTTGCATCTAGGTTCATCAGGGTTATTGTTCTGAAGTTTTCTTTCTTTGATGTGTCTTTGTCTGGTTTCGGAATCAACGTGATGTTGACCTCATAGAATGAATTTGGAAGAGCTCCCTCTTTTTCTATTTTCTGAAATAACTTGAAAAGTATTGGTATTAATTCTTCTTTAAAAGTTTTGTAAAACTCTGCTGTATACCCATCCGGTCCCGGGCTTTTCTTGGTGGGTAGTCTCTTGATTGCTTCTTCAATTTCATCCATTGGTATTGGTCTGTTCAAATTGTGTGTATCCTCCTGACTCAGTCTGGGCAAATCATATGTCTTAAGAAATTTATCGATGTCTTCACTATCTTCTATTTTATTGGAATATAGGTTTTCAAAATAATTTCTAATTGTCTTCTGAATTTCTGTAGCATCTGTTGTGATATTGCCTTTTTCATCCTGTATGTTAGTAATTTGAGTTCTCTCTCCTCTTCGTTAGCATGGCTAAGGGTCTGTCAATCTTGTTTATTTTTTCGAAGAACCAACTTTTAGTTTTGTTGATTTTTTCAATAGTTTCTTTTGTTTCAATTTTGTTGATTTCCGCTCTGATTTTAATTATTTCTTGCCTTCTGCTGCATTTGCTGTTGTTTTGTTCATCCTTTTCTAGGGCTTTGAGATGAAGTGTGAGCTCATTTATTTGTTGGTTTTTCCTTTTTTTGAGGAATGACCTCCAGGCGATGATGGTTAGGGTAATAACAGGTTCGATTTCGGTTAGGAATCATTCTGCGCGATGAATAATGGTATTGGGAACATGCGATATTTATTAAATTATATTGGTAAAATATATGTATGAAAACAGAAATCTAGGATTTGAAGCCCAGAAGGGCATTAGGCCCTTGATTGGGATACGTAGTGTTGAATTAGGTTCTGCACAGATGTCTCAGATAAATCCATTTACAATGGCATAGGACCTTGTACATTGGATGATTGAATGAGGAAGAGAACATTCAGTCAAAAAGGGATAGTCGGTACGATTAGGTAGATAGTCGGTAGGTTTAGGAAGAAGAGTGAGTACAGGATTTGGACGGGAATTTCTTTAGCAATAGGCTTTCAGTTAGAGAGTGAATGTAAATGTCAGCACATATGAAAATTCAGTCACAATGATGAACTTTGAAAAATATGTAGAAAAGCAGATAATAATAGAGACTTTACAAAATCAGGCAAAGTATAAAGTGAGTGATAGGATTAGACATTTTGTACACTGTTGAGTTTGAATATATAATCTTAAGAAGAAACAAATATGCAGTGACCATTAGGATTGACATTTGAGAGCATTAGGAAACCTGGACATGGATGCTTTTAGTAATCCATGTTCACTTTCATTTTAGGCTTTGGTACAATTATAAGTGTGACCTTTGCATTTTTTGTCCAGAATATTACTGTCATAGAATGTATATGTGGATCAGATGACATGAGCATTTCTTCAAGCATTTCTGGAAGTAATGTTTTCAAGACCTATAAATTACTATTGGGGGTAAAAGAGGTGTACCCTGTGTCCATGAATATAGACATAATGCATGAATAGACCACATTTTGAATAACTAATTTAACTGTTCCCACTTTAAATAATGGATTGAATTAATATATGAAATATTATAAGAAATCTTGTATTGATATAATATCATTCATTCCAACCAGTAATACATCTATATGTAATATTAGGGTTATGATTATCATGAAAGGTGTGTGAGTATTGCTTCAAAAGTGATCATAGAAATCTAAATTAATGTGTTTGGAAAGAAGTCTCATAAAAAGACCAGTCAAGAAACATGGAGGAATACATGTGATCTGAAGAAGAAAATGATTGAAAGTGAAATAAATGCCTATAAACTTGCGAACTTGTGGATGAAATATATATCCCATGATGTGAATAAATTGAAGAAATAGTAATGTACCAGTGTTGAATAAAATGAACATCCAAATACACATCATGTCCCATAGGAATCTACTTGCGTTGATGTTAAACTAGGTCAGTTACTGTAGAAATATTAGGATTTGTATGCACCATTCACTAAAGTTAGTTTTCAGTACTAAGAAACAAATATGTATATCAGGAGAATGAATATTTTGAGAAAACTCTTGAGAAAATTTGATTATAAATCCACATACTTGAATATGAATGAGTTAAGGGAGTGTATAATAAGACACATATTTCATATTTTGAAAAATCTGGAGAATATATATATATATATATATATATATATATATATATATATATACACACACACACACAAACACACACAGACATTAAAAATAGCATAATATATGCTATATGAAATTCACCATGAAATTTATATCATCCAGAGATCCAAAAATATTTATTTTATTTAACATGGATTTATGTATAATGTTGTTCAACTAGGAAGCTCACGCATAGGTTGAATTTTCAGTTCTAAAGCGTTTAGGAGGAGTGATCTCTTAAAATTTGTATCTGCCAAGTCAGCCACTTCACAAAAATGTACGTGTGGTATCAGGTAAGATTCTATAATTGCATGTAAAAATACATGTGCTGAATAGACTACAGAGACAGGGAAACAGGAATTCACATATTTGTTAACTTTAAAACACATGGAGAAATATTTTAACAAATAATTGACTAGATTTATAACTCCTACCCTAAATAATGCAAAAGGCAATTCCACTATACACCATGCCTTCTCTGAACTGCTTGTATTTCTATTTTTTTTGGTTTATTTTTCTCCATCTTATTAGGATTAGTTGTCAGAGTCTAGTAGGGTAAGTGTTAGTGTGAGGTATTCAGTATTTTGAAAGGAAAATTGGAAAATGAATCCAAAGTGTATGTAAATATGTGGTACACAAAAATCTTCCCACTCTCATCCAGAACAATGCCTTGACATTACAATCGCGCAGAGTAAGACACAATTAGAAGAGAAGAGTTATAAAATCTGTGAATAAATATCTGGAATGGAATATGCTCAGGAGTTCACAACCTTGGAGGAGGTAGAGGAGATTCCAAAAGTAAGGGACAGTGTAATCATTCCAAAAACATGGAGCTCTGCTGGCGTAAAGACTTCTTGAGAAACTGCCTCTGAGGGTGGGCACTTGAAATATATGTTGTTGTCGGGAGCTTCAGCTTCGTTTGTAGTGAGACCATCAAATCAGCGTCTTCATCTATGTGACCTGGAGGACATGGTTTCTTATTTTCCCTGAACATGAGTCAGCAGTGCTGAATACTCTCTTTGTAGGTAAACTGTGGACACGAGGGGCTAAGTGTATCCACATGGGCCTGTGAAGCTATTTGGTCATTCTCCACTTTTCGTGGTGTTTCTTGCTGCTGCACTGGGATTTTGGTATTTGCTTCAAGAAATACAAAGAATTCAACTGTTACTCTGTGCGTGAGGGGGTTCTATCACGTGTGGTGGGTCAGGGTCTGCAGGAGAATGCACCTAACAGGCTTATATCCCACATAGTTGCCCCCTTGACCATAGCAACCTGATTCTAAATATTTCCCTAAAACCTCTGCATATAACAAGATGCCTTTACATTGAAGGGACTGCTGGCTGCACCACATCAGTCACAAGCCATTTGGAAGCCAAAGGCAGATCCACATGAACACACCGCAGATGTTTTATCACACACCTGCCCACCAATGCTCTAGGCCCACTCCTCAGCAGGCTCCAACTTCCTGGCATCACTGTTCTGCACAATTTTTATGAAAACCAGTCAATCAAGGCACTGACTGTTATTCTTATGATCGGCCACAGGATATCCAAAGAATCTCCAGTGCCAACTTGTCATGGGAATTTTAAAAATTTCATGATATATTGACCTAGCCATTTTTCAAGGATGAAGTTGGAGGCATTCTGGAACTATTAAATGGTGAGGAAGCTCATTTCAATGAAATATCTGGAGATCTCTCACAGGAAAGACTTCCCAAAGAGTGGCCAAAAGGTCACATGAATCCAGGAACATTGAGGTCTACAATGTGAGGTCCATGTGTGTTTTGACTCTCAACAATGGTTGCCAAGTTTTTCAAACAAAATCATGTGATATCCTGGCTGAGATTTCCAGTGCTCTGTGAATAATTACCCTGGGCCTAGATCTCAGTTTCCAAGGGCGACTCTCATGCGTGGCCTCCTAAAATTCCAACACTATTCATGGCAATACTTCTCTGAGTTCAGTACGAGAACTCAGTCTTTATGCAGAATCCCACCAAAGTTCAAGCCAAGGTGGACCATGTAATCTCTACTAACCGCCACAAAAATGACTACAATTAAAACCAAAACACTCCCACATGGCCCTCATTTTCTTCCATACAGACACTCATCATAACCTCTGGCTGGAGGTTTCCGTGAGGGGTGCAGCCCAAGACAGTGTCCAAAATAAGCTTCCTTGCCCCTCATTTGCCTAAAGTCAGGGTGGCCTGGACACCCTTCCTGTGAACTAAGAGTCATCAAATAGGCCTGCCGTTTATTTTGCTCTGCTTCTTAAATTTGAGGCCTACTGATGGTGGGATTTAGATTCTTCATGTGAATTGGAGTCATGAGAAAACCCAATCACCTATGGGCTAGAATCTGCAGGGCTTTGAAGAACTTATTTGACCCAAAGGAGGCCTATTCTCACTTAATGGAGGTCAGGAACCTTACCACGGAAGGAGAGAGACTTCATCCACAATGATTGCTCTTTTGGACATTTTGCTTTTGGATGCATACATGGGATCTCTCTTTAGATCCATCAGGTGCAGAGAATCTGAGCCACAGAATTACACAAGGCCAAGAGGCTGATTAAGACATATCCCTTTCCAAAGCAATTAAGCAAAGAGCCACAGTTGATGCCCCTTCATTTGCAGTTGAAAACTTTTCTTCAGGCTTCAAAAAGGGTGGCCTGAGGCAAAGACTTTCCTGACATTCAGGGCAACAGAACATTAGGTAAGGAAAAGGCCCAAAGCATGGTTTCTCCACTGAGTCTTTACTGGTCACACTGATATCTGAGTTTTCTGAGATGCTCGCCATGCCCTTCATTTAACCAACACATGGCCGTGTCACAGAGCTTGGAGGTGGTACATATCTTGGACACAAAACCATGAGCCTATTCTGGAGAGTGGCCAGAATTCAGGAAGCAAACAGTAACTTAGGAAGATAGCAGGTGTTGCCGGTCCATAAGGCAAGCCGCAGTCCATTCATAAATTGGGAAGGATGAATGCTGGGAAGCTTTCTACTAGACAAGACTCATCCATTGATGCATTCTCTTTGCTAATGTCTACAACCACTGACACAGTGAGATACACAGACATAGAAACACTCGCCTTTTCATACGACTTTCTGGAAACACTTTACTCCAAACCAAACAAACCGCCTTTCAGACATATTCTCAGAGCATGAGAAAAAAACCACAAACCCACACCCCCAGCCAGATAAGCACCTCCTTCCTCCAAGTAGGTTTGTGACTATCCGGAGTGTCCTCTGACTGATAGGCCATACTATGTTCCCCTGAAATGGCCTCTCCTATCTCACATCTGGTGTCCATGGCCAATTCTGTGAAGTTGTCAGGAGCCAGCAGTTAGCCACTGCCTTCTTTCTCAGGAAAGGCCCCTCTTAAGAGCTTTCCTGTCATTTGTCCATTCTCACATCAGTAGATACCAAGAAAGACTGACTCTGTCTTTGTTATATCAAACAAGTGAGACCACTGGGTCTGGGACTGAGACAGGCTCTAGGTGCCTGGCTTCCTGGATCCCAAGTTCAGAAAGTGCCATGAACAAAAAAGTGAGGTGAGGTAACTTCTTTCAGGAACTGAATGAGGTTACTGCCTTGGCAACCAGTTTGTCCTAACACATGCATCCAAGTGTCCCATGACATGTAGGCTGACCGTATTTCTGTGACACTTTCACAAGTTAGAATGGTATATCAACCATAGGCACCTGGGAACAGCTCTCCACACAGGCCTCATTTGGTCCATCTTCTCTAGATTAAGAAGAGAGAGGCTGATTCAGACAAAAGCCTTCATCCTGACCAGGTTGTTTGGCATGGAAGATGACTTTTGATCTCTCAGGACCTTCATACCTGCCTACATCTTCTCCAGGGATCAATTCTGCATGGACCTTTGAGGTTCTCAGCAGGTGGACAATCCCCTACTTTCCTGTATTGTAAGACCAACTCTGTCCCTGCTCTTTTGTAAATGTAGATTGAGGGAACAGTTTATGGTTAGGGTTAATTACATGTTTGTTTTGGGTTAGGAATCATTTTGCTGGATGAATAATGGTATTGGGAATCTGTGATATATATAAGAACATAGAGTTGAAAAATATGTATGAAAACAGAAATGTAGTAAGATTTAAAGTCCATATTGGCATTGGGCCTTTGATTTGGATACTTAGCTTTGAATTACGTTCTGCAGTGATGTCTCAGATAAATTGATTATCAATGACATAGGACCTTGTACCTTGGATGATAGATTGTAGAAAAGAACATCCACTCAAACAGGGATAGTCCATAGGATTAGGAAGATAGTCGGTAGGTTTTGCAAGAAGTGTGAGTACAGGATATGGACCAAAAGTTCTTTATCAATAGGGTTTCGGTAATAGAATGAAGGTCAATGTCAGCACATGTGAAGAGTCAGTCACATAGGTAAACTGGGGAAAATATGTAGGAAAGGAAACATCAATAGAGACAGTAGGAAATCAGGCAAAGTATAAAGTGAGTGATAGGATTAGACATTTTAACAGGGTTGATGTTGACTATATAATCTTCGAAGAAACAAATATGTAGTCACCAATAGGATGGACATTTGAGAGAATTAGGCAACCTAGACATCAATGTTTTTAGTAATCCATGCTCCCATTCAATTTAGGCTTTTGTACAAACATATGTGTGATCTTTGCATTTTGTATCCAAAATAGTACTGTGATAAAATGTATAGGTAGATCAGGTGACATAAGTATTTTTTCCACCATTTCAGGGAGCAATATTTTGAAGATGTATAAATTAGTATTGCGGGTACAAAGAGGTGTACCCTGTGTGTATGAATATAGAGATAATGCATGAATAGATGATACTGTGAATAAATAATATAACTGATTCCACTTTAAATAATGGATTAAATTGATATCTTAAAATTTACAAGAAATCTTATATTGATACACAGTCATTCATTCCTATCAGTTATACATCTAATGGTAATATGAGGGTTATGGTTTGTCATTAAGGGTGTGTGAGTTTTGCTTCAAAAGTAATTATGGAAATCGAAAATAATGTGTTTGTAAAGAAGTCTCATGAAGAGACTAGTCAAGAAACATGGAGGAATACGTGTGTTCTGAAGCAGGAAGTAATTGAAAGTGAAACAAATTGATATAAATTAGCGAACTTGTGGATGAAATATATATCCCATGATGTGCATGAACTGAAGAAATAGTAATGTACCAGTGTTGAATACAAATGAACGTCAAAATACATATCATGTCCCATAGGAATCTACTTGCATTGATGTTAAACTTGGTCAGTAACTGTAGAAATATTAGGATTTGTATGCATCATTCACTGAAGTTAGTTTTCAGTACTAGGAAACAAATATGTATTTCAGGTGGATGAATATTTCTGAGAATAATCTTGTGAAAAGTTGATAATAAATCCACATACATGAACATGAATAAATTTTGGGAGTGTATAATAAGACACATATATTTCATATTTTCAAAAATCTGGAGAGTGTGTGTATATATATATATATATATATATATAGATAGATAGATAGATAGATAGATAGATATAGATATAGATATAGATATATATAGATATATAGATATATAGATACATATATATACATATGCCTATATATATATACACACACACACACTCACACAGACATTAAAAACTAGCAATATATATGCCAATCGAAATTTATTACGAAATATATATAATCCACACATCCCAAAATATACTTTTTACTGAACATGGATTTATATATAATTTTGTTCAGCTAGAAAGGTCACCAATAGTTTGAATTTTCAGTTCCAACAGCATTAAGAGGAGTGATCTCTTCTCACAATTTGCATCTGCCAAGTCAGCAACCTCTCAAGTATATACATGTGATACCAGGTAGGATTCTATATGTGCATATAAAAACACATGTGATGAATAGGCCACAGAGAAAGGGAGAGAGGAATTCACATATTTGTTAACTTTAAAAACACATGGAGAACTGTTTTAATTAAAAATTGAGTAGATTTATAATTCCTAGCCTATATAATGCAAAAGGCAAGTCCAATTATACAACATGACTCCTCTGAACTGCTTGTATTTCTATTCTGTTTTGGTTATTATTCTCCATCATGTTAGGATTAGTAGTCAGAGTCTAGTGGGGTATGTGTTAGTGTCCAAAATAAGCTCTCTTACCCCTCATTTGCCTAAAGTCATGGGGGCCTGGACACCCTGCATTTGAACCAGGAGTGATAAAATAGGACTGCAGTTAATACTGCTCTGCTTCTCCATTTTGAAGCCTACTGCCTGTCAGGTATAGATTCTTTATGTGATTTGGAATAATGAGAAAACCCAACACTTCTTTAGGGCTTTGAAGATTTCATTTGAACCAAATGATCCCTATTCTCACTTGATGTAGGTCAGGAACATAACAAAGGAAGGCAAGACACTTCATCCACCATAACTGATCTTTTTGCCATTTTGGTTTGGATGCACACATGGGATCTTTCTTTAGATCCATCAGGTGCTGAGAATCTAAGCCACAACCTCACACAGGTCCAAGAGGCTGATTAAGACACATCCATTTCCAAAGAAACTAAGCAAAGAGCCACAGGTGATGACCATTCATTTTCATTTGAAAACTGTTTTCTTCAGGCTTCACAAAGGGGTGGCCTGAGGCAAAGACCTTCCTGACATTCAGGGCAACAGAAACATAGGTAAGAGAATGGCCCAAAGCAGGGTTTCTCCACTGAGAATTTCCTGGTCACACTGATATCTGAGTTTTCTGAGATGCTCGCCATTCCTTACCGCTATCTAGTACATGGCCATGTAACAGAGCTTGGAGGTGGTACATATCTTGGACACAAAACCATGAGCCTATTCTGCAGAGTTGCCAGAATTCAGGAAGAAAACAGGAACTTAGGAAGATAGTAGGTGTTGTCCCTCCATAAGGCAAGCTGCAGTTCATTCATAAATTGGGCAGGATGAATGCTGGGAAGCTTTCTACAAGACAAGACATATCCATTGATGCATTCTCTTTTCTAATGTCTACAACCACGGAAACAGTGGGATACACAGGCATAGAATCACTCACCTTGTCAAAAGACTTACTAGAAACAGTCCATTCCAAACCAAACAAACTGTCTTTCCTACCTATTCTCAGAACATGAGACAAAACCACAAACTGACACTCACACTCACAAAGGCATCTCCTTCCTGCAAGTAGGTCTCTGACTATCTGGAGTGTCCTCTGTCTGTTGGGCCGTATTATGTTCCAATGAAATGTCCTGTCCTGTCTCAGATCTGTCTCCTTTGCAAACTCTGTGAAGTTCTCAGGAGCCAGCGGTGAGCCACTACCTGCTTTCTCAGGAAAGGCCCCTCTTCAGATCTGTCCTGGCATTTGGCAATCCTCACATTAGTAGATACCAAGAAATACTGACTCTGTCTTTGGTACATCCAAACAAGTGAGCCCACTGGGATTGGGACTGGAACTGGTTCTGGCAGCCTGGCATCTTGGATCCCAAGTTCAGAGAGTTACATCACCAAGGAAGTGAGGTAGGTCACTTTCTTCAGGAAATGTATGAGGTCACTACCTTGGCAATCACTTTGTTTTAACATTTGCTTCCAAGGGTCCCATGAGATAGAGGCTGCCCCTACTTTCGGTGACAAGTTCACAAGATAGAATGGTATAACAAACATAGGCGCCTGGGAACATCTCCCCACACAGGACTGGTTTAGTCCATCTTCTCTACATTTAGATAGAGAGACTGATTCAGACACATCCCTTCATCCTGACAAGGGGGTTTGCCATGCAAGATGACTTTTGCTCTCTCAACTCCTTCATAGCTGCCTACGTCTTCTCCAGGGATCATTTCTGCATGGACCTTTGAGGATCTCAGCAGGTTTAAGAACCCCTACATTCCTGTATTGTAAAAGCAACTCTGTCCCTGCTCTTCTGTAAAGTTTGATTCAGGGAAGAGTGTATGGTTACGGTTAATAAAAGTTCAATTTGGGTTAAGAAACATTCCACGGCATGAATAATGGTATTGGGAACCTGTAATATTTACAAGAATGTAAAAGTGAAATATAAGAATGAAAACAGAAATCTAGGTAAGATTTGAAGCCCAGAAGGGCATTGGGCCCTTGATTGGGATACTTAGCTTTGAATTATGTTCTGCAGAAATGTCTCAGATAAATCAATGTTCAATGGCATAGGACTTTGTACCTTGAATGATGGAATGTCAAAGAGAACTTCTAGTCAAGAAGGGATAGTCGGTATTATTAGAAAGATAGTCTGTAGGTTTAGAACTAAGAGTGAGTATAGGATTTGGACCAAAAGTTCTTTTGCAATAGGGTTTCTGGTAGAGATTGAATGTAAATGTGAGCACATGTGAAGAGTCAGTCACAATGATAATCTGGGGAAAATATGTAGGAAAGCAGATATCAATAGAGACATTAGGAAATCAGGCAAATGAAAAAGTGAGTGATAAGATTAGACATTTTCAACGGGCTTGAGGTTGAATATATAATCTTAGGAAGAAACAAATATGTAGTCAAGAATAGGATTCACATTTGAGAGCATTAGGCAAACTGGACATGGAAGTTTTTAGTAATCCATGTTCACTTTCCATTTAGGTTTGGTAAAATCATAAGTGTCACCTTTGCGTTTTGTGTCCAGAATATTACTGTGATAAAATGTATATGTAAATCAGGTGACATGTGCATTTCTTCCACCATTTCTGGGAGCAATATTTTGAAGACGTATAAATTAGTATTGGGGGTACAAAGAGGTGTATACTGTGTCTATGAATATAGGGATAATGCATGAAAAGACCATACTGTGAATAAATAATATAACTGGTTCCACTTTAAATAATGGATTTAATTGATATCTGAAACTAAGTAAGAAATCTTATATTGATATACAATCATTCATTCCAGCTAGTTGTACATCTAATGGTAATACTAGGGTTTGGTTTATCATGACAGGTGTATGAGTTTTGCTTCAAATGTGATAATGGAAATCGAAAATAATGAGTTTGGAAAGAAGTCTCATGAAAAGAGCAGTCAAGAAACATAGAGAAATACATGTGTTCTGAAGCAGGAAGTGACTGAAAGTGAAACAAATGCGTATAAATTAGCGAACTTGTGGATGAAATATATATCCTATGATGTGCATAAACTGAAGAAATAGTAATGTTCCAGTGTTGAATAAAAATGAATGTCAAAATACACATCATGTCCCATAGGAATCTACTAGCCTTGATATTAAACTGGGTCAGTTACTATAGAAATATTAGATTTTTTTTTGGTGTTATAATAGAATTTATTATACCACTAGCATGCCACAGAATGTTGAGGAAAGAGCAATGGATTTTTAGTTATCGCACTAATAATCTAACATTTAATGACTCTTTTGGATAGTCTAGAAATTACATAAGGCTATGTAACATAATTTTTTTAATTTAACATTCATAAAAGCTTGGAGTTTTGGTAATATTTCTACTTTTTTATTTTTAATTTTTTCAGTTGTGATTGACCTTCATTTTGTTTATTTGTATGTGGTGCTTAGAATAGAACCCAGTGTCCCACACATGCTAGAAAAGCATGTTACCACTGAACCACAAACCCAGCCCCTCCACTTTTATCTTTACATCGAACATGCCTCTCCCTCATCTTTACTCACTTTCTTCCTCATTTTCCCCCTTCTCTCTCTTGCTTTTTCGTTTTCCTTTCATATCTGTTTTTCTCTCATGTCATTACAAACAGTAGTATGCTATGAAATTTAAATTTAAGACTGTTTTTTATAGTCATTGTTCTTTTCTTGAGAAAATTTAATAATTATAATCACCTGATAGATATATTAAAATAAATTTTTATACATATGTATCTATATTCATGCATATGCATTACATATTATATATATATACATACATATACATTTAAAAGTACTTTGATTAGCCTGTTAAAAATAATATAGACCAAAACTTTCTTAATTCTCAAGCCTTCCAGAATTAACATCTTACAGTGAAAATCAAATAAACATATTTAAATAAACAGGTATCATTCTTTTTATCAATACTGATAATTTAAGGTTTTATATCACATTAAGCTATAATACGGCATATTAAATCTTATGAATTAGAAAAAGTTTTTTGAATAACCTATTATTTAAGGACCATATGCACTGACATTTTAAAGGCTTTCTTGTGATTTCAATTTCTATCAATTGTGTATTAATTGCCAAATGCTTATTTTAGTACTTTTCATATTCATAATTGATATAAAGTCAATTGTTTAATTCTTCTTGTAAATAATTACTTATTACAGTAGGGACATTATTAATAATTCTAAATCTGTATAAGAAAATAGTACAAAGATATTTTCATGCAAAATTAAGAATAATTGTGTGCTCTAAATGTCTGATTGTTGATACATATAACAAAGAGCTTTTGATGAGTCTCTTCCCCAGTTTAACATAAAATGCAAAGATATTGTTGGGTATATATGTGCAAATAAAGATAAAGAAAATACACATTATCAGCTAGAAACTATTAAATAAAAGGTGAAAACAACAATCCAACACATTTTACGAATTTGTCAGATGAGGTAGTATTCTAGAAGAATAGCCTAAGACTAGACCTGGTCCATGACAAAATATTCACGAAAAAAAATGAAATATGAAAAATATAGAAAATGCTATGAATTTTTCATGAAGGTAGGTGAATTATCCTTTAATCTCAATTTATGTGCATTTTCAAAAGCCAATTTCCTGGTAAAATAAATTTGTGATAGTTACAACTAAACGAAACAAAGTTTCTGCTTAGCAAAATGAATGCATCTCAACCCATTTTTAGCTGATTTCTTCCCTCTCAATTTTAAACCGTTATTTATTTATTTATTTCTATTGGTTGTTCCAAACATTACAAAGCTCATGATATATCATCTTTGATACATTTGACTCAAATGGGTTATGAACTCCCATTTTTTCCACAAATATGAATTTCAGAATCACATTGGTTACACATTCACATTTTTGAACAATAGCATATTAGTGACTGTTGTATTCTGCGACCTTTCCTATCCCCCACTATCCCCCCTCCCCTCCCCTCCCATCTTCCCTCTCTACCTCATCTGCTGTTGTTCAATTCTCTCCATTGTTTCCCCCCCATTTCCCCTCAAATCCTCTTATATGTAATTTTGTGTAACATTGAGGGTCTCCTACTATTTCCATATGCTTTCCCTTCTCTCTCCCTTTCTCTCCCCCAACTCGTCTTTGTTTAATGATAAACTTTTCCTCATGCTCTTCCTCGATGTTCTGTTCTTAGTTGCTCTTTTAATATCAAAGAAGACATTTGGCATTTGTTTTTTTAAGGATTGGCTAGCTTCGCCTAGCATAATCTGCTCTAATGCCATCCATTTCCATGCAAATTCTATGATTTTGTCATTTTTTAATGAAGAGTAATACTCCATTTTGTATAAAAGCCACATTTTTTATCCATTCATTTATTGAAGGGCATCTAGGTTGGTTCCACAGTCTAGCTATTGTGAATTGTGCAGCTATGATCATTGATGTGGCAGTATCTCTACAGTACGCTCTTTTAAGATCCTCAGGAAATAGTTCGAGAAGGGTGATAGCTGGGTCAAATGGTGGATCCATTCCCAGCTTTCCCAGGTATCACCATAGTACTTTCCAAATTGGCCTCACCAATTTGCAGTCCCACCAGCAGTGTACAAGTGTACCCTTTTCCCCACATTCTCACCAACACTTATTTTGTTTGACTTCATAATGGCTGCCGATCTTACTGGAGTGAGATGGTATCATAGGGTGGTTTTGATTTGCATTTCTCTGACTGCTAGAGATAGTGAGCATTTTTTCATGTACTTGTTCATTGATTGAATGTCCTCCTCTGTGAAGTGTCTGTTCAGGTCCTTGGCCCATTTGTTGATTGGGTTATTTGTTATCTTATTGTTTAATTTTTTTGAGTTCTTTGTATATTCTGGATATTAGGGCTCTATCTGAAGTGTGAGGGGTAAAAATTTGTTCCCAGGATGTAGGCTCTCTATTTACCTCTCTTATTGTTTCTCTTGCTGAGAAAAAAAAATTAGTTTAAGTGAGTCCCATTTGTTTATTCTTGTTATTAACTCTTTGGCTATGGGCATCCTATTAAAGAATGTGGAGCCCGACCCCACAGTATGTAGATCGTAGCCAACTTTTTCTTCTATTAGACGCAGTGTCTCTGATTTGATATCTAGCTCCTGGAACCATTTTGAGTTAACTTTTTGCATGGTGAGAGAAAGGGATTCAGTTTCATTTTGTTGCATATGGATTTCCAATTTTCCCAGCACCATTTGTTGAAGATGCTATCTTTCCTCCATTGCATGTTTTTAGCCCCTTTATCAAATATAAGAAAGTTGTAATTTTGTGGATTGGTTTCTGTGTCCTCTATTCTATACCATTGGTCCAGCTGCCTGTTTTGGTACCAGTACCACGATGTTTTTATTACTATTGCTTTGTAGTACAGTTTGAACTCTTGTATCGCTATACCTCCAGATTCACACTTCCTGCTTAGAATTGCTTTTGGTATTCAGGGTCTTTTGTTTTTCCATATGAATTTCATGATTGCTTTATCATTTCTACAATAAATGCCGTTGGGATTTTTTTGGCACCGATTTAAACCTGTAGAGAACTTTGGGTAATATCAACATTTTGATGATGTTAGTTCTGCCTATCCATGAACAAAGTACATTTTTCCATCTTCTAAGATCTTTTTCTATCTCTCTCTTTAGGGTTCTGTAGGTTTCATTATATAAATCTTTCACCTCTTTCGTTAGGATGATTCCCAAGTATCTTATATTCTTTGTGGATATAGTGAATGGAGTGGTTTTCCTCATTTCAATTTCAGAAGTTTTTCTGCTGATATACAGGAATGCCTTTGATTAATGCGTGTTGACTTTATATCTTGCCACTTTGCTGAATTCATTTATTAACTCTAGCAGTTGTTTGTAGACCCTTTTGAGTCTGTTAAATATATTATCATGTCATCTGAAAATAGCGATAATTTAAGTTCTTCTTTTCCTATTTTCATGTCTTTAATTTCTTTTGTCTGTCTAATTGCTCTGGCTAGTATTTCAAGAACTAAATCGAATAGAAGTGGTGATAGAGGGCATCCCTGTCTTGTTCCAGATTTTAGAGGGAATGCCTTCAGTTTTTCTCCATTTACGATGATGCTAGCCTGAGGTTTAGCATATATAGCTTTTACAATGTTGAGGTAACTCAACATTGTTATCCTAGTTTTTCTAGTGTTTTGAACATAAAGGGAGGCTGAACTTTGTCAAATGTTTTTTCTGCATCTATCAAGATGATCATATGGTTCTTGTCTTTAAGTCTATTGATGTGGTGAATAGCATTTATGGATTTCCGTATATTGAACTAGCCTTGCATCCCTGGGATGAATCCTACTTGATCATGGTGCACAATTTTTTGATATGCTTTTGTATTACATTCACCAGGATTTTATTGAGAATTTTTGCATCCTAGTTTATTAGATATATTGGTCTGTAGTTTTGTTTCTTTGAAGTGTTTTTGTCTGGTTTCGGGATCAGGGTGATTTTGGCCTCATAGAATGAATTTGAAAGAGCACCTTCATTTTCTATTTCTTGAAATAGCTTGAAAAGTATTGGTATTAATTCTTCTTTTAAGGTTTTGTAGAGCTCCGCTCTATACCCATCCGCTCCAGGGCTTTTTTTGGTTCGTAGTCTTTTGATGGCTTCTTGTATTTCTTCCTTTGTTATTGGTCTGTTTAAATTGTGTGTGTCTTCCTGACTCAATCTTGGCACATCGTATGACTTAAGAAATTTATTGATATCTTCACTATCTTCTATTTCATTTGAATATAGGGTTTCAAAATACTTTCTAATTATCTTCTGTATTTCTGTAGTGTCTGTTATGATAATGCCTTTTTTCATGCCGTATGTTAGTAATTTGAGTTCTCATTCTTCTTCTCTTTGTTAGCATGGCTAAGGGCCTGTCGATCTTATTTATGTTTTCAAAGAACCAACCTTTAGTTTTATCAATTTTTTCAATGTTTTTTTTTGTTTCAATTTCGTTGATTTCTGCTCTAATTTTAATTATTTCTTGTCTTCTACTACATTTGCTGTTGTTTTTCTTTTCTTTTTCTAGGTTTTTGAAGTGTAGTGTGAGTTCATTTATTTTATTTTATTTTATTTTTTTGAGGAAAGAACTCCAAGAAATAAATTTCCCTCTTAAAACTGCTTTCATTGTGTCCCATAGATTCCAGTATGTTGTGTCTGTATTGTCATTTGTCTATAAGAATTTTTTATATCCTCCTCTATGTCTTCTGTAACCCATTGATCATTCAGTAGAATATTGTTCATTTTTCCATATGATGTAGGATTTTTCCTTCCTTCTTTTATCATTTAATTCCAGTTTCATTCCAATATGATCAGATATGGTGCATGGTATTATCTCCAAGCCTTTATATTTACTAAGGGTTGCCCTATGGCATAATATATGAACTATCTTTGAGTAGGATCCTTGTGTTGCTGAGAAGAACGTGTATCCACTTGAGGATGGTTGATATATTCTATATATGTTGGTTAAGCCTAGGTTATTTATTGTGCTGTTGAATTCCATAGTTTCTTTATTCAGTTTTTGTCTAGAGGATCTTTCTAATGGCGAGATCAGTGTGTTGAAGTCACCCGTAGTTATTGTGTTGTAGTCTATTTGACTCTTGAACTTGAGGAGAGTTTGTTTCATGAGCGTTGCAGCTCAATTGTTTGGTGCATACAAATTGATAATTGTTATGTCTTGTTGGTGGATGGTTCCTTTTAACAGTACATAGTGTCCTTCGTTATCCCTTTTTATTAACGTAGGTTTGAAATTGATTTTATTTGATATGAGTATGGCTACTCCTGCTTGCTTCCGAGGGCCATGTGAGTGGTATGATTTATCCCAACCTTTTACTTTCAGCCTGTGTATGTCTTTACCTATCATATGAGTCTCCTGAAGGCAGCAGACTGTAGGATTTATTTTTTTGATTCAGGTTACTAACCTATGTCTCTTGATTGGTGAGTTTATGCCATTAACATTTAAGGTTACAATTGAAATATGATTTTTACTTTCATTCATGTTTATTTATTTATTTATTTTTAGTTTGGCTAGTTTTTACTTTTTGGTTATTTTTCTCCCCCTTTACTGAGATACCTCCTGCTGTTAGTTTGGGGCACTATTTTTCAATTCCTCTTCTTCTAGTATTTTGCTCAAATGCTTTGCAGTGCTGGTGTTCTTTCTGCAAATTCTTTTAGCTTTTGTTTATCGTGAAAGACACTAATTTCATTGTCAAATCCCAAACTTAATTTTGATGGATACAGTACTCTTGGTTGGAATCCATTATTTTTCAGCGTTTGAAATACATTGTTCCAGGATCTACTCGCTTTCAAAGTTTGTGATGAAAATTCAGTCGTTAACCTAATTGGTTTACCCCAGAATGTAATCTGCCTCATTTCTCTTTTAGCTTTTAATATTCTCTCCTTGTTCTGTATGTTAGCTATCTTGATAATTCTATGTCTTGGAGTTGGTCTATTATGGTTTTGAATGTTTGAGGTCATGTAGGCTTCAAGGATTTGGCAATCCATTCCATCTTTTATCTCTGGGAAGTTTTCTAGAATTATTTCATTTAATATGTTGTCCATTCCTTTGGTTTGAATCTCTATGCCTTCTTCTATCCTGATGACTCTCAAATTTGTTTTTTTATGACATCCCATATCTCTTAAATAGATTGCTCATGGGATATAAGCATCTTTTCTGTGTTCACTATATTCTTTTCAAGTTGATAAACTTTGTCTTCATTATCTGATCTTCTGACTTCTACTTAATCTAGTCTATTTACAATATTCTCGTTTGAGTTTTTAATGTGGTTTATATTTTTCTGCATTCCTAGGATTACTGTTTGATTTTTTTAAGAACTCTGTCTTTTGGTAAAGCTCCTTCTTTGCCATTTGAATTTGTTTGTTTAATTCATTTTCAAAATATTCTTTTATTGCTTGGACTTGCTGCCTCATGTCTTCTCTAATATTTCTTTCCATCTGAGTTAGGGATGCATTGAGTTTTTTCCCTATCCCTGTTTCTGATGATTCTAGGTCCTCCTGTAGAATTAAGTTGTCCGGCATTATTTGTACACCTTTTTCCCTTGTTTTTTCATGAAGTTCACATTACTTTCCAGCTCCGTTTGATTGCTGTGTTTCTGCTCTCTTCTATATATTTGTTTTGGTTTTATATATCTCTATTGTAGCTCCTTTGTGTTGGTAGACTGTGCATGCTAAAGTGGATTCCACTGGGAAGGAATTCTGACGGCCGAGCTCCAGTGATGTCACCTCTCTGCTATGGTGGGCCCCAGGCTCTTTGCCCGGGTGTTCGCATGGGGGTGTGGGACTGTACTGTCTCTGTTTGTTTTCAGCTCCTGGTCGCGGGTGTGCAGGCGGTCACAAGCTGTCCAGTCACGCAGTCAGCGGGTGGGCTGTCACCGGCGGTTGTGCGATCTCTAGCCACCCATTAGGGCAGGCATATGGCAGGTGATTGGTCGCTGGTGGGCAGGCGGTCTCCAGCCGTCCAGTCGCACCTGCAGCGGGCCGGCTGTTGCCGGCGGGCGAGCGTTCTCCAGGCGCCCAGTCACGCGGGCCTGGCCTCTAGTCCCCTGGTTTCTCCTGCTAGTCCTGGTTTCTCTTGCTACACCAGTTTTCCCCTGAGTAATGCCCTCGGCAGCTCAAACTGTACTCTGGCCTGCCGTTTCTTGGGTGTGGATTGTGTCTATTGGGAACCCCAGCACTCTATTGTTTTTTTTTTTTTTTTCCGTTTGCCCCTTCCCCATCGCTGGCTAGACAGATTTTGTTTTCACCACTGATGGGAGGGGGAGTAGAAGGTCAGGTGCCTCTAGTTTCCCCCCCCATCTTTATTCAGGCTCTCTCTGATAATCCCTCCCCTGGAAAGCTTAGGAAAGATTTTATGCAAATATCCTACTGTATGGGAGATGAGCGGAAAACACACAACTGTTTTATTGTTGCAATCTGTCGGAGATTGGCGGTGGTTACTTCAGCTCTCCAAGATGGTTGCCGTTGGTTTCCTTGGTGGAGTTTCCGTTGTGGGGGATAGAACTGTAGCGCTTCCTTCCCTGACTGAGATCCCGAACTCCGCCTGGGGCTCAGTGGGGGGTCAGCCGGCAGGATTCCACAGAATCTGCAGCAACGTTTCTCCCTGGATGCTAGTCGCTTCTCGGTGGTGCCCCGACGTCTGTAGCCACGGGGCGGGCCGCACGGATCAGTAAGCCCGGATCTCCGGTTGCATATTCAGCTCACGTTTGAGACTCAATTACCGGACCTCGTTGGTGGAAATCATTCTTTTAGGTTTCGGTGCACACCCATTTTTCTATAAGATCCTAACAAGATAGTCTTTTGTCATTTTAACTCGTTATTCACCTGCAATGTGGCGTGGTACACTGGGTGTGATGCACTCTATTCACGGCCAACTTGCAATGTCGAAATATTATGTTTTGTATGCACCATTTACTGAAGATAGTTTTCAGTACTAGGCAACCAATATGTAATTCAGGTTGATGAATATTTCTGAGAATTATCTTTTGAAAAGTTGATTATAAATCCACATTCATGATATGAATGAATTTGGGGAGTGCACAATAAGGCACATATATTTCATATTTTGAAAAATCTTGAGAGTATATATATATATATATATATATATATATATATATACACAGAGAGACATTACAATGTAGCATTATGTATGCCAACGGAAATTTATCGTGAAATACATATCATCCAGAGATCCAAAAATATTAATTTTACTGAACATGGATTTATGTATAATGTTGTTCAAATAGGAGGCTTAGCCATAGGTTGAATTTTCAGTTTCAACAGCATTTAGGAGGAGTGATATCTTCTCACAATTTGTATCTGCCAAGTCAGCCACCTCACAAAAATGTACGTGTAATACTAGGTAGGATTCTATATATGCATATAAAAATACATTTGCTGACTAGGCTACAGAGAAAGGGAGACATAAATTCACATGTTTGTTAACTTTAAAAACACATGGAGAACTATTTCAACAAAAAAATTGACTAGATTTATAACTCCTACCCTATATAATGCAAAAGGCAAGTCCAAGAATACCAAACATGCCTCCTCTTAACTGCTTGTATTTCTATTCTGATTGGGTTATTATTTTCCATGATATTACGATTAGTAGTCAGAGTCTAGTAGGGTAGGGGTTAGTGTCAGGGATTCAGTATTTCAAATGGAAAATTGGAAAATGAATCCAATGTGTATGCAAATATGTGCTACACAAAAATGTTCCCACTCTCATCAAGAACTATGGCTTGACATTACTTTTGCCCCAAGTAAGACACAATTAGAGGAGAAGTGTTAGAAAATCTGTGAATACATATCTGGAATGGAATATGCTCAGTAGTTCACAACACTGGAGGTGGTAGAGGAGTTCCCAAAAGTAAGGGATAGGGTGAACACTCCACAAACATGAGGCTCTGCTGGCCTAAAGACTTCTTGAAGAACTGCCTCTGAGGTTGGGCACCTGAAAAATATGTTGTTTTCTGGAGCTTTAGCTTCATTTGTAGTGAGACCATCAAAGCTGGGTCTACATCTATGTGACCTGGAGGACATGGTTTCTTATTTTCCAGTGAAGATGAGGCAGCAGTGCTGAATTTGCTCTTTGTAGGTAAACTGTGACCACTGGGGACTAAGTGTCTCCCCATGTGGACTGTGAAGCCATTTGGTCATCCTCCAAATTTCATGGTGTTTCTTGCTGCTACACTGGGAGTTTGCTATTTGATTCAAAAATACAAGGAGTTCTAGTGGGTCACAGTGCTGGAGGGAGTTCTGTCACATGTGGTGGGTCAGTTTCTGCAGGAGAATGCACCAAACATACTTCTAGCCCACATATATTGCCCCATTGACCATAGCAACTTGATTCTGAACATTGCCCTGAAATCTCTCAGTATTACAAGATGCCTTTATATAGAAGGGACTGCTTGCTGCACCATGTCAGTCACAAGCCATTTGGAAGCCAATGGAAGATCCACAGGCCCCACCACAGATGTTTTATCATACACCTGACCACCACGGCTCTAGGCCCACTACTCAGCAGGCTCCAACTTATTGGCATCTCTGTTCTACACAATTTTCATGAAACCGAGTCAATCAAAGCACTGTCTGGTATACTCATGATCAGCAACAGGACATCCAAAGGTCCTCCATTGCCACCTGGTCATGGGAAATTCAAAAATTTTATGGTATTTTTGTAGCCATTTTTCAATGATGATGTTGGAGGCACTGTGGGTTAAAATTCACTCCAGAACCATTAAATGTAGAGGAAGTACATTTCAATGAAAGCTTTGGAGAATTCTCACAGGCAAGGCTTCTCAAAAAGTGGCCAAATGGTCACATGAAGCCAGTCCCATTGAGGTCTACAATGAGGTCCATGTGTGTTTCAACTCTCAAATATGGCTGACAAGTCTTTCAGAATAAAATCACGTGATATCTTGGCTGTGATTCCCAGTGCTCTGTTGAAAGCCACCCTGCACATAGATCTCAGTTTTCAAGGGGGACTCTCATGCATGGCCTCCGAAAATCCCAACGCAATTCATGGCAATAATTCTCTGAGTTCAGTTCCAGAACTCAGTCTCTAAGGGGAATCACACCAGAGTTCATGTAAAGGTGGACCCAGTCATCTCTTCCAAACACCAAACAAATGGCCACAATTAAAACCAAAACACTCCCACATGGCCCTCATGATCTTTCATATAGACACTCATCATAACCTCTGGCTGGATGTTTCCATGAGGGGCGAAACACAAGACAGTCTCCAAAATAATCTCCCTTGCCCCTTAATGGCCTAAAATCAGGGTTGTCTGGACACACTTCCTGTGAACTAGGAGTGATCAAATAGGCCTGCTGTTAATACTTCTCTGCTTCTCCAATTTGAGGCCTACTGACTGTGGGGTTTATTTTTTTATGTGAATTGGAGTCATTATAAAACCCAAGCACATATCGGCTAGCTTCTGCAGGGCTTTGAAGAAATCATTTGACCCAAAGGATCCCTATTCTCACTTGATGGAGGTCAGGAACCTAAAAGAGGAAGGGGAGAGACTTCATCCACAATGACTGCTCTTTTGGCCATTTTGGTTTTGAATGCACACATGGGATCATTCTTAAGATACATCAGGTGGTGAGAATCTAAGCCATTGCCTCAAACAGGGCCAAGAGGCTGATTCAGACACATCCCTTTTCAAAGCAATTAAGCAAAGAGCCACAGGTGATGCCCATTCATTTCCATTTGAAACCTGTTTTCTTCAGGCTTCACAAAGGGGTGGCCTGAAACAAAGACCTTCCTGACATTCAGGGCAACAGAACAATAGGTAAGCAAAGCAGGGTTTCTCCACTGAGACTTTATTGGTCACACTGATATCTGAGTTTTCTGAGATGCTCGCCATTCCCTTCAGCTATCCAGTACATGGCCATGTAACAGGGTTTGGAAATGGTACATATATTGGACACAAAACCATGAGCCTATTCTGTAGAGTGGCCAGAATTCAGGAAGAACGCACGAACTTTGGAAGATAGCACGTGTTGCCCATCGATAAGGCAAGCCAAAATCCATTCATCAATTTGGCAGAATAAATGATGGGAAGCTTTCTACTAGACAGGACACATCAATTGATGCATTATCTTTTCTAATGTCTATAACCATGGACACAGTGGGATACACAGACATAGAAACACTCGCGTTGTCAAATGACTTACTAGAAACAGTTCACTCAAAACCAAACAAACCGCCTTTTCTATCTATTCTCAGAACATGAGGCAAATCCACAAACACACAGCGACAACCACAGAGGCACCTCCTTCCCCAAAGTAGGTCTGTGACTATCCAGAGTGTCCTCTGACTGGTGGGTTATAGTATGTTCCCCCGAAATGGCCTGTCCTGTCTCAGATCTGGTCTCTTTAACCAACTCTGTGAAGATGTCAGGAGCCACTGGTGAACCACTATCTGCTTTCTCAGGAAAGGCCCCTCTTTAGAGCTTTTCTGGCTTTTGGCCATTCTCATATCAGTAGGTACCAAGAAAGACTGACTCTGTCCTTGGTATATCCAAACAAGTGAGACCACTGGGACTGGGACTGGGACAGGCTCTGGGTGCCTGTCTTCCTGCATCCCAAGTTCTTAGAGTTCCATCACCAAGGAAGTGAGGTGAGGTCACTTCCTTCAGGAACTGAATGAGGTCACTGCCTTAGCAACAACTTTGTCCTAACAGTTGCTTCCAAGGGTCCCATGAGATGGAGGCTGCCCCTACGTCCTGTGACACTTTCACAAGTTAGAATGTATATCAACCATAGGCACCCGGGACCAGCTCTCCAAACAGGACTGTTTGAGTCCATATTCTAATGGGTGGCACTAGAGCAGATTATGCTTAGTGAAGCTGGCCAATCCCTAAAAAACAAATACCAAATGTCTTCTTTGATATAATGAGAGCAACTAAGAATAGAGCAGGGAGGAAGAGCAGGAAGAAAAGATTAACATTAAACAGAGACATGAGGTGGGAGGGAAAGAGAGAGAAAAGGGGAATTGCATGGAAATGGAGGGAGACCCTCATTGTTATACTAAATTACATATTAGAGGTTGTGAATGGAATGGGAAAATAAACAAGGTGAGAAATGAATTACAGTAGATGGGGTGGACAGAGAAGATCCGAGGGGAGGGGAGGGGGGATAGTAGAGGATAGGAACGGTAGCAGAATACAACAATTACTAGTATGGAATTATGTAAAAATGTGGATGTGTTACCGAAGTGATTCTTCAATCTGTATCTGGGGTAAAAATGGGAGTTCATAAATCACTTGAAGCTAATGTATGCTAATGTATGAATATGTTATGTCAAAAGATTTGTAAGGTTTTGAACAACCAATAATAAAAAAAAGAACAGAGAGGCTGATTCAGTAACAACCTTTCATCCTGACCAGGTTGTTTGCCATGGAAGTTGACTTTTGCTCTCTCAGGTCCTTCAGTGGTGCCTATATCTTCTCCAGGGATCACTTCTGCATGAAACTTTGAGTTTTTCAACAGGTGGAAGATTCACTACATTCCTCTATTTTAGGACCAACACTGTCCCTGCTCTTCTGTAAAGTTAGATTGAGGGAACAGTGTATCGTTTCGCTTAATAACAGGTTTGATTTGGGTTAGGAATCATTCTGCTTGATGAATAATGGTATTGGGAACCTGTGATATTTATAAGAATATATAGGTGAAATATAAGTATGAAAACAGAAATCTAGGTAAGATTGGAATCCCACTAGGGCATTGCGCTCTTGATTGGGATACTTAGCTTTGATACATGTTCTGCATAGATGTTTCAGATAAATCAATAATCAATGGCATAGGACCTTGTACCTTGGATGATTGAATGTAGAAGTGAGTATCCACTCAAACTGGGATAGTCGGTAGGATTAGGAAGATATTCTGTAGGTTTCAGAAGAAGAGTGAGTACAGGAATTGTAACAAAAGTTCTTTAGCAATAGGGTATCACATAGACAGTGAATGTAAATGTCAGCACATGTGAAGTGTTAGTCAAAATTGTGAACTGGTGAAAATATTTAGGAAAGCAGACATCAATAGAGACATTAGGAAATCAGGGAAAGTATAAAGTGAGTGATAGGATTAGACATTTGCAACAGGGCTGAGGTTGAATATATAGTCTTAGGAAGAAACAAATATGTTGTCATAAATAGGATTGACATTTGAGAGCATTAGGCAACCTGGACATGAATGTTTTTAGTAATCCATGCTCACTTTCCATTTAGGCTTTGGTACAATCATAAGTGTGACCTCTGCTTTTTGTGTCCAGAATATTACTGTGATAAATGCATACGTAGATCAGGTGACATGAGTATTTCTTCCACCATTTCTGGGAGCAACATTTTGAAGACGAATAAATTAGTATTGGGGTTACAAATAGATGTACCCTGTGTCTATGAATGTAGAGATAATGCATGAATAGACCATACTGTGAATAAATAATGTAATTGGTTCCAACTTTAAATAAAGGATTGAATTGATATCTGAATATATACAGAAAATCTTATATTGATATACAATTATTCATTCCAACCAGTAATACATCTAATGGTAATATTAGGGTTATGTTTTATCATGAAGAGTGTGTGAGTTTTGCTTCAAAATGATTATGGAAATCAAAAATAATGTGTTTGAAATGAAGTCTCATGAAAAGACCAGTCAAGAAACCTGGAGGAATACATGTGTTCTGAATCAGTAAATGACTGAAAGTGAATCAAATGCCTATAAATTTGTGAACTTATGGATGAAATATATGTCCTATGATGTTCGTAAACTATAGAAATTCTATTGTACCAGTGTTGAATAAAATGAACTTCAAAATACACATCATGTCCCATAGGAATCTACTTGCATTGATGTTAAACAGGGTCAGTTAATGTAGAAATATTAGGATTGTATGCACCATTCACTGAAGTTAGTTTTCAGTAATAGGAAACAAATATGTATTTCAGGTGGATGAATATTTCTGAGAATAATCTTGTGAAATGTTGATTATAAATACACATACATGAACATGAATGAATTTAAGTAGTGTATATAAGACACATATATTTATGAACATGAATGAATTTAGGTAGTGTATATAAGACACATATATTTTATATTTGGAAAAATTTGGAGAGTATATATATATATATATATATATATATATATATATATATATATATATATAAAAAACACACACAGACAATAAAATGTAGCAATATATATGCTAATCGAAATTCTTCATGAAATGTACATCAGCCACAGATGCAAAAATATTTATTTTACCGAACATCGATTTATGTATAATGTTGTTCTACTAGGAGGCTCACCCATAGGTTGAATTTTCAGTTCCAACAGAGTTTAGGAGGAGTGATCTCTTCTCACAATTTATATTTGCCAAGTCAGACACCTCAGAAGAATATACGTGTGATACCAGGTAAGATTCTATATGTGCATATAAAAATACATGTGCTTAATTGGCTACAGAGAAAGGGAGACAGGTATTCACATATTTGTTAACTTTAAAAACATGTGGAGAACTATTTTAGTTAAAAATTAGCTAGATTTATAACACCTACCCTATATCATTCAAAAGGCAAGTCCAACTATACACCATGCCTCCTCTGTACTGCTTGTATTTCCATTCTGTTTGGATTATTTTTCTCCATCATATTAGGATTAGTAGTCAGAGTCTAGTAGGTTATGGTTTAGTGTCAGGTGTCCGGGCCGGCTGGACACTTCAACGTGGGCGTTGAACCTTGTTGAGGAGGAATGAAGGGACAAGAGTGATGAGAGAAGACAGCAAGACAACAGTTCTGATCATGCTGAAAACTTTTATAGTTCTCACAGTGTATTTATATGCTGCGGATGAGAAAGCTCTCTTATCGGCAGTTGCTGGATGTCTTCACAGGGTGAGATAACCTCAGGATATTTTAGGAAGACGGATAGCCGCAGGATGTCTCAGGGTGATAGATGGCTGCGGGATGTCTCCCAGGCAGGAAATCTCGCAGGGGTCTATTTCTTGTAAGTGTCAGGCTATTCTTTGAAGGAGAACTTCCTTCTAGCCCCTGACATCTTCCCCCTTTCTTATATTAAATATTTGACCATACCTTACAGGCCAATGTTTTAGGGGGTTATAGAGGCTCTGTTTCTCTAACAGGCCTTAGAATATCTCCTGATCTGATCGAGCATGTTTACTAGGAGATTTCGTGGTGGCCTAGGCATGTTTTTTAAGGAGACGGCTTTGAGGGGGAAGCATGCCAACTGCCATGCACCAGAGCGTGTCACTCAGAAGACTTGGGTTTTGGGAACCATGGATCCATCCTCCTGCAGTCCTTCCTGCACCCTCTGTTATTATGGCCTAACGTCCTCACTCTATGGGTGTGTCCTGCCCCAAACAGAGGGGCCCATGGAGGACGAACCCTTATGGCAAGGGCAGAAGATGGTTGGTCAGAGCTGTTACTTAGAGTTTTATATAAGAAAGAGAGATCTGTGGGCATGTAACCTTAAGAAATAAGCTTGTGAGGAGGGTAGAACATCTTTTTAAATGTTGGCAGCACGGTCTTCCATATCCAGGCGATGATAGTGGACCTGTAGGGGCTTAGAGGCCAAAATATTAATCTGTTCTTTAATAAATTGTAACAGCCTGTTTATAATGCAGGGTCCTAGGGACACCATTAAAAGTAAACCCAACAAAGGGCCTAATAGGGGAAGAAGATAGGGCAGAAATCCATTAAGCCCAGTCCAGAGGGGATTTTCAAATATTTCCCTTCGTCTCTTTTCTAGATCTTCTTGAAGCTGCTTAATTTTAGTGCATACTATGCCAGAATTATTGGCATAAATGCAGCATCATTCCCCTAAGGCCAAGCAAATACCTCCCTGGTTAGCTGTCAGCAAATTTAAGCCTCGTCTTTTTTGAAGGAACACTTCTGCCAGGGAGTCTATTTGGTCCTGCAAATCTTTAATGGTTCATGATAGAGTTTTTATCAGTTGTTACTGATAGAGTTTATAATTTGTTGAGACAGGCGATGGTAAGAGTGAATAGACGTGCCTAAGCCAGTGTACCTGTGCCCACAGGAACTGTTATTCCAAGGCTGGCAGATTGTTGGCTGCATCTGAAAAAGAAGAAATTTTGTCCTCATGAGGAGTCCCTCTGTCCCTGTTTTGAGGTAAGTCATTAACCTGTTTAACCAGGAGTTCTGGTAACCATCTTGGGGCTGTTTGATCTTGGTCCAAAACATAAGCTGAGCCTCCTCCCCAGATGAGGACAGGATCTGGGCCTTTTTATTTATTTGTAAGGGGATTGTGTCACATAACAGGTGGGCGAACAGAATTGGACGAGGGATGGCAGTGTCTGTCTGCTGCCAAATGGCCTTCATTGTCTAGGGTAAGAAAAATAAGGGCAAATAATGCATTGTTAAGGCAATGCCTGGGTGTGGTAAATACAAGGGAGGAAGCCTTAAGGAGGGTTAGCCAAGTTTTTAAGGTAAGGTGGGCAAGTTCCACAATGCCTTGGCCCTGAGGGTTGTATGGAATTCCAGGAGTATGACAAATTTGCAAGGTAGCACAAAACTGTTTAAACTTGGCAATGGTATATGTAGGATAAATATCTGTTTTAATATGTATTGGTTTACCCATAACAGAAAAGGCTGAAACAAGATGAGAAAGGACATTTTTGGTAGCCTCTCCAGAATGTGGTGATGCAAAAATAAAGCCGCTGAAGGTATCTACAGAAATGTGTATATATATTTGGCAATTACAAATTCAAGAAAATGAGTAACATCCATTTGCCAAAACTGATCGGGCAGTAATCCTCGGGGGTTAACTGCCAAGTGTTGAATGGGGAGGGAGGCAGCGCAACTAGGGCATGCTTTTACTATTTCTCGTGCCTGTTGCCTGGTAATTTTACAAAGTAATCAAAGGCTCTGGAAATTTAAATGGTGTAGATTGTGTAACTCCGTGGCCTTTTGAATGGAGCCAACAAAAATTGGAAAGATGGAACGAGTTGCTGCATCAGCTTGGGCATTACCTTGAATTAGAGGGCTGGAAAGATCAGAGTGTGCCCTTATGTGTCCTAAGAAAAATGGGTGTTGTCTGACCTGAATTAGCCTCTGAAGCTGGTGAAACAGAAAGGCCGCATTGTTAGAAGCCTTAATGGGGGGTGAAATCACCAGCAGGTGCACAGAATGAGCAATGTAGCCACTGTCTTTATAAATATTAACAGGATTATAAAAAATGTTATAAAAACTTGTGTTATGTCAAACAATTCCACAAACTGTGGTGACTGATAGACAGTCTCAAAGGTGGTAGGCTGGTTATTGACAACAAAGACCGCTCGGCCATTACAGGAACCATCTGTAAAGACAGTAAGGGCTTGAGGAATGGGAGCATTTTGAGTAATTTCAGGAAAAGTAAATGGATGTAACTGGACAAAACGTAAAGGGGGGTCATTGGGGAGGTGGTGATCAATTGTTCCCAAAAGCCTGATAGGGAAATACCTCATTCATCCCTTGTCTCTAGTAAAAATTGGGTTTGGTCCTTAGTATATGGAATAAAAATATTATCAGGGTCTTTGCCAAAATGTTGTAGAGAAATCAAATGACCTTTAAAAATAATAGAAGCTACCTGAGCAAGATAAACAGTAATAACCTTCGAGGATGTGGTGGGTAAATGGACCCAAAACAAGGGGCAGTCTTTATTATTAAAATGTGGATCTTGCTGCCAAAATATTCCTGTGGGTGTATGAGGAGTGTGTAAAATAACCAGAACCAGAGGAAAGTTATAAGAAATTTGCGTAACAAATTGTTGGGCAATGGCTTCTGTGACTTGGTTTAATGCCTGTTATGCCTTGGGAGTAAGATTTTGAGGGGAGGAGGGGTGGGAATTACCTCTCAAAATATCATTAAGGGTCAAAAGTACACAAGTGCATAATTTTAAATATGTTATTAGCCATTGAATATGCCTCAGTAATTTCTGAAAATCTTTAAGGGTGTGAAGATGGTCCACACGTAGTTGTATTTTAGAAATTTGGATCTGATTTCTGTAGAATTTTAAGGCCCAAACTTTTATAAGAGTCCTGTGTTTGAACCTTATTAGGAGCTATCTGTAGTCCCAAGGTAGTGAGGATTTTGTAAAAGTCCAAGTAACAATTATTAAGATCATGGGTATTAGGTGCAGCAATTAACAAATCATCCATATAATGTAAAATATAAATTTGTGGCCCTCGCTCTCTCACAGGGTCTACTTCTTGAGCAACGTATTTTTGGCAAAGAGTAGGGATGTTGGCCATACCTTGTGGAAGAACCTTCCATTGAAGTCTCTGCATAGGGCCCTGAATATTAATGCAAGAAAGACTAAAGCCAAAATAGGGTCTATCCACAGGATACAAAGGAATGGTAAAAAAGCAATCTTTTAAGTCCATAACCATTTTACAATAGTTTTTGGAAATAGCCACTGGTGTGGGAATGTCTGGCTGTAGTGCTCCCATCGGGAGTACAACTTTATTAATGGCACACAAATCTTGTAAAAGGCGCCACTTGCCTGATTTTTTCTTGATAACAAAAATAGGAGTGTACGATGGTGAGGTTGAGGGCTCTACATGGCGGGCTGCCAGCTGTTCCTTCACTAACATGGAGGCAGCCTCCAAATTTTCTTGGGTAAGGGGCCACTGATCCACCCACACAAGAGTCTGAGTCTCCCAAATAATTTTATCTCCATGGGAACAGGAGGGTCAGGAACCGACACTAAAAATCCAAATATCCAAGTCCATATGTATTTTTTTTATTGGTTGTATAGGCTCCACCAGTCCTTGTCTCAGCCTCCCAAGGCCTGTACCAGGGACAAAATTCATACGGAGCATTTGATGAGTCACCATGGAATTGGGACTGGCAAGAATAACTTCTATTTGACTCAAAATATCCCCAGCCCATAGGTAAACAGGGAGGTCAGGAACAACGAAAGAAGTGACAGTTCCCTTATTACCCTCTTTATCAGTCCAGCTAAGAGCAGTAGAGCTGACCAGAGGATTTTTTGACTTTCCTATCCCTTTAAGGTCAGTCAAGGATGGGGTGAGGGGCCAACCTGATCGCCAGTATTTTTGAGAAATAATTGTCGCATCAGCTCCAGTAAGTACAATTGCTTGGTATTCCTTTCCTTCAATAAGTAAGGTAAGGGTGTGTCTAATATGAGAAATGGGATGAACCCAATATACCTCAGAGGAGCCCAAGGAGGCAGTCCCCCACAGTAGGTTTGGGAGGTGGAAATGCCCCTTAATCTAAGGGAAGAAGTATTAATTGTGCAAGACTTTTTCCTCCTGGGATGGCCGCAACTCTATTAATAACTGTGGCCATTATTTTTATTTCTCCAGTGAAATCATTATCATTAATGCCAGGGAAGACCTGAACACCTTGTAAGGTAGTAGAGGCTCTTCCAAGAATAAGGGCACACGTATGAGATGGAGGGGCACCCATAATTCCAGTTGGTATTATCTGGGGCCCTTGCATTGAGTCTAATATTGTATCAGTGGTGGCACAGAGGTCCAATCCTGCACTGCCTGGAGTGGGTAGTTGGAGGGAGCCAATTGTGGAGAAGGATTTTGAGGTAGGTTGGGAGTTTGGGAGGGAACAAACCTCATTGCCCCAGGGAGTTTCCTGAGAAGTAGGAAGAAATAGGCTGTCTGAGGGCATTTGTCATTGATCTACACTCACTGGCCCAGTGATGACCTTTACCATATCAAGGACAAAGTGTAGCTGGGGTTGGTTTAGCTCCAGTTTGAGGAGACACTATTCTTACTCTTTGTTTGCCTGTCGGACACCTGCGTGCAAAATGGCCTGGTTGTTTACAAGTAAAGCAAGTACTTGAGCCAGTATTGTAAAAGGCCTTGGTAAATGCGGCACTAATTTGAGACCCATCCCCTGGGCTGCACCCACGCCTGCACAGATTCTAATAAAGTCAGAAAGTTTCCCTTTATCCTTATGATGTCGAAGAACATCCTGACATGCCGGGTTGACATTTTCAAAGGCAAGATGTTTTACAAAGGTGCTTTCGCTTTCGCTTGGTCCAAGCAAGCATTCCACAGCTAGGTAAAGTGGGGGAACAAAGTCGCTATAAGGCTCATCGGGCCCTTGTCGAGTTCTTGCCAGGGAAGTGATAGCCGAGGCCCTTTCAGGGAGGCGTCTCCAAGCAACTAAGCCAGCCATCTAAATCTGCGCAAAAAGTCCAGCAGGGAAACGTGCCCGTTTAGTTTTAGTGTCAAAAGTTGCATTGCCCACTAGCTTAACATAAGTCCAGGATTTAGAGGAGGCCTTTGTTAATTTTTTTTGAGTAGTTTCTGACAGGGCTCTTTGAAATCTGCATTCCATAGCAGGAAGTCTCTGGCACTGAGGGCAGCTAGGTCTAAAAATTTCCAATCATTGGGAGTAAGAAATTGTGTGCTGCAGCTTTCTAATAAAGCCAACATATAGGGCACAGTGGGGCCATAGTGAGCACAAGCCTTTTTAAGTTTTTCAAGAAAATGGAGGCTAAATTTTTTGTAGACACTCTGGGTTCCTTCCTGCCTAGGGGTGAACTCCTCATCCTCTAAGTCCTGATCTCCTTGATCCATTTCCCCCGCTTCCTCCTCTTTTTCCTCTTCTAAGTCTTTGACCTCAGCCTGGGCAGGCTTATCTATCTGACTGGTGGTGACTGGAAGGCGAGCACAGGCCGATGGAGCGGCTTCGCCTTTGTATTAGACCACTGTGGGCCAGCTTGTGTTGACTCCATTCCTAAGGCTAATGAAGAGAGCTCAGAGTCAAGGGATCTTTATTCTTTTAAAAATTGGATCTGTTCCTGTCCATGTTGGAGAGACTCTCTCAAGGGAGCCAGGTTAGGCAAGGGAAGTGGGGAAAAAATATCTGGGGGGACATTTGGCCCCTGAAGGGCCAGAGCACAAAAGGCAGGAGGGATATAGGAGGGAGGGGAATGTGTAAGTCCTATAGTCTGTGGCAGGGTCCTGAGAGGTGGAGAGTCTTCTGAATGGTAGCGAGCTGCTTCCTTCTCCAAGGTAGCCTCCTCCCCAGGGGTCAATGTTTCTCCGGGATTTAAAACTGCATAAAGGCGGTTGGAAACCATTGGAGCCTTATTCATTAGGGTGGGATTTTGAGGAAGATCAGGGAGGTCCCAGGGTCCTGGGGAGACTAAGAAGGGTCTATGTCTATACTAACTGATGGGCATGCCGAGAAGGGACGAGAGGTCTTTTGCATAGTCTCTTCCCCAATCCTGACAAGTATTAAGGTACCATTGTCAAAGGGTGAACTTTTAAGAATTTCACTAATTTATTTCCAGAAAGAAAAGGTAGGAACAGGCACTTTTTCTGGGCCAAAGGATTCATAATAATCTTTTAAAATGTCTCCTACTCTAAGCCATCTTTTACCATCAATGGTACCTTCAAGGGGAAACCATGGAAAAAATTCTTCGATGTATGAAAAGAAAAAAATTAAGTCATTTTTCTTAACACATGCCCCCCATGTATTTAAGGATTCCTTGTGGCCTGACAAAAACAAATCATGTGACGAAACTGCTTGTCCCATGGTGGGTCACTCACTGTGCGTCATCCCCACTCTCCTCCTGGATCTGTCTCTCAGTGGTGTCTGCTGAGGCAATCGCGAGCTCCACTTGTCCAAATCTTCCAGGAGGACAGGGTTCCCCCTCAGCCAAAGGCTCGAGCCCCAGTCGTTGGGCGCCAGTTGTCCTGGCCTGCAGGACACATCAAAGTGGGTAGCAAACCTAGGTGGGGAGGAATGAAGGGACAAGAGACACGAGAGATGACAGCAAGACAAAAGTTCTGATCAAGCTGCAAACTTTTATTGTTCACACAGAGGAATTTATATGCTGGAGATTTGAAAGCTCTCTTATCAGCAGTTCCTGGATGTCTTCACAAGGTGAGATAACCTCAGGATATTTCAGGAAGACAGATGGCCACAGGATGTCTCAGGAACACAGATGACTACAGGATGTCTCCCAGACAGGATGTCTCCCTGGGGGCTGTTTCTTGTAAGTGTCAGACTATTCTTTGAAGGAGAATTCCTTCTACCCCTTACAGTCAGGGATTCAGTATTTCAAATGGAAAATTGGAGAAAGAATCCAATGTGTATGCAAATATGTGCTACCCAAAAATCTTCCCACTCTCATCCAGAACAATGCCTTGACATTACCTTCACCCCAAGTAAGACACAATTAGAGGAGAAGAGTTAGAAAATCTGTGAATACACATCACGAATGGAAAATGCTCAGGAGTTCACAACCTTGGAGGTGGTAGAGGAGTTTCCAAATGTAAGGGAGAGGGTAAAACTCCACAAACATGGAGCTCTGCTAGACTAAAGACTTTTTGAGAAACTGCCTCTGAGGTTGGGCACTTGAAATATATGTTGTTGTCAGGAGCTTTAGCTCCCTTTGTAGTGAGACCATCAAGCTGGGTCTGCATGTATGTGACCTGGAGGACATGGTTTCTTATTTTCCAAAGGACATGAGGCAGCAGTGCTGAATTCTCTCTTTGTAGGTAAACTGTTGTCACTGAGTGCTAAGTGTCTTCCAGTTTGGAAGCCATTTGCTCATCCTCCAATTTTGTTGTGTTTCTTGCAGCTGCACTGGGAGTTTGGTATTTGCTTCATGAAATACGAAGAGTTCAACTGGGACACAGTACTGGAGGGAGTTCTGTCACATGTGATGGGTAAGGGTCTGCGGGAGAATGCACCAACCAGGCTTCTATCCCACATAGCTTGCCCCCTTCACAATAGCAATCTGATTCTAAACATTGCACTGAAACCTCTCCATATAACAACATACCTTTACATACAAGGGTCTGGGGGCTGCACCATGTCAGTCACAAACCATTTGAAAGCCAATGGCAGATCCACATCACCCAACCACAAATGTTTTAACACACACCTTCACACCACTTCTCTAGGCCGACTACTCAGCAGGGTCCAAATTACTGCCATCTCTGTTCTACACCATTTTCCTGAAACCCAATCAAACAGGCACTGTCTGGTATACTCGTGATCATCAATAGAACATCCAAAGATTCTACAGTGCAAAGTGGTCATGGGAATTTCAAAAATTTCATGGTAATTATCAGACATTTTTCAAGGATGAAGTTGGAGGCACTGTGGGTTTCAATTCATTCAGGAACCATTAAATGGAGAGGAAGCTCATTTCATTGAAAATTCTGGAGAATTCTAACAGGCAAGGCTTCCCAAAGACAGGCAAAAAGGTCACATAAAGCCAGGCGTTTGAGGTCTACAATGTGTGGTCCATGTGTGTTTTGACTTGCAACTATGGCTGCCAATTCTTTAAGAATAAAATTATGTGATATTCTTCCTGAGATTCCCAGTGCTCTGTGGAAAGCCACCCTGGGCCTAGATCTCAGTTTCCAAGGGCAACTCTCATGTGTGGCATCCTAAAATCCCAACACAATACATGGCAATACTTATTTGAGGTCCATTCCAAAACTCAGTCTCTAAGGGGAATCACACCAGTGTTCAAGACCAGGTGGACCCATCATCTTTTCCAACAGCCACAAAAATGACCACAATTAAAACCAAAACACTTCCACATGGCCCTCATCTTCTTTCATATCGACACTCATCATAATCTCAGGCTGTAGTTTTTCATGAGGGGCACAGCCAAGGACAGTATCCAAAATAAGGTCCCTTGCCCACATTTGCCTAAAGTCAATGTGGCTGGGAAACCCTTCTAGTGAACCAGGAGTGATCAAAGAGGCCTGCCCTTAATACAGCTCTGATTCTCCATTTTGAGGCCTAATGAATGTGGGGTTTAGATTCTTTATGTTAATTGGAGTCATGAGAAACCTATGAACGTATGATCTAGTCTCTGCAGGGCTTTGAAGAACTTATTTGACCCAAAGGATCCCTATTCTCATGGATGGACGTCAGGAACCTTACAGAGGAAGGTGAGAGACTTCATCCACAATGACTGCTCTTTTGGCTCTTTTGGGTTTGGATGCAAACGTGGGATGCTTCTTTAGATCCATCAGGTGCTAAGAATCTAAGCCATAGCCTCACACAGGGCCAAGAGGCTGATTCAGACACATCCCTTTCCAAAGCAATTAAGCAAGGAGCCACAGATGATGCCCATTCATTTCCATTTGAAAACTCTTTTCTTCAGGCTTCCCAAAGGGGTGGCCTGAGGCAAAAAACTTCCTGACATTCAGAGCAACAGAACAATAGGTAATTAAAAGTACCAAAGCAGGGTTTCTTCACTGAGACTTGTCAGAAGCCAGTGGTGAGCCACTATCTGTTTTCTCATACAAGCCCCCTCTTCAGAGCTTTCCTGGCATATGGCCATTGTCACATCTGTAGGTACCAAGATAGGCTGACTCTGTCCTTTGTAATTCAAAACTAGTGACACCACTGGGAGTGGGACTGGGACTGGCTCTGTGTGCCTGGCTTCCTGGATGCCAATTTCCATCACCGAGGAAGTGATGTGAGGTCACTTCCTTCAGGATCTGAATGAGGTCACTGCCTTGGCAACCACTTTGTCCTAACAGTTGCTTCCAAGGGTCCCATGAGATGGAGGCTTCCCCTACTTAATGTGACAATTTCACAAGTTAAAATGGTATATCAACCATTGGCACCCGGGAACAGCTCTCCATACAGGCCTGATTTGTCCATCTTCTCTACATTAAGAAGAGAGAAGCTGATTAAGACACAACCCTACATCCTGACCAGGTTGTTTGCCATTGAAGATGACTTCTGGTCTCTCAGGTCCTTCATAGCTGCCTACATATTCTCCAGGGATACTTTCAGCATGGACCTTTGAAGTTCTCAGCAGGTAGAGGATCCCTACATTTCAGTATTATAAGACCACCTCTGTCCCTGCTCTTCTGTAAAGTAAGATTGAGGGAACACTGTATGTTTAGGGTTAATAACAGGTTCAATTTGGATTAGGAATCATTTTCTGGATGAATAATGGTATTGGCAACCTGTGAAATTTATAAGAATATAGAGGTGAACTGTGTGTATGAAAATAGAAATCCAAGTAAGATTGGAAGCCCAGAAGTGCATTGGGCCCTTGATTGTGATACTGAGCATTGAATTACATTCTGCACAGATGTCTCAGATAAATTGATATACAATGGCATAGGACATTATACCTTGGATGATTGAATGTAGAAGCGAACATCCGGTCAAAAAGGGATAGTCAGTAGGAATAGGAAGATAGTAGGTAGGTATAGGAAGAAGGGTGAGTGTATGATTTGGAAAAAAATTTCTTTAGCAACAGGGTTTCGGATAGAAAATGAATTTAAATGTCAGCACATGTGAAGAGTCTGTCACAATGATGAAGTGGGAAAAATATGTAGGTAAGCAGATATCAATAGAGACATTATGAAATCAGGGTTGAGTTTGAATATGCAATCTTAGGAAGAAACAAATATGTAGTCATCAATAGGATTGACATTTGAGAACATAAGTAATCTTGGACATGGATGATTTTAGTAATCCATGTTAATTTTCCATTTTGGCTTTGGTACAATCATAAATGTGAACTTTGAATTTAGTGTCCAGAATATTTCTGTGAATAAATGTATATGTAGATCAGGAGACATGAGTATTTCTTCCACCATTTCTGGGAGCAATATTGACTGACTACTTCTGATTGATAGGTACAGATTCTTTATGTGAATTGGAATCATGAGAAACCCAAGCACCTCTTCAGGGATTGAAGAACTCATATGACCCAAAGGATCCCTATTCTCAATTGATGGAGGTCAGGAATCTAACAGAGGAAGGGAAGATACTTCATCCAAAATGACTGAACTTTTTGCCATTTTGGTTTTGGATGCACACATGGGATCTTTCTTTAGATCCATCAGGTGCTGAGAATCTAAGTCACAGCCTCACACAGGGCCAAGATGCTGATTCAGACACATCCCTTTCCAAAGAAATTTAGCAAAGAGCCATAGGTGATGCCCATTCATTTCCATTTGAAAACTGTTTTCTTCAGGCTTTACAAAGGGTTAGCCTGAGGTAAAGAACTTCCTGACATTCAGGGCAACAGAAAAATAGGTAAGCAAAAGGCCCAAAGCAGGGTTTCTGCACTGAGACTTTCCTGGTCACACTGTCCCTGCTCTTCTGTAAAGTTAGATTGAGGGAACAGTGTATGGTTAGGGTTAATAACACGTTCGATTTGGGTTAGGAATCATTCTGCAGGATGAATATTCGTACTGGGAATCTGCAATAATTACAAGAATATATAGGTAAAATAAAAGTATGAAAACAGAAATCTAGGCAAGATTTGAAGCTCAGATGGGCATTGGGCCCTTGAGTGGGTTACTTAGCTTTGAATTATGTTCTGCACAGATGTCTCAGATAAATCGATATACAATGACATAGGACCTTGTACCTTGGATGATTGAAAGTTGAAGAGAACATCCAGTCACAAAGGGAAAGTCCGTAGGTTTAGGACGATAGTCTCTAGGTTTAGAAACAACAATGAGTATAGGATTTGGACCAAACGTTCTTTAGCAATTGGTTTTCAATAAGAGAGTGAATGTAAATATCAGCACATGTGAAGAGTCAGACACAATGATGAAATGGGGAAAATATGTAGGAAAGCAGATATCAATAGAGACATTAACAAATCAGGCAATGTATAAAGTGAGGGATAGGATTAGACATTTTCAACAGGGTTGAGTTTGAATATATAATCTTAGAAAGAAACAAATACATAGGATTTATCAATAGGATTTACATTTTAGAGCATTAAGCAACCGGGACATGGATATTTTTAGTAATCCATGCTCACTTTCCTTTTAGGCTTTGCTACAATCATAAGAGTGACTTTTGCTTTCTGTGTCCAGAATATTACTGTGTTAAAATTTATATGTAGATCAGGTGACATGAGCATTTCTTCCACCATTACTGGGAGCAATATTTTGAAGACGTATAAATATTGGGGGAACAAAGTGGAGTACCCTGTGTCAATGGATATAGAAATAATGTATGAATAGACGATACTGTGAATAAATAATATAACTGGTTCCAACTTTAAATAGTGGATTGATTTGATATCTGAAAATATACTGGAAATCTTAAACTGATATTCATACATTCACTACAACCAGGTATACATCTAACGGTAATATTAGGGTTATGGTTTATCATGAAGAGTGTGTGAGTTTTGCTTCAAATATGATTATGAAAATCAAAAATAATGTGTTTGGAAAGAAGTCTCATGACAAGACCAGTCAAGAACACTGGAGGAATATATGTGTTCTGAAGCAGGAGGTGATTGAAATTGAAACAAATGCCTATAAATTTGTGAACTTGTGGATGAAAGATATATCATATGATGTGCATAAACTGAAGAAATAGTAATGTACCACTGTTTAATAAAAATGAACCGCAAAATACACATCATGTCCCATAGGAAAATGCTTGCATTGATGTTGAACTTGGTTTTACTGTAGAAATATTAGGATTTGTGTGCACCATTCACTGAAGTTAGTCTTCAGTACTAGGAAACAAATCTGTATTTAAGGTGGATGAATATTTCTGAGAATAATCTTGTGAAAAGTTGATCATAAATCCACATACATAAATATGAATGATTTTAAGGAGTGTATAATAAGATTCATATATTTCATATTTTGAAAAATTTGGAGAGTATATATATATATATATATATATATATATATATATATATATATAAATAAATATATACACACACACACACACACACACACACACACACACACACACACAGAGAGACAGACATTTAAACTAGCAATATATTTGCCAATTGAAATTCATCATGAAATATGTAACATCCACAGGTGCAAAAATATTGATTTCACTGAAAATGGATCTATATATAATGTTGTTCTAATAACAAGCTCACCCATAGGTTGAATTCTCAATTCCAACAGTGTTTAAGAGGAGTGATCTCTTCTCATAACTTGTACATGCCTAGTCAGCAACCTCACAAAAATGTACGTTTGATAACAGGTAGGATTCTATATGTGCATATAAAAATACATGTGCTGAATAGTCTACAGAGAAAGGAGACACCAATTTGTTGAGAGCCACAGCTTAAGGGGCCCCATCAAACTTCCAGTTACCAGCAACATTCCCCTGCGAGATGATTATTGGCTCACAGCGGCCCCAGCAACATCTAGCTGATTGGCTCCTCTGTGGTGATGCACAATGGAGATGCTCATTGAGCTTTTTCCCCGCTCTTTCCGACTGCCAGCTGATGATTGGCTCACAGCAGCCCCAGCAACATCAAGCTGATTGGCTCCTCTGCGATGATGCACATTGGGCAGTTTCCCTGCCCTTTCAGACCACAGAGCTGCTCATTGTGGGACTTTTTTGGCTCCACCCACCTGACCCAGCCATATGGCCTCAAGAGCAGGAGGATTGTGGGAGGTGGAGAGGCTTGTGGGTGTGACAGAAACTTTGCAAGGAAGCCAGTGGTGGCAGTTGGGCTCTGAGGGTTTTTCCTAAGGAGCTGTTTTGCTTGGCGTGTGTGGTTCTAAAAATAAACTTTGTTTCTTTTGAAAAGTCGCTCTTGAATCGTGCCCAGCCAGACTGCAGCATTTGGTAGCTCGCACGGGGAGCCACTGAGGGTAAGTGATAAGGTAAACTGCTAGCCCCTGAGGGAAGGGCGAGAGGATCGGTAGCCATTTTAAGATTCCTCTTTTGTTTTGCTTCACTTTTGTTGCCTGTCCATGGAGATGAGTGAGATGGATGAAAAACCGCTCACATCTGAGAAAAAAATTATTTACTTCTGAGGAACAGATAGGGAGAAAGGACGGATGCACATGTCAGTAGGATATAAAGGCTATAATGACTTTTTGTTGTTCCCTTTTTATTTTATTCTGTCTCGGTTTTGTTTGGCATCGTCTTGTTGGGTTGTATTATAGTAGAAATACAGGATCAGAAATTAGTAAAAAAACAAACTGAAAGAGTGTTAAGTAAATTGTTAGAGGAAGGAGGCACCTCAGTAAAGTCAAGGACAGTCAGGGCATACGTTGATACAATACAAAAATGTAGCCCATGGATTTTTAAGGAGTTGTTAAATATACCATAATGGAACCATCATGGTGAAGATTTAAAAGGGGGGAAAAGAACAGCCCAGGGACTCTGACAGTTGGCACATTGTCATTGAGGACGTTTATATCTGGTTTGCTTAGTCCAAAGACTTCAGATCAGACAAAGATAGAGGAACAAAGCTTAGGTCAGAAAAAGCCATCAGGGGCAAAGTTACAAAAGGAGACTGCTACTAACAACTTTCAATAACTAGAGGGCGTAAGTGTCCAACCAACAGCGCCTCCTCTACAGGAGACTGCTACTAACACCTTTCTATCACCAGAGTATGTAAATGTCCAAATAACAAGGCCACCTCCATATGCTAGGAGGCCCCCAAACCCCGCAGTTGATAGTTCGGTTCCTGAGACAGGATCTCAAGTATTAACATGCCCTGTGTTTGAGGTAGGAGGGCAGCGAATTCACCATGCTTTAAATTTCAAAATAGTGAAGCAGCTAAAAGGGGCTGTAACAACCTATGGTCCTCAAGTACCCTTCATTGTAAGCTTGGTCGAATCCATTAACAACTTGAATATGATGCCAGTAGATTGGGCTAATATGTGTAAAGCTGTGCTAAATGGAGGTCAATACCTTTTATGGAAGGTTGCCAATGAGGAATTTTGCAAGGAGACGGCTAGGTGAAATGCAGAAGCTGGTTATCCTCAGAGAAATCTAGATATGTTGTTAGGAAAGGGACCTTATGAGGACCAGCAGCAACAAATTGCATATGATCCTGGCGTATACGCACAAATTGCTGCAGAGGCGGTTAGGGCATGGAAGACTTTACAAGGACATGGAGGTTTACAAGGTCAATTATCTAAGGTAATACAAGGAGCTAATGAATCTTACACTGAATTTGTAGATAGGCTTATTCAAACAGCTACCAGAGTTTTGGGGAATACAGAACAAGCAATGCCATTAATAAAAAACTGGCTTATGACCAAGCGAATCGTAGCTGCAGAGATATCACTAGACCATGGAAACATGAAGATTTAAACACATATATTAAATTATGTAAAGACATTAATGAATAAGAGGAAGTCATGGCAGCTGCAGTAAAACAGGCTTTAGATGCCAGAGACATCAATGAACAAGGGCAATTTGTGGCAGCTGCATTAAACAGGCTTTAGATGCAAGGCCAGGAACATGCTACAATTGTGAACAAACAGGACATTTTAAAAGGAATTGCTCCATAGGAAGAGGGTTTAACAAAAATAGGTACCAAAGGAGTAGAATACTGGGTATTTGCCCACGATGCCGTAGAGGAAGACATTGGGCTAATGAATGCCGTTCTCAAACCACCATAGAGGGTACTTCATTATCAAAAACGAACAAGGACTAGCTGTTTATCCACGATATCATGGAGAAAGGCACCGGGCTCTATTGCCAAAAAATGAACAGGGGAGCCCAATGCTCTGGGGCCCAAAACCACAAATATACGGAGCACTGGAGGAACCCAGCAACCCCATCAGTGTAGTGCCCAGGACACATTGTGCATCAGACGCCTCATCAGACAAATCATAGGGAGCGCAGGGTTAGACATCTGCACCTCCGTCAGATCAGTACTAACTGTAGAGATGGGGGTTCAAATCATTCACACATGGTGAAAAGACCTCTTCTCAAAGGAACAGTAGGCTTATTATTGGGACGCAGCTCTTCTAATCTAAAAGGACTTATGATAAGTCCTTGGGTAATTGATCCCGATTATGAAGGTGAAATAAAATTTATAGCCAGTTCTCCAAAGGACATATCAGTAATTTCACCAGGAGATAGAATAGCACAGTTACTAATAATACTCAGTCTGCATGATAAATTTTCCAGTCGTGCTGTAGAAAGAGGTTCCAAGGGATTAGGCTCCACAGGTGTAGATTTGGTTATGCTTTCTTTAAATTTAGATTCTCGCCCCAGGCTAAAACTAAATATTCAAAGACACGAATTCAATGGGCTACTTGATACAGGTGCAGATGTTAGCATTGTCTCTCATCAAGAATGGCCAAAACATTGGCCATTACAACAATACACTCAAACATTTTGAGACCTAGGAGTGGCAACTAATCCCCATAGAAGTGCAATGGTATTGGATTGGAAGGATCCTGAAGAATGTGAAGGAACTATACAGCCATATGTATTGGATAATCTTCCCGTAAATTTATTGGGATGAGATGTCCTAGATCAATTAGGTTTGACATTAACAAATAACATCAATCAAAATGTACACACTATTATGGCTAGAGAAGGTTTTAGGAAAGGAAAAAGATTAGAAAAACAAGAACAAGGTATAGCAGCGCCAATACAAATAGACCAAGCAACAGACAGACATGGGTTGGATTTTCAGAAAGGGCCACTGAGACAATAAAAATTACTTGGAAATCAGAAAGACCAGTATGGCTTCTTCAGTGGACCCTGACTAAAGAAAAGATACAAGCAGCCCAGTTCCTGGTCAAACAACAATTAGCGGAAGAACATATACAACCTTCTGTATCTCCCCATTATACTTTCATTTCTGTCATCAAAAAGAAATCTGGTAAATGGAGATTATTGCAAGATTTAAGAGCCATTAATAATGAGATGGTTATTTTGGGACCTGCTCAATCAAGGATTCCTCAATTGTCTGCTTTGCCAAAAACTTGGTATGTTTTAGTTATACATATTAAAGATTGTTTTTTTTTCATTTCCAATTCTTCTTGAGGATAGTCCAAGTTTTGCATTTACTATCCCTGCACTGAATCATGAAGGTCCTGATCAGAGGTATGAGTGGAAAGTACTCCCTCAAGGGATGGCTAACAGCCCAACTATTTGTCATATTTATGTTAACAAAGTAATCCAGCCACTTAGAAATCAAAATCCTGAACTACAAATATTTCACAATATGGATGATGTGTTATTAGCACACAAGTTAAAAACCCATTGCTAGAATGTTATGCCACACTTACAAACTTATTAAAAAATTATAATCTAGGGATATCAATTGATAAAATACAATTAAATTTTCCAATTAATTATTTAGGAGTTCTATTATCCTCAACCATGGTCAGTCCACCAAAAATTCAAATACGAGTAGATCAACTCAAATCAATTAATGACTTTCAGAAGTTATTAGGAGACATTAATTGGATAAGGCCTTATCTAAGTATACCAACAGGACAGTTGGGACCTATATTTGATATCCTAAAAGGTCCATCTGATCCAAATTCACCCAGAATGTTTACGCCTGAAGCAATAAAGGCATTAAAAATCATTGAAACATATATGGGAAATATGCATTTGGATAGATTTGATAAAATAATGCCTTTATTATTTATTGTACTACCAACAAAAAATATTCCTACAGGAGTATTTTGGCAAGAAGGTCCATTATTATGGATACATTTATCTTATTCTTCTAACACTATTATTACTAGGTATCCTGAGGCTGAGGGACAATTAATACTCATAGGAATAAAAGCAGCAAAGGGAGTGTTTGGAATTTCTCCCAATAAAATTATTACTCCATACACTATGAATCAAATTGATGAATTAGCTAATGAGTTAAATACTTGGGCAATAATCATGTGTAAATCTAATGTTTTATTTGATAACCACTTACCATCTAATCTTTTATTGTCTTTTGGGTCATTGCATCCTGTAATTTTTCCAAAAATTACAAGAAAACTCCTATCATGAATGCTCCAAATATATTCACTGATGGGTCAAATAATGGTACAGCAGCAATAGTTACACCTGATCAAATTTTTACATTTTTAGCACCCCAAAAATCAGCTCAAAAGGTAGAGCTTAATGCAGTATTATAAGCTTTTGTGATGTTTAAAGATTCTGTGTTTAATTTATTTTCCAATAGTCAGTATATAGTTAATGCTATAGTATCTCTTGAAGATGCTGGTAGGATTTCCCCTTCCTCTACTGTTTTCTCTTTCCTTTCCAGTATACAAAGTCTAATCTGGGACAGAAAATATCCATTCTTAATAGGACATATCTGGGCACATACAGGATTGCCTGGAGCCCTTAGTTTGGGCAATGATTTAGCAGGTAAAACTACACATGACATACATACATATTTTCTGTACACTAGAAGAAGTTATAAATTTTCATAAAAAGTTCATTATCAATGCTAATACTTTACAAAAGCATTTTAAAATAACTAAGGAACAAGCTAGACAAATAATAAAACAATGTCAAAATTGTGTGACCATTTTACCACATTTTAATCTTAGAGTCAATCGTAGAGGATTGATACCTTACCATATATGGCAGATGGATGTCACACACTTGCCAGAATTTGGAAAATTAAAATATTTGCATGTTACAGTTGATACTTCTTCTGGATTTTTGATGGGCTCCCTTCATGGGGGAAAAAAACTAAAGATGTTGTAGCTCATTGCTTACAAAATTTTGCCACTGTGGTCATTCCAAAGCAGTTAAAAACTGATAATGCCCCCGGTTATACTTCTACCTCTTTTAAACCATTTTGCTCATCATTTGGCATTACTCATATATCAGGAAACCCATACAATCCACAGGGACAAGCCATAGTTGAAAGAGCTCATCACACTATTAAAATGTACTCATTAAAGTAAGAAGACAGAATTGGGAAGGGATATAAATTCCCCAAAGATAAACTTAAAATAACCCTTTTTACTCTAAACTTTTTAAATTTGGATTTTCAGGACTTAGTGCTGCAGAAAGGCATAAGTGTCCAAAAAATGTGTATAAGCCCGAGGTACTTTGGAAGGATATTCTAACAGGACAATGGAAAGGTCCTGACCCATTAATTTTCTGGAGTTGGAGGTCTGTTTGTGGGTTTCCACAGGAAGAACAGCAGCCGATTTGGATTCCAGAGAGATTAACTAAGATCCCGACCCAGTGATTGCCTGGAGTCGGGGGTCTGTTTATGTGTTTCCACAGGGAGAACAGCAGCCGATTTGGATTCCAGAGAGATTAACTGAAGCGATTTCGATAGACCAAAATAAGATGATTTGGCTCAAATCCATAACAGCTGATATCCAAAACTCCAGTTTGGCTATCCTTACATCTGCGACAGAACAGGGATGCTTTTTTCAATATCTATTTTATTATTGCCCTTTCTCAAATCATGAAGTTCTCTTTTGTTTTTTTGAGCTCATACAGACCTAGGTTAATGTTTTGCTTATCAGTTCTATTTTTTGACTGTAGAGTTTTTAAACATTGCAATGATGATTTCACATGTAAAATGTTATAAGGCCTTTACTATTATATTATGTGTTGTATGTATTTATTATGTGTGCATACTTGTGTTTTGTGTTATATATTTGAATGTGCGTATGTCCATATATCACATATGATGAGTGCTAATGAAATAATATATCCATTTTTTTTATTCACGTGAATTAAATTGTTTAATTTAAATTGGGTAAACAACTGTTCAGGATTGTTTTAATATGTGAAAAAATAGGAGGTTAACAGACGTGTTTGTTTACTTTCACTTTTCCTTTTCATTATATTTAATTATTCTCTTCAAGATAACGTAAATTGTTAAGAAAATTGTTTTCTTTTAGTGCCTTCAGGAATGTTACAGAATTTTTTCTTTAGCCATTATTGCCAGAATTCCTATCTTCATCCCAGTGCCGGTGAAGACAAAGATAAAATCAATCTACAGATTCTGCAATAGCCATCACTGAACTGCTTGTAGAACTTGCCTGGATTATGTATCACTTGTATGCATTGTGAACTCACTTGTATGCATTGTGAACTATCTGCTGGTGCAGCGAATTGTGGCAGTGTTGGGGTACTTATGCTGATGCTGTCATCAGTGATAGAATTTTTCCAGTAGGAGCCATCAATTGACTTGGTGTATCTTCCCTATTCTCACTTGATAGAGGTCAGGAAACTTACAGAGGGAGGTGAAAGACTTCATCAGCAATGACTGCTCTTTTGGCAATTTTGGTTTTGGATGCACGCATGGGATTTTTCTTTAGATCTATCAGGTTCTGAGAATCAAAGCCACAACCTCACACAGGGCCAAGAGGCTGATTCAGACACATCCCTTTCCAAAGTAATTAAGCAAAGAGCCACAGGTGATGCCCATTCATTTTAATTTGAAAACTGTTTTCTTCAGGCTCCACAAAGGGGTGGCCTGAGGCAAAGACATTCCTAACATTCAGGGCAAGGCAACCATAGGTAAGCAAATTGCCCAAAGCAGGGTTTCTCCACTGAGACTTTTCTGGTTACACTGATCTCTGAGGTTTCTGAGATGTTCCCATTCCCTTCAGCTATCCAGTACATGGCTATGTCACAGAGTTTGGAGGTGGTACATATCTTGGACACAAAACCATGAGCCTATTCTGGAGAGAGGCCAGAAATCAGGAGGTGAACAGGAACTTAGGAAGATAGTAGGTGTTGTCTATCCATAAGGCAAGCCGCAGTCCATTCATAAAAAGGGCAGAATAAATGCCTGGAAGCTTCCTACTAGTCAGGACACCTCCATTGATGTATTCGCTTTTCTAATAACTACAACCACGGACACAGTGGATACACAGACATAGAAAAACTCACCTTCTCAAATGACTTACTAGAAACAGTCGACTCCAAACCAAACAAACAACCTTTTCTACCTATTCTCAGAACATGAGACAAAACCACGAACTCACACCCACACCCACTAAGGCACCTCATTCCCACAACAAGGTCTGTGACTATCCGGAGTGTCCTCTGACTGGTGGACCATACTATGTTCCCCCAAAATGGCCTGTCCTTTATCAGATCAGGTCCCTTTTGCCAACTCTGTTAAGTTGTCAGGAGCCAGCAATGAGCCACTACCTGCTTCCTCAGGAAAGGCCCCTCTTCAGAGTTCTCCTAGCATTTGGTCATCCTCACATCAGGAGGTACCAAGAAAGACTGACTCTGTCCTTGGAAAATTCAAACAAGTGTGCCCACTGGGAATGGGACTGGCACTGGCTCTGGGTGGCTGGCTTCCTGGATCCCAAGTTCAGAGAGTTCCATCACCAAGGAAGTGAGGTAGGTCACTTCCTTCAGGAACTGAATGAGGTCAATACCTTGGCAACCACTTTGTCCTAACAGTTGTTTACAAGGGTCCCATGAGATGGAGGCTGCCCCTACTTTCTCTGACTCAGTCATAAGTTAGAATGGTATATCAACCACAGGCACCATGGAACAGCTCTCCACACAGGCCTGGTTTTGTCCATCTTCTCTACATTAAGAACAGAGCGACTGATTCTGACACAATACTTCATCCTGACTGGTTTTTTTGCCATGGAAGATGATTTTGTGCTCTCAGGTCCTTCATAGCTGCCTAAGTCTTCTCCAGGGATCATTTCTGCATGGACCTTTGAGGATTTCAGCAGGTGGAAGATCCCCTACATACCTGTATTGTAAGACCAACTCTGTCCCTGCTCTACTGTAAAGATAGATTGATGGAACAGTGTATGCTTAGGGTTAATAACAAGTTTGATTTGGCTTAGGAATCATTCTGTGCAATGAATAATGGTTTTGGGAACCTGCGATATTTACAAGAATATATAGGTGAAATATAAGTATGAACACAGAAATCTAGGTAAGATTTGACGCCCAGAAGTGCATTGGGCCCTTGATTGAAATACTCAGCTTTGAATTATATTCTGCACAGATGTCTCAGATAAATTGATATACAATGGCATAGGACCTTGTACCTTGGATGATTGAATGTCAAAAAGAACATCCAGTCAGAAGGATAGTCAGTAGGATTAGGAAGATATTCATAGGTTTAGAAAGCAGAGTGAGTATAGGATTTGAACCAAACGTTCTATAACAGTAGGGTTTCGGGTAGAGGATGAATGTAAATATCAACACATGTGAAGAGCCAGTCACATTGATGAACTCTGGAAAGTATGTAGGAAACCATATATCAATAGAGACATTAGGAAATCAGGCAAAGTATAAAGTACGTGATAGGATCAGGCATTTTCAACAGTGTTGAGGTTGAATATATAATCTTAGGAAGAAACAAATATGTAGTCACCAATAAAATTGACATTTGATAGCATTAGGCAACCTGGACATAGATGTTTTTAGTAATCCATACTCACTTTCCATTTAGACTTCGGTACAAACATAAGTGTGACCTTTGCATTTTGTGAAAGAAGTCTCATGAAAAGACCAGTCATGAAACCCTGTGGAAAACATGTTTTCTGAATTAGGAAGTGATGAAAAGTAAAACAAAATGCCTATAAATTTCTGAACTAGTGAATTAAATATATATCCTATCATGTGCATTAACTGAAGAAAAAGAAATGTACCAGTATTGAATAAAAATGAATGACAAAATACACATCACGTCCCATAGGAATCTACTTGCATTGATATAAAACTGTGTCAGTTAATGCAGAAATATTAGGATTTGTATGCACCATTTACTGTTAGTTTTCAGTAATAGGAATCAAATATGTAATTCAGGTGGATGAATATTTCTCAGAATAATCTTGTGAAAAGTTGATTATTAATCCACATACATGAATATGAATGAATTTACGGAATGTATAATAAGACACATATATTTCATATTTTGAAAAATCTGTAGAGTGTGTGTGTATATATATATAAACATACACACACACAAACACACACACGCACGCACACAAACAGACATTAAAAAGTAGCAATATATCCCAATTGAAATTCACCACGAAATATATGTCATCCACAGATCCAAATAAATTTGTTTTACTGAACATGGATTCATGTATAATTTTATTGTACTAGGAAGCTCATCAATAGTTTGAATTTTCAGTTTCAACAGCGTTTAGGAGGAGTGATCTCTTCTCACAATTTGTGTCTGCCAAGTCAGCCACCTCACAAGAATGTACGTGTGGTACCAGGTAGGATTCTATATGTGCATATAAAAATACATGTGCTGAATAGGATACAGAGAAAGGTAGACAGGAATTCACATATTTGTTAACTTTAAAAACACATGGAGAACCATTTCAACAAAAAATTGACTAGATTTATAACTCCTACCCTATATAATGCAAAAGGCAATTCCAATGATACACCATTCCTCCTCTGAACTGCTTGTATTTCTATTCTGTTTGGGTTAATTTTCTCCATCATATTAGAATTAGTAGTCAGAGTCTAGTTGGCATGGGTTTGTGTCAGGGATTCAGTATTTTGAATGAAAATTTGGAAAATGATTCCAATGTTTATGCAAATATATGCTACAAAAGTATCTTCCCACTCTCATCCATAACAATGCCTTGAGATTACCTTGGCCCCAAGTTAGACACAATTAGAGGAGAAGAGTTAGAAAATCTGTGAATACATATCTGGAATCAAATATGCTCACGAGTTCACAAACTTGGAGGTGGTAGAGGAGATTCCAAAAGTAAGGGACAGGGTAAACACTCCACAAACATGGAGCTCTGCTGGACTAAAGACTTCTTGAGGAACTGCCTCTGAGGTTGGGCACTTGAAATATATGTTGTAGTCAGGAGATTCAGCTTCCTTTGTAGTGAGACCATCAAATCTGGGTATGCTTCTATGTGACCTGGAATACATGATTTCTTATTTTCCAATAAACATGAGGAAGCTGTGTTTAATTTTCTGTTTGTAGGTAAACTGTGGCCACTGGGGGCTAATAGTCTACTCTTGTGGACTCTGAAGCCATTTGGTCATCCTCCAGTTTTCCTGGTGTTGCTTGCTGCTGCACTGGGAATTTCGTATTTGCTTCACGAATTACAAGGAATTCACCTGGGACAAAGTGCTGGAGGGAGTTCTGTCACCTGTGGTGAGTCAGGGTCTGCAGAAGAATGTACCAACCAGGCTTCTATTCCACATAGCTTGCCTCCTTGACCATAGCAACCGGATTCTGAACATTGGCCTGAAACCTCTCCATATAACAAGATACCTTTACATAGAAGCGTCTGCTGGATGCATCATGTCAGTCACAAGCCAATTGGAAGCCAATGGCAGATCCACATGGCCCCACCACAGATGTTTTTTTATCACACACCTGCCCATCACTGCACTAGGCCCACTACTCAGCAGGGTCCAACTTCCTGGAATCTCTGTTATACACCATTTTCATGAAACTCAGTCAATCAAGTCACTGTCCTGCATAATCATGTTCAGCAACAGGACAACCAAAGTTTCTCCAGTGCCATCTGGTCATGGGAATTTCAAAAATTTCATGGTATTTATCTAGCAATTTTTCAAGGATGAAGTTGGCAGCATGTGGGTTTCAATTTATTCAGGGACCATTAAATGTTGTGGAAGTTCATTTCAAATGAAGTTCTGGAGAACTCTCACAGGCAAGGTTTCCCAAAGATTGGCCAAAGGGTCACATAAATCCAGGCCCATTGAGGTCTACAATGTAACGTCCATGTGTGTTTTGACTCTCAACTAAGACTGCCAAGTCGTTAAGAATAAAATCATGTGATATCAAGCCTGAGATTCCCAGTGGTCTCTGGAAAGCCACCCTGGGCCTAGATCTCAGTTTCCAAGGGTGACTCTCATGCTTGGCCTTCTGAAATCCCAACTCAATTCATGGCAATACTTCTCTAAGTTCAGTTCCTGTACTCAGTCTCTAAGGGTATCACACCAGAGTTCAAACTCAGGTGGACTCAGTCATCCCTTTCAACTGCCACAAAAATAACCACAATTAATACCAAAACACTCCCACATGGCCCTCACCTTCTTCCATATAGACACTCATCATAACCTCTGACTGTAGATTTCCATGAGGAATGCAGCCCAAGACAGTGTCCAAAATACGCTTTCTTGCCCCTCATTTACCTAAATTCTGAGTGACCTGGACACCCTTCCTGTGAACCAGGAGTGATCAAATAGGCCTGCCGTTAATACTGATCCACTTCTCAAATTTGAGACCTACTGACTGTGGGGTTTAGATTCTTTATGTGAATTGGAGTCATGAGAAAACCCAACCACCTATGTGCTAGCCTCTGCAGGGAATTGAAGAACTCATTTGACCTAAAGGATCCCTATTCTCACTTGATTGATGTCAGAAACCTTACAGAAGAAGGCGAAAGACTTCATCCACAATGACTGCTCTTTTGCTATTTTGGTTTTGGATGCACACATGGGATCTTTCTTTAGATCCATCAGTTGCTGAGAATCTAAGCTACAGCCTAACACAGGGCCAAGACGCTGATTCAGACACATCTCTTTGCAAAGCAATTAAGCAAAGAGCCACAGCTGATGCCCATTCTTTTTTATTTGAAAAAGGTTTTCTTCAGACTTCACAAAGCGTTTTCCTTAGGCAAAGACCTTCTTGACATTCAGGGAAACAGAACAATAGGTAAGCAAAAGGCCCAAAGCAGGGTTTCTCCAATGAGACTTTACAGGTCACACTGGTATGTGAGTTTTCTGAGATGCTCGCCATTCACTTCAGTTATTCAGTACATGGCCATGTCACAGAGCATGGAGGTGGTACATATCTTGGATACAAAACCATAAGCCTATTATGGAGAGTGACCAGATTTCTGGAAGAAAACAGGAACTTAGGAAGATTGTAGGTGTTGCCCATCATTATGGCAAGCCGCATTCTATTTATAAATTGGGCAGCATGAATGCTGGTAAGCTTTCTAAAAGACAGGACACATCCATTGATGCTTTCTCTTTTCTAATATCTACAATCACGGACACAGTGGGATACAGCGACACAGAAACACTCGCATTGTCAAATGACTTACTAGAAACAATTCCCCCCAAACCAAACAAACCTCATTTCCTACCTCTTCTCAGAACATGAGCCAAAACCACAAACCCACACCCACACCCACAAAGGCACCTCTTTCCTCCAAGTAGGTTGTGACTATTTGGAGTGTCCTCTGACTGTGGGCCATTCTAGGTTCCCCCAAAATGGCCTGTCCTGTCTCAGATTTTGTGTCCTTTGCCAAGTCTCTGAAGTTGTCAGGAGCCAGCAGTGAGCCACTACCTGTTTTCTCAGGAAAGGCCCCTCTTCAGAGTTTTCCTGCCATTTGGCCATCCTAACATCAATAGGTACCAAGAAAGACTGACTCTGTCCTTGGGAAATTCAAAAAGTAAAACCACTGAGACTGGGACTGGGGCTGTCAATGTTTGACTGGCTTCCTGGATCGCAAGTTCACAGAGTTCCATCACCAAGGAAGTGAGGTGAGGTCACTTCCGTCAGGAACTGAATGAGTTCACTGCCTTGGCAACCAATCTGTCCTAAGAGTTGCTTCCAAGCTTCCCATGAGATGGAGGCTGCCCCTGCTTCCTGTGACCCTTTCACAAGTTAGAATGGTATATCACCCATAGGCACCCAGGAGCAGCTCTCCACACAGGTATCATTTGGTCCATCTTCTCTACATTAAGAATGGAGAGGCTGATTCAGACAGAACCCTTCACCCTGACCAGGTTGTTTTCCATGGAAGATGACTTTTGCACTCTCAGGTCCTTCAGAGTTGCCTACATCTTCTCCAGAGATTATATCTGCATGGACCTTTGAGGTTATCAGCAGGTGGAAGATTCCCTATATTCCTGTATTGTAACACCAACTCTGTCCCTGCTCTTCTGTAACGTTAGATTGAGGGAACCATGTATGGTTAGGGTTAATAACATGTTTGATTTGGGTTAGGAATCATTATGCTGAATAAATAATGGTATTGGGAACCTGCAATATGTATAAAAATATATAGGTGAAATATATGTATAAAAACAGAAATCTAAGTAACATTTGAAGCCCAGAAGGGCACTGGGCCCTTGATTGGGATACTTAGCTTTGAAAAAATTGATATACAATGGCATAGGAGCTTGTACTTTGGATCATAGAATGTAGAAGAGAACATCCAGTCAAAAAGGATAGTCGGTAGTGAAAGGTTAATAAAATAGGTACTTGTCACTTACTGTTTTTCTGTATGCTTAACAAAACACTGTTGAAATCTTGAGAACTGTTTGCTAATCTTGTTCCCAGAATGTGCTGTCCCCAACTGCCAAAGTGTAGAATGTACTCCCTCACCCGGTTGCATGCAAACCGACCACTCGCCCTGACCCATCAGTATACTTCCCTCCCTGCCCTCTCCAAGGAAAATATATATGTTCTGCTTAAACTGTTCTCAGGGCTCTCTGCTCTACTCAAGTGAGCTCCGAGCCCCAGCATGCTGGACCCAGAATAAACCCTTTGCTGTTGGATAAGACAGTCTGTTAGTGGTCTCTTCCTTCCATGCTCACCCGACCTTTACATATGGAGATTCCACCGAGTTTTGGCAGCTGCGGACAAAAGACCCTAACGGGTTCCTCTTGGGTTAAGTAAGGCACCTCTTTCTTGTTTCAGTGTTAAGGTTAGTGCTGGGCAAAATGGCTGTCGATGAAGAGCGTGAGTTCTCTCCGATGGTGGCTGACAGACGTGTCACAGAGCCACAGGCTACATCCCTGGGGAACTTCCCAAAGACTCGGGAAATCGAGGAACAATAGTCTCTTCGACTCAGTAATATTTTGTATCTGATTCGGAATTGCCAGCCCATTGGGTTTTGCTGGCTACTCAGTCCTGGTCTCAGTTTTGGATGTCCATTGAATGTCTTTATTGTCTTGTCTTGTCTGTGTCGTGTGTCTTGCATTCACTCTTTGTGTATCTTTAATTATGGGAGACAGCACTTCAATGCCCCTGTCCCTGACCCTTGATCACTGGACCAAAGTCCGCTTAAGGGCTCAGAATCTTTCTTTTTTAGTTAAACGCTGGACCTTTCAGAATCTCTGTGCCTCAGAATGGCCCACCTTTGAATTTGGATGGCCCCTAGAAGGATCTTTCTACTTCCCACTAATTTAAGAAGTCAGAGATATTGTCTTTCACCCGGGCACACATAGCCATCCGGATCAACAGCCATATATCTTAACTTTGCTGGACCTCTGCAAATCTCCTCCTCAATGGGTGAAGCCTTTCTTTGTCCCTTCCCCTGCTCCTACTCCTTCCCCCATGATCTCTCAAACCCTCTGCTCCTCCTCCTCCTCCACCCTTTGTAATCCCTGAGTCAAAAGATTTGACTCTTCTGGACTCTCTTCCCCCTTATTATACCCTGCCTTCGTCCCCCAACCACCAACACCCTCTAAGTGATTCCCCTGCAGCTGACTCAGCCTCTCTACCACTGAAGGAATATAAGCTGGCCCAGCGCCCTCCAGATAACTCCCCCGCAGCACACACAGCCCCTCCTCCGCAGGAGGAAGCTAGCCCAGCTAAGGAAACTTGATGGTGGTGAATGATTGAAAACCCTGGAACTCCTGTGATGCTCCCACTATGTCTCCACAGACCATTGATTGACGAAGGCCATGGGGGGAAAATGCAAGCCTACAAATATTGGCCTTTCTCCTCTTCCGACCTATATAACTGGAAATATAACAATCCCCCTTTTTCCGAGGACCCCACAGGGCTCACAGGTCTGGTTGAGTCATTGATATTTTCACATTTGCCTACTTGGGATGACTGTCAACAATTCCTAAGGACTCTCTTCACGACAGAGGAACAAAAGAGAATCTTCCTGGAAGCTATAAAAAAATGTCCTCCGACCAGATTGGAGAGTGATACATCTTCCCAACTTAATCAAAGCTGGTTTTCCTTTGAAACAACCCAACTGGGACACCAACACCATTGAAGTTAGAAAGCATCTGTCCACTTATCGCCAGGTTCTAATAGTGGGCATCCAAGTGGCCACTAGGCGACCAACTAATTTGGCCAAGGTAATAGAGATTATTCAAAGGCCTGATGAATCTCCCTCTATGTTTCTAGAGAGAATTATGGAGGCAAGTAGGAGATATACTCCTTTCGATCCTCAGGCAGAGGATCAAAAGGCATCTGTCATGATGGCCTTTATTGGGCAAGCTGCCCTGGATATTAAAAGAAAGTTACAATGCTTAGATGGATTACAAGATATGACTTTGAGAGATTTAGTCAGAGAAGCCAAGAAAATATACCTTAAGAGAGAAACTGAGGAAGAGAATGAAGCAAAGTGAGGATAAAAGAAACAAAAGACAGAATAAGGCGCTGACTAAGGTCCTGGTCACAACAACAAATAGGCCAGAAATTAAGAAACAGGGAGACAGGAAGGGATACCTGGGCCCACGCCAGAGGCCACTCCTTGCCTCAGATCACTGTGCCTACTGTAAAAAAAAAGGACACTGGGCCAAAGAGTTCCCTAGAAAGAGACAGCCACTCCTGCCAGCCATTCTGACTCTTGAGGATGACTCCAAAAGTCGGGGCTAACATCCCCTCCCGGAGCTCAGGGTAACTTTTGAAGTGTAGGGGACCCCAGTAAACTTTGAAGTGGATACAGGGGCAATATACTCAGCCCTCAAGGCCCCATTGGGCCATCTATCAAATAAAAGGTCTCTAGTTCAAGGGGCAAATGGCAGTAAGTATCGGGCTTGGACAACTAAGAGGACCATAGACCTGGGAAAAGGAAAATCCATCAATCCTTCCTAGTAATCACAGAATGCTTGGCCCCATTGATGGGCAGAGATCTGCTCACCAAGTACCGGGCCAAAATAACTTTTAACCCTGAAGGCCCCCAAGTGGAATTTCTAAATCCTTCACTAAAAACTCCTATAGTCACAGCTCTAAATATGTCAGTAGAAAATGCACATCAACTCACTCACCTTGGTTCAAAGAAACTGCAGGTATTTCTGAAGTATCAAGAACAGAGTTTTCCACTAACTGACTCACAGCAAAAAGAAATAACTAAATGGGTAAAAAAAGCCTGTCGAGTCCATCAATTGGTAAATGCTTACCCTTCCAAGCTTCCTGCAGGAAAGCACCTACGAGGAACCAGACCAGGACAATTCTGGGCAGTTGACTTTACTGAAATTAAGCCAGCAAGGTATGGACATAAATATCTTCTAGTCTTTGTAGATACATTTTTAGGATGGATTGAAGCCTTCCCCACTAAAAGAAAAAAAAAAAGAAACAGTGCAAATGGTGGTCAAGCAGATCCTGAAAGACATTTTTCAAAGATACGGCCTGCCAAAGGTAATTCGGTCTGATAATGCACCAGCGTTCGTGGCCCAAGTAAGTCAGGGGTTAGCCAGGAACCTGGGGATTCATTGGAAGTTTTATTGTGCTTACAGACCCTAGAGTTCAGGACAGGTAGAAAGAATGAATAGAACCATTAAAGAGACCTCAACAAAATTAAGCTTAGAGACCAGCATAAATGATTGGACTATGCTCATGCCTTATACAATGTTTCGTGCAAGAAATACGCCCTCTGTTTCTTTGAGTAACCACACCCCCTGTGAATATCTAGGGTGCCTCTCCTCCAGTAATGGACCAAAGCCCAACTCTAAGACCTAACGATCCCTTTCACACCCCCTTGCTTGACAGACTTAAAGCTCTTGAAAGATCTCAGTGATACCTGTGGAAAAAGCTGGCCACTGCCTACCAAACTGGGGACGAGGGGACTCCACATCGATATCAAGTAAGAGATTCATCTACATAAGATGATATCAGGTGTCATCCCTGGAACCCCACTGGAAAGGACCATACCAGGTGGTACTTATAACATCTACAGTGGTAAAGGTAGACGGAATCACTTCCTGGATCCATGCCTCTCATCTCAAGCCTGCGCCCTGTCCACACTCTGGCTGGAAACTGGAAAAGACTGGTAACACTTTCAAATTGCATATTCACCATGTGGATAAGCCTATAGACTCTCCCCTCAGCCACAAGTAGTCCTAACCCTCATCAGCCCGTTCAGCAGCGTTGGCTGATCACAAATTCTACTGGAAAAGAAGTATAATCTATCTCGCATACAGCCCACTTAGGGACCTGGTGACCATCTCTCCACCCAGACATTTGTCAGCTGGCTATAGGTCTTTCCTAATGGGATATCCCTGATGAAGAGGATCCCACTAAAATTCCATTAAATCCCTTCCTTACCATAGATAATGGAAACAAACATTATGGATGTAGGGACACACGAGCCAGACGCAGGTTGGCTAGCCTAGATTACTGTGTTTACCCGGCCGACTGTCAAAGCCATAAACAGCCATGGCTATGTGGGGGAAAAGCCGACTTCTTCTGTAAGTCATGGGGATGTGAGCATACAGGGGCTGCCTGATGGAACCCAAACTCCGCATTAAATTCAGTACACAGCATTGGCCATATTACGAATTAGAAAACAAAAACTGATGGCAACCAGAGGGGACTCTAGATCCTCAAATCCTGTGTGACCTTTTTAACATCTGCTGGTGATCAAAAGGGTAAAAGGAGATTCCACTATGTAGAGGCCTTTTCCCTTCTTCGCTCACATCCTGAACTATGCTTACCCAATAGATCCTCACCTTCAGCCTTCTGCTCCAGAGTCTCTGCTGTCACTCCCACCTCAGCAACCTGATTTCTCCACTACAATTATTAGATCAAAAATCCAAATCTCTGCTGGTTCTCAGACCATTGCCCCCTTGCTGACGTAGCAGGTACTGAGGTACCCCTCCACCCACTCACTCCTCTCTTCTCCTGTCAGTGCCCGCACCGGGTCCCACCAGGTCCTCTTACCAACTAACCCAAAGCTCAAACCAGCTGAGGAGAGCCCTCAGACCCATATCCAAGATGTAATGAAAATGGCCTTTAAAGTTGCTTTGTCATCACTGAAAACAGTTTACTAAGAATTTAAAGTCCCTAACATGTGTTTTGGGATACTCACAACCATCTTCTTCTTTGCTCTACCTGTTCTACTGCTCAAATATTTGTTGCTAGGAAAATTCCAAACCACTTTCCAATTATTTTTTTACATCTCTCTTTTCTCATTCTCAGATACTCTGAGCTGCTCTCAGCCCCACCTTCTCCGTCTTTCCCCTCTGTACCAGGCCCAAAGAAAAGTCTTTAACTGACCTTCTCCAGAAGTCTTCACCATGGCTGACTTTAGGACTTTCAGCAAAAGAGTCCCTATAAAAAAGTTCAATGTAGTTAAACTTCCTATTTTCATGTTGCCCTGTTCTACTTGGCCACTGGCTAAAAAAATTAGCACTCCTAATCAAGACACCCCCTTACTAGTTTTTCACAAAAATATGTGAACAAGGCCTCTGGCCTTGACATGGGGCTTCACAGAGATGGCTACATTTCTAAGTTAACGAAGTTAGCAACTGGGCTCCGTGGTAACAGCTGGAAATGGGAAAATAAGAAAGGGAAGAAAAAGCTCTTTCCCTCCCAGGTGTCCTTGAAAAGTTAACTTGCCCAGAACCGAGGAAAAAACAGAAACAAAACTGCTTTTTTCAACTTCTGCAGACTGTGAACTTCTGAGCCCCTTCCATTACATGTTGGGTACAAAATTCTGAAACTACCTAAACTTGGGTTTCAGAGGATTACTTGATTACAACAGAATCAATGCCCTCTGAATCTGGTTGCCACCAAATAGGACTGTTTCCCTGTCTTCAGTGCTATCTTAGGTGAGTTGCCTTGTCCGTCCCTACTACAGCATGATTCTATATACTTAAACATTGTTAATGTTTTCATGAAATGGTCAACAGATGTGATTAATTGTGTAATCGTGCAGATGTTTCCCAGAGTGCTCTATCACAATGCAGGTTCATTTGAAGATCAAATAGGGGGGCATTCAACCCGGTTCCACTGAAAATATATATCCCTCAACTTAGCCATCATATTAGGAATAGAAATTGCTGCACTGGTGGCCACGGGAACCACTGCCTTTGTCCATGGGACTCAACAAATGACCCAACAAATGACAGCAATAGACCAAAACTAAGATATTAGAAACCTCCATCAGAGCTTTGCATGAGTCTTTTACCTCTCTCTCTGAAGTTGTTTTTCAGACCACTCGAAGGTTGGACCTCCTTGTCATGAGAAAAGGGGCCTCTGTGCTGCATTGAGAGAAGAAAGTTGTTTGTATGCCGAGCATACTGGAGTTGTAATAAAATCTAAGAGTAAATTAAAAAGATTCCTTGAAAAGCATCAAAGAGACAGAGAGGCCCAAAAAAGGTGGTTTGAGTCTTGGTTCACACAGTCTTCCTGGTTAACTACGTTTTTTTATCAACCCTGGCCGGTCCAATAATAATCCTCATATTATTGCTAACTATTAAACCCTGTTTTCTCAACCGTGTAATTTCTTTTCTCCAGGCTCAAATTGGACGAGTTAAACTTATGGTAATACCCCACTAGTATACATAGAATGTGACACCCCCCAATGATCATTTTTATGATTAAAAGTAGCCAGAAGAAGAAGTGGGGAATAAAAGGTTAATAAAATAGGTACTTGTCACTTCCTGTTTTTCTGTATGCTTAACAAAACACTGTTGAAATCATGAGAAATGCTTGCAAATCTTGTTCCCAGTATGTGCTGTCCCCAACTGCCCAACTGCAGAATGTGCTCCCTCACCCAGTTGCACGCAAATCGCCCACTCGCCCTGATCCATCAATAAACTTCCCTCCCTGCCCTCTCCAGGTAAAGTATATAAGCTCTACTTAAGCGATTCTCAGGGCTATCTGCTCTATTCAAGTGAGCTCTGAGCACCAGCATGCTGGACACTCAATAAACCCTTTGCTGTTGCATGAGATAGTCTGTTGGTGGTTTCCTCCTGCGAAGCTCGCCCGACATTTACTATAATGATTGAAAGTAGAAGAGAACATCCAGTCAAAAAGGGATTGTTGATAGAAATAGGAAGATAGTACGTTTAGGAAGAAGTGTGAGTATAGGATTTGGAACAAAAGTTCGTTAGCTACAGGGTTTCGGTTACAGAGTGATTGTTAAAGTTAGCACAGGTGAAGAGTCAGTCACAATGATGAACTGGGGAAAACATGAAGTAAAGCAGATATAAATAGAGACATTACAAAATAAGGCAAAGTATAAAGTGAGTGATAGGATTAGACATTTTGAACAGGGTTGAGTTTGAATACATAATTTAGGAAGAAACAAATATGTAGTCACCAATAGGATTGACATTTGAGAGCATTAGGCAAATTTCAGGTGGATGAATATTTCTGAGAATAATCTTGTGAATAGTTGATTATAAATCCACATACATGAACATGAATGAATTTAGGGAGTGTACATAAGACACATATATTTCATATTTAGAAAAATCTGGAGAGTACACACAGACAAAAAAAGTAGCAATATATGTCAATCAAAATTCATCATAAAATATATATCATCCACAGATCCAAAAATATTCATTTTACTGAACATGGATTTATGTATAATGTTGTTCAACTAGGAAGCTCACCCATTGTTTCAATATTCAGTACCAACAGGGTTTAGTAGGAGTGATCTCGTCTCACAATTTGTATCTGCCAAGTAAGCCAAATCACAAGAACAAACGTGTGGTACCAGGTAGGATTGTATATGTCCATATTAAAATACACATGCTGAATAGGCTACAGAGAAAGGGAGACAGGAATTCACATGTTTGTTAACTTTAAAAATACATGGAGAACTATTTCAACAAACAATTGACTAGATTTATAACTCCTACTCTGTATCATGCAGAAGGGAAGTCCAACTATACACCGTGCCTCCTCTGAACTACTTGTATTTCTATTCTGTTTGGGTTATTTTTCTCCATCATATTAGGATTAGTAGTCAGAGTCTGGTAGGGTATGGGTTAGTGTCAGGGATTCAGTATTTTGAATGGAAAACAGGAAATTGAATCCAATGTGTATGCAAACATATGCTACAGAAAAATCTTTCCACTCTCATCCAGAACAATGCCTTGACATTACCTTCGCCTCAAGAAAAACACAATTAGAGTAGAAGAGTTAAAAAATTTGTGAATACCTATCTGGATTGGAAAATGCTCCCGATTTCACATCATTGGAGTTGGTAGAGGAGTTTCTAAAAGTAATGGACAGGGTAAACACTCCACAAACCTCGAGCTCTGCTGGCCTAAATATTTTTGAGGATCTGCCTCTGAGGTTGAGCACTTGAAATATATGCTGTTGTCAGGAGCTTTAGCTTACTTTGTAGTGAGACCATCAAAGCTGGGTCTGCATCTATGTGATCTGGATGACATGGTTACTTACTTTCCAATGAAATGAGGCAACAGTGCTGAATTCTCTCTTTGTAGGTAAACTGTGGCCTCTGAGGGCTAATTGTCTCTTCGTGTGGACTGTGAAGCCATTTGGCCATCCTCTAATTTTCGTGGTGTTTTTGCTGCTGCTCTGGGAGGTTGGTATTTGCTTCACAAAATACGAGTTCAAATGGGACACAGTGCTGGAGGAGTTCTGTCAGGTGTGGGGGGAAGGGTCTGGAGGAGAATGCACCAAACAGTATTTTATCCCACGTAGCCTGCCCCCTTGACAATAGCAACATGATTCAGAACATTGCCCTGAAACCTCTCCATATAACAAGATTCCTTTACATATAAGGGTCTGCTGGCTACACCATGTCAGTCACAAGCCATTTGGAATCCAATGGTAGATCCTCATGGCCCTACCACTGATGTTTTATCAAACACCTGCACACCACTGCTCTGGGCCACTACTCAGCAGGATCCAACTTACTGGCATCTCTGTTCTAAACCATTTTCATGCAATCCAGTAAATCAAGGTACTGTCTGGTATACTCATGATCAGCAACAAGACATCCAAAAGTTTTCCAGTGCCACCTGGTCATGGGAATTTCAAAAATTTCATGGTATTTATCTAACCATTTTTCAAAGATGAAGTTGGAGTCACTGTGGGTTTCAATTCATTCAGGAATCATTAAATGGTGAGGAAGCTCATTTCAATGATAGCTCTAAAGAACTCTCACAGGCAAGGCTTCTGAAAGAGTGCCCAAAGAGGCCACATAAAGCCAGGCCCATTGAGGTCTACAAGGTGAGGCCCATGTGTGTTTTGACTCTCAACTCAGCCTGCCAAGTCTTTAATAATAAAATCATGTTATATCCTGGCGGAGATTCCCAGTGCTCTGTGGAAAGCCACCCTGGGCCTAGATCTCAGTTTCCAATGGCGACTCTCATGCATGGCCTACTAAAATTCCAACAAAATTCATGGCAATATTTCTCTGACTTTAGTTCCACAAATCAGTCTCTAAGGGGAATCACACCAGAGTTCAAGCCCAGGTGGACACAGTCATTTTTTCCAACCGACACACAAATGACCAAAATTATAACCAAAACACCTCCACATGACACTAATCCTCTTCCATGTAGAGACTCATCCTCACCTCTGGCGAAGGTTTCTATGAGGGGCGCAGCCAAAGACAGTTTCCAAAATAAGCTCGCTTGCCCCTCATTTGCCTAAAGTCAGGGTGGCCTGGACACCCTTCCTGTGAACCAGGAGTGACAAAATAAGCATGCCTTTAATACTGCTCTGTTTCTCCAATTTGAGCCCTACTGATTTTCAGATATAGATTCTTTATTTCATTTGGAGTCATGTGAAAACCCAAGCACCACTGCAGGGCTTGGAAGAACTCATTTCATCCAAAGAATCCCTATTCTCACTTGATAGAGGTCATGAACCTAACAGAGGAAGGCAAGTGACTTCATCCACAATGACTGATCTTTTTGCAATTATGGTTTTGGATGGACACTAGCGATCATTCTTTAGATCCATCAGGAGCTGAGAATCTAAGTCACAGCCACACATAAGACCAAAAGGCTAATTCAGCCACATCTCTTACCAAAGCAATTAAGCAAAGAGCCACAGATGATGCCCATTCATTTCCATTTCAAAACTGTTTTCCTCAGGCTTCACAGAGGGGTGGCCTGAGGCAAAGGCCTTCCAGACATTCAGGGCAACAGAAAAATAGTTAAGCAAAAGATCCAAAGTAGGGTCTCTCCTCTGAGACTTTCCTGGTCACACTGATATTTGACATTCAGGGCAACAGAACAATAGTTAAGCAAAAGATCCAAAGTAGGGTCTCTCCACTGAGACTTTCCTGGTCACACTGATATCTGAGTTTTCTGAGAATCTCGCCATTCTCTTAAGCTATCCAGTACATGGCCATGTCACAGGGCTTGGAGGTGGTACATATCTTGGAAACAAAACCATGAGCCAATTCTGGCGAATGGCCAGAATTCAGGAAGAAAACAGGAACTTAGGTAGATAGCAGGTGTTGCCCATGGATAAGACAGGTTGCATTCCATTCATTAATTGGCCAGGATGAATTATGGGAAGATTTATACTAGACTAGACATATATTAATGCATTATCTTTTCAAATGTCTACAACAACGGACACAGTGAAATACACAGACATAGGAACACTAGTCTGGTCAAACGACTTACTAGAAATAGTCCACTGCAAACGAAAAAACCGACTTTCCTACCTATTCTCAGAACATGAGACAGAACCACAAACACACACCCACTCCCACAAAGGCACCTCCTTCCCTCAAGTAGGTCTGTGACTATCCAAAGTGTTCTCTGACTTGTGGGCCATACTATCTTCTCCCAAAATGGCCTGTCCTCTATCAGATCTGGTTTCCTTGGCCAACTATGTTAAGGTGTCAGGAAAAAGTGGTGAGCCACTACCTGCTTTCTCAGGAAAGGTCCCTCTTCAGAGCTCTCCTCCATTTGTCCTTCCTCACATCAGTAGGTACCAAAAAAGACTGACTCTGTCCTTGTTAAATCCAACCAAGTGAGCCCACTGATACTGGGACTGGGACTGCTTCTGGGTGCCTGACTTCTTGGATACCAAGTTCAGAGAGTTCCATCACCAAGGAAATGAGGTATGTCACTTTCTTTGGAACTGAATGAGGTCACTGCCTTGGCAAACACTTTGTCCTAAGAGTTGCTTCCAAGGGTCCCATGAGATGGAGCCGGCCTCTACTTCTTGTGACACTTTCACTAGTTAGAATGGTATATCAACCAGAGGAACCTGGGAACAGCTCTTCACCCAGGCCTGGTATTGTCCATCTTCTCTACAATAAGAAGAGAGAGGCTGATTCAGACACATCCCTTCATCCTGACCAGGTTGTTTGCCATGGAAGATGACTTTTGCTCTCTCAGGTCCTTTATACCTGCCTAAATCTTCTCCAGGTATCATTTCTGAATGGACCTTTGAGGTTCTCGCAGGTGGAAGGTACCCTAATTTCCTGTATTGTAAGAACAACTCTTTCCCTGCTCTTCTGTAAAATGAGATTGAGGGAACAGTGTATGTTTCGGGTTAATAACAGGTTCGATTTCAGTTAGGAATCATTCTGTGAGATGAATAATGGTATTGGGTACCTACGATATTTATAAGAATATAGAGTTGAAATAAATGTACAAAAACAGAAATCTAAGTAAGATTTGAAGGCCAGAAATCATTCGGCCCTTGACTGGGATACTTAGCTTTTAATTATGTTCTGCAAAGATGTCTCAGATAATTCAATAATAAATGGCATAGGACCTTGTACCTTGGATGATTGAATGTAGAAGAGAACATCCAGTCAAAAAGGGATAGTAGGTAGGATTAAGAAGATAGTCGGTAGGTTTAGGAAGAAGAGTGAGTATAGGATTTGTATCAAAAGTTCTTTCCTAATAGGGTTTTGGTTAGAGGGTGAATGTTAATGTCAGCACATATGAAGAGTGAGTCACTATGATGAGCTTGGGAAAATATGTAGAAAAGCAGATATCAATAGAGACATTATGAAATCATGCAAAGTATAAAATGAGTGATAGGATTAGACATTTTCTACAAGGTTGAGTTTCAATATATAATCTTATGAAGAAACAAATATGTCGTCACCAATAGGATTGACATTTGAGAGCATTAGGCAACCTGGACATGGATGTTTTAGTAATCCATGTACAATTTCCCTTTTGGCTTTGGTACAGTCTTAAGTGTGACCTTCACATTTTTAGTTCCGAATATTACTGTGATAAAATGTTTATGTAGATCAGGTGACATGAGTATTTCTACCACCTTTTCTGGGAGCAATATATTGAAGACATAAAATTAGATTTGGGGGTACAAAGAGGTGTACCCTGTGTCTATGAATATAGAGATAAAGCATGAATAGATCATAATGTGAATAAATAATATAAGTTGTTCCAAATTTAAATTATGTATTGAACTGATATCTGAAAAATTACAGGAAATCTTATATTGATATACAATCATTCATTCCGACCAATTATACATCAAATGGTAATATTAGTGTTTTGGTTTATCATGAAGAGTGTGTGAGTTTTGCTTCAATAGTGATTATGGAAATTGAAAATAATGTGTTTGGAAAGAATTCTCATGAAAAGACCAGTCAAGAAACCCTGATAATACATGTGTTCTGAAGCAATAAGTGATTAAAGTTGAAACAAATGCCTATAAATTTGTGAACTTGTGGATGAAATGTATATCCTATGATGTGCAAACCCTGAAGAAATAGTAATGTACCAGTGTTGAATACAAATGAACGTCAAATTACATATCATGTGCCATAGGAATCTACTTGCATTGATGTTAGACTGGGTTAGTTACTGTAGAATTATTAGGATTTGTATGCACCATTCACTGAAGTTAGTTTTCAGTACTAGGAAACAAACATGTATTTCAGTTAAATGAATATGTCTGAGAATAATCTTGTGAAAAGTTGATTATAAATCCAAGTACATGAACATGAATGAATTAAGAGAGTGTATATAAGACACATATTTCATATTTTGAAAAATCTACAGAGTGTATGTATATATACAAAAAAAACACAAATAGACATTAAAAAGTAGCAATATATATGCCAAACAAAATTCATCATTAAATATATATCGTCCACAGATGCAAAAATATTTATTTTACTGAACATGAGCTTATGTATAATGTTGTTCTACTAGGAAGCTTGTAGGTTGAATTTTCAGTTCCAACAGCGTTTAAGAGGAGTGAACTCTTCTCACAATTTGTATCTGCCAAGTCAGCCACCTCCCAAAAATGTACATGTGATACCTGGTAGGATTCTATATATGTATATAAATATACATGGGTGAAATGGCTACAGAGAATTGGAAACAAGAATTCACATATCTGTTAACTTTAAAAACACATGGAGAACTATTTCAATTAAAAATTGACTAGATTTATAACTCCTACCTTATATAATGCAAAAGGCAAGTCCAAATATACAACATGCCTCCTCTGAACTGCTTGTATTTATATTTGTTTGGGTTATTTTTCTCCTTTTTATTAGGTTGAGTAGTCTGAGCCTAATAGGTTCGGGTTAGTGTCAGGGATTCACTATTTCAATAGGAAAATTGAAAAATGAATCCAATGTGTATGCAAATATGTGCTGCATAAATATCCTTCCACTCTCATCCAGAGCAATGCCTTGTCAATCCCTTTGCCCCAATTAAGACACAATTGGAGGAGAAGAGTTAGAAAATCAGTGAATACATATCTGGAATGGAAATGCTCAGGAGTTCACAATCTTGGAGGTGGTAGAGGAGTTTCCAAAAGTAAGGGACTGGGTTAACACTCCACAAACATGGAGCTCTTCTGGCCTAAAAACTTTTTGAGAAACTTTCTGTGAGGTTGGGCACTTGAAAAATATGTTGTTGTCAGGAGATTTGACTTCTTTGCGTGAGACCATCAAAGCTGGGTCTGCATTTATGTGACCTGGAGGACATGGCTTCTTATATTCCAATAAAGATGAGCAGCAGTGCTGCATTATCTCTTTGTAGGTAAACTGTGACCACTGGGGACTAAGTTTCTCCCCATGTGGACTGTGAAGCCATTTGGTCCTGGTCCACTTTTTGTCGTGTTTTTGCTACTGCACTCGGAGTTTGGTATTTGCTTCATGACATACAAGGAGCTAAACTGGAACACAATGCTGGAGGGAGTTCTGTCACGTGTGGTGTGCCAGGGTATGCAGGAGAATGCACCAACCAGGCTTCTATCCCTCATAGCTTGCCCCATTGCCCCCTTGTCCATATCAACCTAATTCTGAACATTGCCCTGAAACCTCTCCATATAACAAGATGCCTTTACATATAAGGGTCTGCTGGCTGCACCATGTAAGTAACATGCCATTTGGAACACAATGGTAGATCCTCATGACCCTACCACTGGTGATTTATCACACACCTGCCCAAAACTGCTCTAGGCCCACTACTCAGCAGGCTCTAACTTACTGGCATCTCTGTACTACACCATTTTCATGAAACCCAGTCAATCAAGGCACTGTCTGGTATACTCTTGATCAGCAATAGGACATCCAAAGGTTCTCCAGTGCCACCTGGTCATGGGAATTTCAAAATTTTCATGGTATTTATCTAGCCATTTTTCAAGGATGAAGTTGGAGGCACTGTGGCTTTCAATTCATTCAGTAACCATTAAATGTTGAGGAAGCTCAATTTAATAAAAGCTCTGGAGAACTCTCACAGGCAAGGCTTCTGAAAGAGTGCCAAAATGGTCACATGATGCCAGGCCCATTAAAGTCTACAATGTGAGTCCTATGTATTTTTCGACTCTCAAATATGGCTGCCATGTCTTTGAGAATAAAATCATGTGATATCCTGGCAGAGATTCCCAGTGCTCTGTGGAAAGCCACCCTGGCCCTAGATCTCAGTTTACAAGGGCGACTCACATGCGTGGCATCCTAAAATCCAAACAAAATTCATGGCAATACTTCTCTGAGTTCAGTTTCACAACTCAGTCTCTAAGGGGAATCACACCAAAGTTCAAGCCCAAGTGGACCCAGTCATTTCTTCCAACCGCCAAACAAATGGCCAAAATTAAAACCAAAACATTCCCACATGGCCCTCATCTTCTTCCATATAGTCACTCATCGTAACCTCTGGCTGGAGTTTTCCATCAGGGGCACAGCCCAAGACTGTGTCCAAAAAAGCTCGCTTGCCCCTCATTTGCCTAAAGTCAGGGTGGCCTTGACAGCCCTCCTGTGAACCAGAAGTGATCAAATAAGCCTGCCGTTAATACTGCTCTGTTTCTACAATTTGAGGCCTACTGACTTTCAGGTATAGATTCTATATGTGATTTGGAGTCATGCGAAAACCCAAGCACCTCATCAGGGCTTTGAAGAACTCATTTGACCCAAAGAATCCCTATTCACACTTGATGGAGGTCAGGAACCTAACAGAGGAAGACGAGAGACTTCATCCACAATGACTGATTTTTTGCCATTATAGTTTTGGACGCACACATGGGATCATTCTTTATATCCATCATGTGCTGAGAATCTAAATCACAGCCACAAAGAAGGCCAAGAGGCTAATTCAGCCACATCCATTTCCAAAGCAATTAAGCAAAGAGCCACAGGTGATGCCTATTCATTTCCATTTCAAAACTATATTCTTCAGGCTTCACAACGGGGTGCCCTGAAGCAAAGACCTTCCAGATATTCAGTGTAACAAAACAGTACTTAAGCAAAAGGTTCAAAGCAGGGTCTCTCCACTGAGAGTTTCTTGGTCACACTGATATCTGAGTTTTCTGAGATGCTCGCCATTCTTTTCAGCTATCCAGTACATGACCATGTCACAGAGCTTGGAGGTGGTACATATCGTGGACACAAAACCATGAGCCTATTCTGGAGACTGGCCAGAATACAGGAAGAAAACATTAACTTGGGAAGATAGCAAGTGTTTCCCTTCGATAAGACAAGCTGCAGTTCATTCATATATTGGGCAGGATGAATTTTGGGAATATTTATACTTTAAAGGACACATTCATTAATGCATTTTCTTTTCTAATGTTTACAACAACGGACACAGTGGAATACACAGACATGGAAATACTTGCCTTGTCAAACGACTTACTAGAACAGTCCACTGAAAACCAAAAACAAAAAAAAAAAAACAACAAATAAAAAACGCCTTTCCTACCTATTCTCAGAACATGAGACAGAACCGCAAAGCCATACCCACTCCCACAAAGGCAGCTCCTTCCCCCAAGTATGTCTGTGATTAGAAGGAGTGTCCTATGACTGGTGAGCCATACTATGTTCTCCCAAAATGGCCTGTCCTCTTTCAGATCTGGTTTCCATGGCCAACTCTGTGAAGTTGTCAGGAAAAAGTGGTGAGCCACTACCTGCTTTCTCAGGAAAGGTCCCTCTTCAGAGCTCTTCTGGCATTTGGCCATCCTCACATCAGTAGGTACCAAGAAAGATTGATTTTGTCCTTGGAAAATCCAAACAAGCGAGTCCACTGGGACTGGAACTGGGACTGCCTCTGGGTGCCTGGCTTCTTGGATACCAAGTTCAGAGAGTTCCATCACCAAATAATGAGGTATGTCACTTTCTTTGGAACTGAATGAGGTCACTGCCTTGGCAACCACTTTTCCCTAACAGTTGCTTCCAAGGGTCCCATGAGATGGAGCCGGCCCCTACTTCCTGTGACACTTTCACAAGTTAGAATGAAATATCAACGATAGGCACCCAGGAACAGCTCTACACACAGGTCTGGTTTTGTCAGTCTTCTCTACAATAAGAAGAGAGAGGCTGATTAAGACACATCCCTTCATCCTGACCAGGTGTTTTGCCATGGAAGATGAGTTTTGCTCACTCAGGTCCTTTATACCTGCCTACAACTTGTCCAGGTATCATTTCTGCATGGACCTTTGAGGTTCTCAGCAGGTGGACTGTCCCCTTCTTTCCTGTATTGTAAGAACAACTCTGTCCCTGCTCTTCTGTAAAATGAGATTGAGGGAACAGTGTATGTTTCGGGTTAATAACAGGTTCGATTTGTGTTAGGAATCATTCTGTGTGATGAATAATAGTGTTGGGGACCTTCGATATTTAAAAGAATATGGAGGTTAAATATAAGTATGAGAACAGAAATCTAGGTATGATTTGAAGCCCAGAAGGGCATTGAGCCCTTGATTGGGATAATTAGCTTTGAATTATGTTCTGCAAAGATGTCTCAGTTAATTCAATACACAATGGCATAGGACTTTGTACCTTGGATGATTGAATGTAGAAGAGAACATCCAGTCAAAAAGGGATAGTCAGTAAGATTATGAAGCTAGTCGGTAGGTTTAGGAAGAAGAGTGAGTATTTGATTTGGACAAAAGTTCTTTAACAATAGGGTTTCGGTTAGAGAGTGAATGTAAATGTCAGCACATATGAAGAGTCAGTCACTATGATGAGCTGGGAAAAAATGTAGAAATGCAGATATCAATAGAGACATTATGAAATCAGGCAAAGTATAAAGTGAGTGATAGGATTAGACATTTTCAACAGGGTTGAGTTTGAATACATAATCTTTTGAAGAAAAAAATATGTAGTCACCAATAGGATTGACAGGTAAGAGCATTAGGCAACCTGGACATAGATGTTTTTAGTAATCCATGTTCACTTTTCATTTAGTCCTTCGTGCAATCATAACCGTGACCATTACATTATTTGTCCAGAATATTACTGTGAAAAAATGTATATGTAGATCAGGTGACATGAGTATTTCGTCCACCATTTCTGGAAACAATATATTGAAGACGTAAAATTAGTATTGGGGGTACAAAGAGGTGCACCCTGTGTCTATGAATATAGAGATAAAGCATGAATAGACAATACTGTGAATAAATAATATAACTTGTTCAAACATTAAATAATATATTGAACTGATATCTGGAAAATTACAGGAAATCTTATATTGATATACAATCATTCATTCCCACCAATTATACATCTGATGGTAATATTAGTGTTTTGGTTTATCATGAACAGTGTGTGAGTTTTGCTTCAAAAGTGATTATGGAAATCGAAAATAATATGTTTGGAAAGAAGTCTCATGAAAAGACCTTTCAGGAAACCTGGAGGAATGCATATATTGTAAAGCAGGAAGCGATTGAAATTCAATCAAATGCCTATAAATTTGCTAATTTGTGGATGAAATATATATCCTATGATGTGCATAAACTCATGAAATAGTAATGTACCATTGTTGAATAAAAATGAACGTCAAAATACACATCATGTCCCATAGGAATCTACTGGCATTGATTTTAAACTGTAGAAATATTAGGATTCTCGTGCATTATTCACCGAATTTAGTTATCTCTTTTTTTAAATTTTTATATATGGTTGTTCAAAACATTACATAGTTCTTGATAAATAATATTTCACACTTTGATTTATGTGGGATATGAACTCCCATTTTTGCCCCGTATACAGATTGCAGAATCACATCAGTTACACATCCATTGATTCATATATTGCCATACTAGTGTCTGTTGTATTCTGCTGCCTTTCCTATCCTCTACTATCCCCCCTCCCCTCCAGTCTCCTCTCCTCTTCTCTCTCTACCCCCTATACAGTAATAAATTTCTCCCCCTTGTATTATTTTTCCCTTTCCCCTCACTTCCTCTTGTATGTAATTTTGTATAACCCTGAGGTTCTCCTTCCATTTTCATGCAGTTTCTCTTCTCTCTCCCTTTCCCTTCCACCTCTCATCCCTGTTTAATGTTAATCTTCTTCTCATGCTCCTCGTCCCTACTCTGTTCTTAGTTACTCTCCTTATATCAAAAAAGACATTTGGCATTTGTTTTTTAGGGATTGGCTAGCTTCACTTAGCATAATCTGTTCTAATGCCATCCATTTCCCTGAAAATTCTATGATTCTGTCATTTTTTAATGCCGAGTAATACTCCATTGTGTATAAATGCCACATTTTTTTCATTCATTCTTCTATTGAAGGGCATCTAGGTTGGTTCCACAGTCTTGCTATTGTGAATTGTGCTGCTATGAACATCGATGTAGCAGTGTCCCTGTAGCATGCTCTTTTTAGGTCTTTAGGTTTTAGACCGAGAAGGGGAATAACTGGGTCAAATGGTGGTTCCGTTCCCAGCTTTCCAAGAAATCTCCATACTGCTTTCCCATTTGCCTGCACCAATTTGCAGTCCCACCAGAAATATACAAGTGTACCTGTTTCCCCAGATCCTCGCCAGCACTTGTGATTGTTTGACTTCATAATGGCTGCCAATCTTACTGGAGTGAGATGGTATCTTAGGGTGGTTTTGATTCACATTTCTCTGACTGCTGGAGATGGTGACCATTTTTTCATGTACTTGTTGATTGATTTTATGTCCTCCTCTGAGAAGTGTCTGTTCAGGTTCTTGGCCCATTTGTTGTTTGGGTTATTTGTTATCTTATTGACTAATTTTTTGAGTTCTTTGTATACTCTGGATATTAGTGCTCTATCTGAAGTGTTAGGAGGAAAGATTTGTTCCCAGGATGTGGGCTCCCTATTTTCCTCTCTTACTGTTTCTTTTGCTGAGAAAAAACCTTTTTAGTTTGAGTAAGTCCCATGTGTTGATTCTAGTTATTAACGCTTGTGCTATGGGTGTCCTATTGAGGAATTTGGAGGCGACCCCACAGTATGTAGATCGTAGCCAACTTTGTCTTCTATCAGATACCATGTCTGACTTGATATCAAGCTCCTTGATCCATTTTGAGTTAACTTTTGTGCATGGCGAGAGAAAGGGATTCAGTTTCTTTTTGTTACATATGGATTTCCAGGTTTCCCAGCACCATTTGTTGAAGATGCTATCATTCATCCATTGCATGCTTTTAGCCCCTTTATCAAATGTAAGATAGTTGTATTTTTTGGATTGGTTTCTGTGTCCTTTATTCTGTACCATTGGTCCACCCACCTGTTTTGGTACCAGTACCATGCTATTTTTGTTACTATTGTTCTGCAGTATAGTTTGAAGTCTGGTATCCCTATACCGACTGATTCACACTTCCTGCTTAGTGTTGTTTTTGCTATTCTGGGTCTTTTATTTTTCCATATGAATTTCATGATTGCTTTCTCTATTTCTACAAGAAATGCCGTTGGGTTTTGATTGGCATTGCACTAAACCTATAGAGAACTTTTAGTAATATCGCCATTTTGATGATGTTAGTTCTGTCTATCTATGAACAGGGTACATTTTTACATCTTCTAATATCTTCCTCTATTTTTCTCTTTAGGTTTCTGTAGTTTTCCTTGTATAAAACTTGCACCTCTTTTGTTAGGTTGATTCCCAATTATTATTTTTTTTTTTTAGTATATTGTGAATGGAGTGGTTGTCCTCATTTCCGTTTCAGAGGATTTGTCACTGATATTCAGGAATGTCTTTGATTTATGAGTGTTGATTTTATATCCTGCCACTTTGCTGAATTCATTTATTTGCTCTATTAGTTTCTTTGTAGACCCTTTTGGGTCTGCTAGGAATAGAATCATGTCATCTGCAATAGTGATAATTTAAGTTCTTCTTTTCCTATTTATATGCCTTTAATTTCTTTCATCTCTCTAATTGCTCTGGCCAGTGTTTCGAGAACTATGTTGAACAGAAGTGGTGAAAGAGGGCATACCTGTCTTGTTCCAGATTTTAGGGGGAATGCCTTCAATTTTTCTCCATTCAGAAGTATGCTAGCCTGAGACTTAGCATAGATTGCTTTTACAATATTGAGGTATGTTCCTGTTATCCCTAGTTTTTCTAGAATTTTGAACATAAAGGGATGCTGTACTTTGTCGAATGCTTTTTCTGCATCTATCGAGATGATCATATGGTTCTTATTTTTAAGTCTATTGATGTGATGAATAACATTTATTGATTTCTGTATATTGAACCAGCCTTGCATCCCACGGATGAATCCTACTTGATCATGGTGCACAATTTTTTTGATATGCTTTTGTATCTGATTTGGCAGAATTTAATTGAGGATTTTTGCCTCTAGGCTCATTAGAGATATTGGTCTGTAGTTTTCATTCTTTGAAGTGTCTTTGTCTGGTGTAGGAATCAGAGTGATGTTGACCTCATAGAATGAATTTGGAAGTTCTCCCTCTTTTTCAATTTCCTGAAATAGCTTGAAAAGTATTGGTATTAGTTCCCCTTTAAAGGTTTTGTAAAACTCTGCTGTATACCCATCAGGTCCTGGGCTTTTCTTACTTGGTAGTGTTTTGATGGTTTTTTCTATTTCCTCAATTGATATTGGTCTGTTTAGGTTGTCTATATCCTCCTGACTCAATCTGGGCAGATCATATGACTTAAGAAATTTATCGATGCCTTCACTGTCTTCTATTTTATTAGAGTACAAAGATTCAAAATAATTTTGGATTATCTTCTGTATATCTGAAATATCTGTTATGATATTGTCTTTTTCATCCTGTATGCTAGTAATTTGAGTTCTCTCTCTTTTTGTCTTCGTTAGCATGGCTAAGGGTCTGTAGATTTTTTTTATTTTTTCAAAGAACCAAATGGGTTGATGTGTCTGCTGTGCTTGCAGGCCGCTAGTCCTGTTCCGCCGGTCAGTTGCAGGTCTGCCTACCTTGCGGGAGCGGGTGGTGGCTCTGCTTTGGCCCTACTGCAATTGGGGTGTCGTGACTACCATGCTGGCAGATCGCTGGGCCTGTTCCGGGTGCGGGCAAAGACTCTGCTCTGCCCCTACTCCAATTGGGTTGACGTGACTACCACGCCGGTGGGCCGTTGTGCTTGTACTGGGCGCGGGAGAAAGCTCTGCTCTGCCACTACTCCAATTGGGGTGTCATGTCTACCATGGTGGCAGGCCTCTGGGCCTGTTCCGAAGGTCAGTCACAGGTCTGCTTTTGTGGCGGGCGCGGGGGGCAGCCTGCTTGGCCCCTACTACAATTTGGGTGACGTGACTACCACACCAGCTGGTGGCTGGGCCTGATCCGGGAGCAGGCAGTGGCACTGCTCTTTCCCTACTCCATTTGGGGTGACGTGGGTACCACGCCTGCGGGCCTGATGAATCTTCCTCTATGTTTCTAGAGAGAATTACGGAGGCATATAGGAGATATACTCCTTTCGATCCTCATGCAGAGGATCAAAAATCATCTGTCACAATGGCCTTTATTGGGCATGCTGCCTTGGATATTTAAAGAAAGTTACAATGCTTAGATGGATTACAAGATATGACTTTGAGAGATTTAGTCAGAGAAGCCGAGAAAGTATACTATAAGAGAGAAACTGAGGAAGAGAAGGGAGCAAAAGGAGGATAAAAGAAACAAAAGACAGACTAAGGAGTTGACTAAGGTCCCGGTCACAATAACAAAAAGGCCAGAAATTAAGAAACAGGGAGACAGGAAGGGATACCTGGTCCCACGCCAGAGGCCACCCCTGACCTCAGATCAATGTGCCTACTGTAAAGAAAGAGGACACTGGATTCAAGAGTTCCCTAGAAAGAGGCAGCCACGCCAGCCAGCCTTTCTGACTCTTCAGCATGACTACGAAAGTCGGGGCTCAGATCCCCTCCCTGAGCTCAGCGTATCTTTTGAAGTGGAGGAGACACCAGTAAACTTTGAAGTGGATACAGGGGCAATAAACTCAGCCCTTAAGGCCCCATTGGGCCCTCTATCAAATAAAAGGTCTCTAGTTCAACGGGCTAATGGCAGTAAATATCGGACTTGTATAACTAAGAGGATCATGGACCTGGGGAAAGGAAAAATCCATCACTCCTTTTTAGTAATCCCAGAATGCCTGGCAGACTTTTGCTGTGCGTCATGGGGATGTGAGCATACAGGGGCTGCCTGATGGAACACAAACTCCTCATCAAATTCAGTACACAGCATTGGCCATATTACCAATTAGATAACCAAAACCGATGGCCCCCAGAGGGGTCTCTTGATCCTCAAATTCTGCGTGACCATTTTTTTTAAAGAGAGAGGTGAGAGAGAGAGAGACAGAGAGAATTTTTAATATTTATTTTTTAGTTTTTTGCTGGACACGACATCTTTGTTTGTATGTGGTCCTGAGGATCGAACCCGGGCCGCACGCATGCCAAGCGAGCGTGCTACAAATGAGCCACATCCCCAGCCCTGTGTGACCTTTTTAACTTCTGCAAGTGCTCAAAAGGGTGAAAGGAGATTCCCCTATGGGCATGCCTTTTCCATCCTTCACTCATATCCTGAACTATGCTTATCCAATCAATCCTCACCTTCAGCCTTGTGCTCCAGAGTCTCTGCTGTCACTCTCACCTCAGCAACCTGATTTCTCCCCTCCAATTATTAGATCAAAAACCCAAATCTCTGCTGGTTCTCAGACCATCGCCATCTTGCTGAAGTAGCAGGTACTCAGGTTCCCATCCACCGACTCACTCCTCTCTTCTCCTGTCCGTGCCCGCCCCGGGTCCCACCAGGTCCTCTTACCAGCTAACACAAAGCTGAAACTAGCTGAGGAGAGCCCTCAGACTCCTATCAAAGATGTAATGAAAATGGCCTTTAAAGTTGCTTTGTCATCACTGAAAACAGTTTACTAAAAATTTAAAGTCCCTCACATGCATTTTGGGATACTCACTCTTGTCTTCCCCTCTGCTCTACCTGTTCTACAGCTCAAGTTTTTGTTGCTAGGAAAATCCCAAACCCCTTTCCCATTATTCTTTTACATCTCTCCTTCCTTATTCTCAGATCCTCGGAGCTGCTGTCAGCCCCACCTTCCCTGTCTTCCCCTTCTGTACCAGGCCTACAGAAAATTCTTAACTGACTTTCTACAGAAGTCTTCACCATGGCTGACTTTAGGACTTTCAGCAAAAGAGTCCCTATAAAAGAGTTCAATGTAGATAAACTTCCTCTTTTAGTGTTGCCTTGTTCTACTTGGCCACTGGCTAAAAAAATAAGCACCTCTATGCTAGACACCCCATTACTTGTTTTCCACAAAATAATGAACAAGGCCTCTGGCCATGAGCTGGGGCTTTACAGAGATGGCTATATTTCTAAGATAAAGAAGTTACCATCAGGGCTCCATGGTAACAGCTGTCAGGGGCGAAAAATAAGAAAGGTAGGAAAAAGCTCTTTCCCTCCCAGGTGTCCTTGAAAAGTTAACTTGCCCAGAACTGAGGTAAAAAACAGAAACAACAACGGCTTTTTTGAACTTCTGAAGACTGTGAACTTCTGAGCGCCTTCCCTTACATGTTGGGTACAAAATTCTGAAACTACCTAAACTTGAGTTTCAGGAGAATAATTGATTACAACAGAAGCAATGCCCTCTGAATCTGGTTGCAACCAAATAGGACGGTTTCCCTGTCTTCGTTGCTATCTTAGGTACCTTGCCTTGTCCGTCCCTACAACAGCATAATTGTATATAATTAAACATTGTTTATGTTTTAAAGAAATTGTCAACAGATGTGATTAATTGTGTAATGGTGCAGATGTTTCCCAGAGTGCTCTGTCATGATGCAGGTTCATTTGAAAATGAAATAGAGGGGCATACAACCCGTTTCCACTGGGGACATATATCCCTCACTTTAGCCATCCTATTCGGAATAGGAGTTGCTTCAGGGGTGGGCACAGGAACCACTGCCCTCGTCCATGGGACACAACAAATGACCCAATTAGAAGAAGCAATAGACCAAAAATAAGATATTAGATACCTCCATCAGAGCTTTGCATGAATTTTTAACCTCTCTCTCTGAAGTTGTTTTACAGAACAGGCGAATGACACAAAACACACACACACACACACAGAAAAAAAAATAGCAAAATATATGTCAATCAAAATTTTCATAAAATATATATCATAAAAAGATCCAAAAATATTCATTTTACTGAACATGGATTTATGTATAATGTTGTTCAACTAGCAAGCTCACCCATTGGTTGAATATTCAGTTCCAACACGGTTAATTAGGAGTGATCTCTTTTCACAATTTGTATCTGCCAACTCATCCACCTCACAAGAATGTATGTGTGGTACCAGGTATGATTCTATATATCCATATAAAAATATATATGCTGAATAGGCTACAGAGAAAGGGAGACAGGAATTCACAATTTTTTAACTTTAAAAACACATGGAGAACTATTTCAACAAAAAATTGACTAGATTTAACTCCTACTCTGTATCATGCAAAAGGCAAGTCCAAATATACACCATGCCTCCTCTAAACTGCTTGTATTTCTATTCATTGCAATACTTCTCTGAGTTCAGTTCCAGAACGCAGTCTTTAAGGGAAATCCCAACAGAGTTCAAGCCCAGGTGGACCAAGATATTTCTTACAACCACCACACAAATGACCACAATTAAAAACAAAACACTCAAACATGGTCCTCATCTTCTTCCATATAGTCACTCATCGTAACCTCTGTCTGGAGGTTTCCATGAAGGGCTCACCCAAAGACAGTGTCCAAATAAACTCCCTTGCCCCTCATTTGCCTAAAGTCATGTTGGCCTGGACACCCTTTCTGTGAACCAGGAGTGATCAAATAAGCCTCCCGTTAATATTGCTCTGTTTCTCCAATTTGAGGCCTACTGACTTTCAAGTATAGATTCTTTATGTGATTTGGAGTCATACGAAAACCTAAGCACCTCTGCAGTGATTTGAAGAACTCATTTGACCCAAGGAATACCTATTCTCACTTGATGGAGGTCAGGAACCTAACAGAGGAAGACGAGAGACTTCATCCACAATGACTGATCTTTTGGCAATTATGGTTTTGGATGCACACATGGGATCATTTTTAGATCCATCAGCTGCTGAGAATCAAAGTCACAGCCACATACAAGGCCAAGAGTCTAATTAAGACACATCCCTTTCCAAAGCAACTAAGAAAGAGCCACAAGTGATGCCCATTCATTTCCATTTGAAAACTGTTTCCTTCAGGCTTCACAAAGGGGTGGCCTGAGGCAAAGACCTTCCTGATATTCAGGGCAACAGAACAATAGGTAAGCAAAAGGCCAAAAGCAGGGTATATCCACTGAGACTTTCCTGGTCACACTGATATCTGAGTTTTCTGAGATGCTGGCCATTCCCTTCAGCTATCCTGTACATGGCCATGTCACAGACCTTGGAGTTGTTGCATATCTTGGACACAAAACCATGAGCCTATTCTGGAGAGTGGCCAGAATTCAGAAGAAAACAGGGACTTAGGAAGGTAATAGGTATTGCTCATCCATAAGGCAAGCCGCACTCCATTCATAAATTAGGCAGGATGCATAATGGGAAGCTTTCTACTAGACAGGACACATCCATTGTTGCATTCTCTTTTCTCATGTCTACAACCACGGACACAGTGGGATACACAGACATAGAAACACTCATTTTGTCAAACGACTTACTAGAAACAGTTCACTCCAAATCAAACAAACCGCCTTCCCTACCTATTCTCAGAATATGAGACAAAACAACAAACCCACACTCACAAAGGCACCTCCTTCCCTCAAGTAGTTCTGTGACTCTCCGGAGTTAACTCTGACTGGTGGGCCATATTATGTTCCCCCGAAATGGCGTGTCCTCTATCAGATCTGCTTTCCTTGACCAACTCTGTAAAGTTGTCAGGAAAAAGTGGCGAGCCACTACCTGCTTTCTAGGAAAAGTACCTCTTCAGTGCTCTCCTGGTATTTGGCTATACTCACATCATTAGGTACCGAGAAAGACTGACTCTGTCCTTGGAAAATCCAATCAAGTGAGCCCACAGGGACTTGGACTGGGATTGCCTCTCGGTGTCTTGGTTCTTGGATAGCAAGTTCAGAGAGTTCCATCACCAAGGAAATTAGATATGTCACTTTCTTTGGAACTGAATGAGGCCACTGCCTTGGCACCCCTTTTTCCTAACAGTTGCTTCCAAGGGTCCCATGAGATGGAGGCTGCCCCTACTTCCTGTGACACTTTCACAAGTTAGAATGGTATATCAACCATAGGCACCCATGAACAGCTTTCCACACAGGCCTGATTTGGTCCATCTTCTCTACAATAAGAAGAGAGAGGCTGATTAAGACACATCCCTTCATCCTGACCAGGTTGTTTGCCATGGAAGATGACTTTTGCTCTCTCAGGTCCTTCATAGCTGCCTATAACTTTTCCGGGTATCATTTCTGTATGGACCTTTGAGGTTTTCAGCAGGTGGAAGGTCCCCTACTTTCCTGTATTGTAAGAACAACTCCGTCCCTGTTCTTCTGTAAAATGAGATTGAGGGAACAGTGTATGTTTAGGGTTAATAACAGGTTCAATTTGGGTTAGGAATCATTCTGTGCGATGAATAATGGTATTGGCAACCTGTGAGATTTACAAGAATGTAGAGGTGAAATATAAGTATGAAAATAAAAATCTAGGTATAATTTGAAACCCAGAAGGGCATTGGGCCCTTGATTGGGATACTTAGCTTGATTTATGTTCTCTAAAGATGTCTCAGATAATTCAATATACAATGGCATAGGACCTTGTACCTTGGATGATTGAACGTAGAAGAGAACATCCAGTAAAAAGGGATAGTCAGTAGGTTTAGAAAGATTGTCGGTAGGTTTAGGAAGAAGAGCGATTATAGGATTTAGACCAAAAGTTCTTTAGCAATATGGTTTCGGTTAGAGAGTGAATGTAAATGTCGGCACATATGAAGAGTCAGTCACTATGATAAACTGGGAAAATATGTAGAAATGCAGATATCAATAGAGACATTATTGCATCAGGCAAAATATAAAGTGAGTGATAGGATTAGACATTTTCAACAGGGTTGAGTTTGAATATATAATCTTAGGAAGAAACAAATATGTTGTCACCAATAGGATTGACATTTGAGAGCATTAGGCAGCATGGACATGGATGTTTCTATTAATCCATGTTCACTTTCCTTTTAGGCTTTGGTACAGTCATAAGTGTGACCTTTACATTTTTTTTCAGAATATTATTGTGATAAAATGTATATGTAGATCAGGTGACATAAGTATTTCTTCCACCATTTCTGGTAGCAATATATTGAAGACGTAAAATTAGTATTGGGGGTCCAAAGAGGTGTACACTGTGTCTATGAATATAAAGATAAAGCATGAATAGAACATACTGTAATAAATAATATAACTTGTTCCAACTATAAATAATGGATTGAACTGATATCTGAAAAATTACAGGAAATGTTATATTGATATACAATCATTCTTTCCAAAATGGTATACATATAATGGTAATATTAGTGTTTTGGTTTATCACGAAGGGTGTGAGTTTTACTTCACCAGTGATTATGGAAATCGAAAATAACTTGTTTGGAAAGAAGTGTCATGAAAAGACGAGTTCAGAAACCCTGATAATACTTGTGTTCTGAAACAGGAATTGATTAAAGTTGAAACAAATGCCTGTAAATTTGTGAACTTGTGGATGAAATATATATCGTATGATGTGCAAAAACTGAAGAAATAATAATGTACCAGTGTTGAATACAAATGAACCTCAAATTACATATCATGTCCCATAGGAATCTACTTGCATTGGTGGTAAACTGGGTCAGTTACTGTAAAATTATTAGAATTTGTAGGCACCATCCACTGAAGTTTGTTTTCAGTACTAGGAAACAAATATGTATTTCAGGTGGATGAATATTTCGGAAAATAATCTTGTGAAAAGTTGATTATAAATCCATATACATGAACATGAATGAATTTAGAAAGTGTATATAAGACACATATATTTTATATATTGAAAAATCTGAATAGTGTGTGTGTGTGTATATATATATACATATATATATATATATATATATATATATATATATATATATATATATATATATATACACACACACACACATACAAACTACACACAGACATTAAAAAGCAGCAATATATATGAAAATCAAAATTCATCAGGAAATATATATCATCCACAGATGCAAAAATAATTATTTTACTGAACATGAGTATATGTATAATGTTGTTCTACTAGAAAGCTCCCCTATAGTTTGAATCTTCAGTTCTAACAGCGTTTAAGAGGAGTGATCTCTTCTCACAATTTGAATCTGCGAAGTGAGAAACCTCACAAAAATGTACGTGGGATTCCTGGTAGGATCCTATATGTGCATATAAATATACATGTGTGAATTGGCTACAGAGAAAGGGAAACAGGATTTCACACATTTGTTATCTTTAAAAACACATGGAGAACTATTTCAAATAAAAATTGACTAGATTTATAACTCCTACCTTATATAATGCAAAAGGCAAGTCCAACTATACAAGATGCCTCCTCTGAACTGCTTGAATTTCTATTCTGTTTGGGTTATTTTTCTCCATTATATTAGGATGAGTTGTCTGATTCTAGTAGGTATGGGTTAGTGTCAGGGATTCAGTATTTCAAAAGGAAAATTGGAAAATGAATTCAATGTGTAAGCAAATATGTGCTTCACAAATATCTGTGAATGTCTGATATCCTCTCACTCTCATCCAGAAAAATGCCTTGACATTACCTTCACCCCAGGTAAAACATAATTAGAGGAGAAGAGTTAGAAAATCAGTGAATACATATCTGGAATGGAAAATGCTCAAGAGTTCATAACCATGGAGGTGGTAGAGGAGTTTCCAAAAGTAAGGGACAGGGTAAACACAACACAAACAGGGAGCTCTGAGAGCCTAAAAACTTTTTGAGAAACTGCCTCTGATTTTGGGCACTTGAAATATATGTTGTTGTCAGGAGATTTGGCTACTTTAGTAGTGAGACCATCAAAGCTGGTTCTGCATCTATGTGACCTGAAGGACATGGTTTCTTATTTTCCAATGAAGATGAGGCAGCAATGCTGAATCCTCTCTTTGTAGGTAAACTGTGACCACTGAGGAGTAAGTGTTCCTCCGTGTTGACTGCGAAGCCATTTGGTCCTCCTACACTTTTTGTGGTGTTTTTCCTGCAGCACTGGGAGTTTGGTATTTGCTTCACGAAATACCAGGAGCTCAACTGGGACATATTGCTGGAGGGAGTTCTGTCACGTGTGTTGGGTCAGGGTCTGCAGGAGAATGCACCAACCAGGCTTCTATCCCTCCTAGCTTGCCCCATTGCCCCCTCGTCCATATCAACCTGATTCAGAACATTGACCTGAAACCTCACCATATAACAAGATGCCTTTACATATAAGGGACTGCTGGCTGCACCATGTCAGTCACAAGCCATTTGGAATCCAATGGTAGATCCTCATGGCCCTACCACTGATGTTTCATCACACACCTGCCCACCACTGCTCTAGGCCCACTACTCAGCAGGCTCCAACTTACTGGCATCTCTGTTCTACACCATTTTCATGAAACCCAGTCAATCAAGGCATTGTCTGGTATACTCATGATCAGCAACAGGACATCCAAATGTTCTCCAGTGCCACCTGGTTGTGGGAACTTCCAAAAATTCATGGTATTTATCAAGCCATTTTTCAAGGATGAAGTTGGAGAAACTCTGGGTTTCAATTCATTCAGGAACCACTAAATGTTGAGGAAGCTAATTTAAATGAAAACTCTGGAGAACTCTCACAGGCAAGGCTTCCCAAAGAGTGGGGAAAAGGTCACATGAAGCCAGGCACATTGAGGTGTAAAATGTGAGGTCCATGTGTGTTTTGACTCTCAACTATGGCTGCAAGTTTTTCACAATTATATCATGTGATATGCTGGCTGAGATTCCCAGTGCTCTGTGGAAAGCCAGATCTCAGTTTCCAAGGGCAACTCTCATGCGTGGCCTCCTAAAATCCCAAAACAATTCATGGCAATACTTCTCTGAGGTGAGTTCCAGAACTAAGTCTCTATGGGGAATCACACCAGAGTTCAAGCCCAGGTGGACCCAGACATTTCTTCCAACCGCCACACAAATGACCACAATTAAAACCAAAACACTCCCACATGGCCCTCATCTTCTTCCATATATTCACTCATCATGACCTCTGGCTGGAGGTTTCCATGAGGGGTGCAGCCATTGGTAGTGTCCAAAATAATCTCACTTGCCCCTCATTTGCCTAAAGTCAGGGTGGCCTGGACACTCTTAATATGAACCAGGAGTGGTCAAATAAGCCTGCCGTTCATGCTGCTCTGTTTCTCCAATTTGAGGCCTACTGACTTTCAGGTATGGAATATTTATGTGAAATAGAGTCATGAGAAAAGCCAAGCACCTCGGCAGAGATTTCAAGAACTCATTTGACCCAAAGGATCAGTATTCTCACTTGATGGATGTCAGGAACCTAACAGAAGAAGGCGAGAGACTTCATCCACAATGACTGATCTTTTGGCCATTTTGGTTTTGGATGCGCACATGCGATCATTCTTTGGATCCATCATGTGCTGAGAATAAAAATCACAGCCACATACAAGGCCAAGAGGCTAATTCAGACACATCCCTTTCCAAAGCAATTAAGCAAAGAGCCACAGGTGATGCCTATTCATTTCAAATTTAAAACTGTTTTCTTCAGGCTTCACAAAGGGGTGGCCTGAGGCAAAGACCTTCCTGACATTCAGGGCAACAGAACATAAGGTAAGCAAAAGGCCCAAAGCAGGGTTTCTCCACTGAGACTTTCCTGGTCACACTGATATCTGAGTTTTCTGAGATGATCTCCATTCTCTTCAGCTATCCAGTATATGGCCATGTCACAGAGCTTGGAGGTGGTACATATCTTGGACACAAATCCCTGAGCCTATTCTGGAGACTGGCCAGAATTCAGGAAGAAAACAGGAACTTAGGATGATAGCAGGTGTTGCCCATCGATAAGACAAGGTGCAGTCCATTCATAAATTGAGCAGGATGAATTATGGTAAGATTTATACTAGACAGGACACATCCATTAATGCATTCTCTTTTCTAATGTCTACAACAATGGACATAGTCGGATACACAAACATAGAAACACTCACCTTGTCAAATGACTTACTCGAAACAGTCCACTTCAATCCAAACAAACCGCCATTCCTACCTTTTGTTAGAACATGAGGCAAAACCACAAACCCACACCCACTCCCATAATGGCACCTCCTTCCCCCATGTAGATCTGTGACTATCTGGAGTGTCCTCTAACTGCTCGGCCATACTATATTCCTTCGAAATAGTCTGTCCTCTCTCAGGTCTGGTTTCCTTGGCTAACTCTGTGAAGTTGTCAGGAAATAGTGGTGAGCCACTACTGGCTTTCTCAGAAAAGGTACCTCTTCAGTGCTCTCCTGGCATTTGGCCATCCTCACATTAGTAGGTACCAAGAAATACTGACTCTGTCCTTGGTAAATCCAAACAAGTGAGACCACTGTGACTGGGAATGGGATAGCGTCTGGGTGCCTGGCCACTAGGATACAAAGATCATAGAGTTCCATCACCAAGGAAATGAGGTATGTCACTTTCTTTGGAATTGAATGAATGAGGTCACTGCCTTGGCAACCAGTTTGTCCTAACACTTGCTTCCAAGGGTCCCATGAGATGGAGGCTGCTCCTACTTCCTGGAACACTTGCTCAAGTTAGAATGGTATATCAACCATAGGCACCTGGGAACAGCTCTCCACACAGGTCTGGTTTAGTCCATCTTCTCTAACATAAGTAGAGAGAGGCTGATTCAGACACATCCCTTTATCCTGACCAGGTTGTTTGCCATGGAATAGGACTTTTGCTCTCTCAGGTCTTTCATACCTCCCTACAACTTCTCCAGGTATCATTTCTGCATGGACCTTTGAGGTTTTCAGCAGGTGGAAGGTCCCCTAATTCCCTGTATTTTAAGAACAACTCTGTCGCTGCTCTTCTGTAAAATGAGATTGAGGGAACAGTGTATGTTTAGGGTTAATAACAGGTTCAATTTGTGTTAGGAATCATTCTGTGCGATGAATAATGGTATTGGGAACTTGCGATAATTAAAAGAACATAGAGGTGAAATATAAGTATGGAAACAGAACTCTAGGTATGATTTGAAGCACAGGACCTTGTACCTTGGTAGATTTAATGTAGAAGAGAACATCCAGTTAAAAATGGATAGTCGGTAGGATTAGGAAGATAGTCGGTATGTTTAGGAAGATGAGTGAGTATAGTATTTGGACCATAAGTTCTTTAGCAATAGGATTTCGGTTAGAGAATGAATGAAAATGTCAGCACATATGAAGAGTCAGTCACAATGATGAACTGGGGAAAATAAGTAGGAAAGCAGTTATCAATAGAGACATTATGAAATCAGGCAAAGTATAAAGTGAGTTATAGGATTAGACATTTTCAACAGGGTTTAATTTGTATATATAATCATTGGAAAAAACAAATATGTTGTCACCAATAGGATTGACATTTGAGAGCATTAGGCAACCTTCACATGGATGTTTTTAGTTAAACATTTTCACTTTTCTTTTAGGCTTCGGTACAATCATAAGTGTGACCTTTACATTTTTTGTTCAGAATTTTACTGTGATAAAATATATATGTGGATCAGGTGACATGAGTATTTCTTCCACCATTTCTGGGAGCAATATTTTGAAGACATATACATTAGTGTTAGGGGTACACAGAGGTGTACCCTGTGTCTATGAATATAGAGATAATGCATGAATAGACCATCCTGTGAATAAATAATAAAACTGGTTCCACTTCAAATAATGAATTGAATTGATATCTAAAAATATATAAGAAATCTTATATTGATATATATATATATATATATATATATATATATATATATATATACACACACACACACACACACACACACACACGCACACGCACAGACATTAAAAAGTAGCAATATAAGAGATCCAACATGGTGGCGGACATGGAGAAATCAAGTATCTGACCTCATTAGCTGCGCAGGCATAGGGAGTCGTAAACTGTCTAAATGCTGTTTGTTCAGAATCACTAGGCAATGCTGACCTGACGTGGATCTGGTGCGAACAGTCTGGGCCCCTGAGAAAACACACAGAGCCCGGATCGGCTGCATAGAAGCTCAGATTTGCCTGCTTCTTGTGACTCAGAACTAACGTTCCCTCTGAAATAACTGGTCGGCCCTTCTGAAGTTACAGAGGTAAAAGGCCACTGGATTGAAATGGGGCTTTGGAGACACAGTCAGGACCCATCCATTGCATTGGTCACCTGGCAAAAGGAACGAATGGTCACCATTTGCATGGGATACCACCGTGGAAGAGAACTGATGTCATGGGCAGAGGAGATAACTTCATTGAAAGCAGTACGACAGGTGTGTAATTCCCTATGCATCTCTCTCCACACAGCGGGGAAACATTAAGGGCCCCTCCCAGCTCTCCCTTAAGGGGCCCTCCCAGGTCTCCCGTGAGAAAGATGGCCAGACCGAGGGAATCATGTGTGCTGTGGGACTTGTGGCGTGGAATTCCTGGCTACCGCTCCTACCAGTGCTGACAACTGAGGTCTCTTACACCAGCTAATGTGGGCATGGATACCAGAGAGCAAGCAAATTCGCTGGGGGTTCCCAGCCCCAAGCTCTATAAACTTAGGGTCTGAGGGAGGCAAACAATGAGAGAGTGCCAAGCGTTGATGAAAACAGGGCTACCAGGAGCAGAGACCTGACGTGTAGCAAGTATTGTGGTGAGCGTCACAGTTGAGCGGAGCCTGGCTTGAGGAAACACTAGAGAAGGTCCTAGGCACTCAGGATTAGAGACCCGCCCAGTCTGGGAGGAAGAGCTGCTGCACAGTGATTGGTTCCCACCTATTGAGAGGAGAAGCTTGGCCCAGTGAGCACAGCTCCACCTACTGGAAGAGAAGTTAATTGAACTCTATGACTGCATGTATTATTATTATTATTATTATTTTATTTTTATTTTTTTTCTTTCATTTAAATTTTTTGTGTTGTTCTTTAACTTATTTTAATGTTTTTATTTTTTTAATTTTACTATTATTATTATTTTAAATTTTAATTTTCATTTTTTAATTATCATTATTATTTTTAAAAAATTATTTCTTTCTTTATTTTCTATTTTTTTCTTTTGTCTTTTCATTTCTTTTCAATTTTCTTATTCCCCCATCCTTGAATTCTACCTGCCTATTCTCATTCTCTTTAGTGACTTCTTCCCATCCCTTCTAATATCTTTCCTCCCAAGCTTCAAATAAATTTATAAGAATAAGAAGTAACTCAGCACTCAAACAGAACAAGAAGTAACATGAGCAGCATCAAAAAGCAAGAAAGAAAAGGAGTACAAACAATGAAGGATAACCTAAATATTCAGGAGGACCTAGAATTATCAGAAAAATGGTCATATAAAGAACTCAAGGAATACCTTATACAGATGAAATGGAACCTTAAAGAGGATACGAGAGAGCAAATAAATACAGTGAAAGAACACATTGAAAATGAATTACATAAACAGATAAAAGAAGAAGTTAATCTTCTTTATCAGGAGATAGAGATTATAAATATTCAAAGAATATTTCTAGAAATGAAGGAAACGATAAACCAAATTAAAAACTCAATTGAGAGTATCACTAACCGTGTGGAGCAAGTAGAAGACAGAATGTCACATAATGAAGACAAAATATATCATCTTGAAAAGAGTCTAGCCAACACAGAAAGGCTGGTAAAAAATCACGAGAAAAACATCCAAGAGATATGGTATAACATAAAAAAACCAAACTTATGAGTCATCTGGATAGAGGAAGGTACAGAGATTCAAACTATGGGAATGAAAATTTTCCAGAAATAAAAAAGGAAATGGATATACAAATTGAAGATGCTTACAGGACACAGAGCACACAAAATCACAGTAGACCAACGCCAAGACACATTGTTATGAAGCTATCCAATATACAGAACAAAGAGAAAACTTTAAAAGCTTCAAGAGAAAGGAGGAAGATTACATTCAGGGGTAAACCAATAAGGTTAGCAACCTATTTTTCATCACAGACACTGAAAGTGAGAGGATCCTGGAACAACGTATTTCAAACATTGAAAGACAATGGATGCCAAACAAGAATTCTGTATCCAGCAAAATTCAGCTTCAGGTACGACAACGAAATAAAAATCTTTCATGATAAACAAAGGTAAAAGAATTTGCAGCCAGAAAACCACCATTGCAAAGTGTCTTGAGCAAAACACTACACGAGAAAGAAATGAAAAACAACAACCAAAACCATCAGTGGGAAGTGCCTCAGTAATGACAGAGGGCGGGGGAAAAGCTAATCATGGAGAAACAAAGTAAATTTTAAAAAGCGATAAATATTCAAACATGGCTGGCAGTAGAAACCATATATCAATAGTTACACTAAACATTAATGGCTTAATCTCTCCAATAAAGCAACATAGGCTTGTAACTTGGATTCAAAAAACAAATCCAACAATATGTTGCCTCCAGGAGACATATCTGAATGGAAAAGACATACACAGGCTGAAGGTGAAAGGTTGGGAAAAAATATACCATGCACACGGTCCTCATAAGCAAGGAGTGGTGGCCATCCTCAAATCGAATTAAATCGACTTCAAGACTAATTTAATCAAAAGGGATAATGAAGGAAATTATATACTGTTAAAAGGAACCATTCACCAACAAGACATAAAAATTATCAATATTTACGCACCATTAAATGGTGCTGTGACGTTCATAAAACAAATTCTCCTCAAGTTCAAGAATTAAATAGCCCACAACACAATAATTATGGGTGACTTCAACACACCTCTCTCACCATTGGACAGATCCTCCAAATAAAAGTTGAATAAAGAAACTATAGAACTCAATATCACAATCAATAACATAGACTTAACTGACATATATAGAATATATCAACCATCATCAAGTGGATATAATATTTTTTAGCAGCACATGGATCCTTCTAAAAAATAGACCATATATTATGCCATAGAGCAACCTTCAGTAAATATAAAGGGTGGACTTAATACCATGAATTTTATTGGATTATAATGGAATGAATCTGGAAACCAATGAAAAAGAAGGAAGGAAAAATCCTACATCACATTGAAAATGAACAACATGTTACTGAATGATTAATGTGTTACAGAAGACATAAATGAGAAAATCAAAAAATTCTTCAAGATAAATGAAAATACAGAAACAACATATCGGAGTCTATGGGACACAATGAAAGGTGTTTTAAGAGGGAAATTCACCACCTTGACGTCATTCCTCAAAAATAGGAAAGAACAACAAATAAATGAGCTCACACTTCATCTCAAAGCCCTAGAAAAGGAAGAGCAAAACAACAGCAAATGTAGCAGAAGGCAAGAAATAACTAAAATCAGAGCGGAAAACAACAAAATTGAAACAAAAGAAACTATTGAAAAAATTACAAAACTAAAGCTTGGTTCTGCAAAAAATAAATAAGAAGGATAGACCCTTAGCATCCCTTTATGTTCAAAACATTTGAAAAACTAGAGATAACAGGAATTTACCTCGACATTGTAAAAGCTATCTATGTTAAGCCTCAGGCTAGCATTATTCTGAATGAAGAAAAATTGAAGCATTCCCTCTAAAATCTGGAACAAGACAGAGATGTCCTCTACCACCACTTCTATTCAATATAGTTCTCGAAACACTGGCCAGAGCAATTAGACAGATGAAAGAAATAAAAGGCATGAAAATAGGAAAAGAATAACTTAAATTATCACTACTTGCAGCTGATATGATTCAATATATAGAAGACCCAAAAGGGTCTACAAAAAAAACTACTAGAAGTAAGAAATGATTTCAGCAATGTGGCAGGATATAAAATCAACATTCATAAGTCAAAGGCATTTCTGTATATCAGTGACAAAACTTCTGAAACGGAAATGAGAAAAAAAAAAACACTCCATTCACAATATCCTCAAAAAATAAAACTAAAATCCTTGGGAATCAACCTAACAAAAGAGGTGAAAGATTTATACAATGCAAACTACAGAACCCTAAAAAGAGAAGTAGAATAAGATCTTAGAAGATGGAAAAATATACACTGTTCATGGATAGGGAGAACTAATATCATCAAAATGGTGATATTCCTAAAAGTTCTCTATAGGTTTAATGTAATGCCAATCAAAATCCTAACGGCATTTCTTGTAGAAATAGAGAAAGCAATCATGAAATTCATATGGAATAATAAAAGATCCAGAATAGCAAAAGCAATTCTAACCAGGATGTGTGAATCAGGCGGTATAGCGATACCAGATTTCAAACTAAATTTCAGAGCAATAGTAACAATGACAGCATGGTACTGGTACCAAAACAGGCGGGTGGACCAATGGTACAGAATGGAGGACACAGAGATTAATCCACAATGCTACAACAATCTTCTATTTGATAAAGGAGCTAAAAGCATGCAATGGAGGAAGGATAGCATCTTCAACAAATGGTGCTGGAAAAACTGGAAATCCATATGTAACAAAATGAAACTGAATCCCTTTCTCTTGCATGCACAAAAGTTCACTCAAAATGGATCAAGGGCCTTGATATCAAAACAGAGACATGGCGTGTGATAGAAGAAAAAGTTGGCTACGATCTACATACTGTGGGGTCGGGCTTCAAATTCCTCAATAGGACATCCATAGCACAAGAGTTAATAACAAGAGTTAATAACTAGAATCAACACATGGGACTTACTCAAAGCAAAAAGTTTTTTCTCAGCAAAAGAAACAATAAGAGAGGTAAATAGGGAGCCTAAATTCTGGGAACAAATCTTTACTCCTCAGACTTCAGATAGAGCCCTAATATCCAGAGTATACAAAGAACTCAAAAAATTAAACAATAAGATAACAAATAACCCAATCAACAAATGGGCCGAGGACCTCAACAGACATCTCAGAGGAGGACATATAATCAACAAGTACATGAAAAAATGCTCACCATCTCCAGTAGTCAGAGAAAGGTGAATCAAAACCACCCTAAGATACCATCTCACTCCAGTAAGATTGGCAGCCATTATGAAGTCAAACAACAAGTGTTGGTGAGAATGTGGGGAAACAGGTACACTTGTACATTGCTGGTGAGACTGCAAATTGGTGCATCCAATTTGGAAAGCAGTATGGAGATTTCTTGGAAAGCTGGGAATGAAACCACCATTTGACCCAGCTATTCCCCTTCTCGGTCAATTCCCTAAAGACCTAAAAAGAGCATGCTGCAGGGACACTGCTACATCGATGTACATAGCAGCACAATTCACAATAGCAAGACTGTGGAACCAACCTATATGCCCTTCAATAGATGAATGGATTAAAAAATGTGGCATTTATACAGAATGTAGTATTACTCTGCATTAAAAAATGACAAAATCATAGAATTTGCAGGGAAATGGATGGCACTAGAGCAGATTATGCTAAGTGAAGCTACCCAATCCCTTCAAAACAAATGCCAAATATCTTCTTTGATATAAGGAGATTAACTAAGAACAGAATAGGTATGAAGAGGATGAGAAGAAGATTAACATTAAAACAGGGATGAGAGGTGGGAGGGAAAGGGAGAGAGAAGGGATATTGCATGGAAATGGAAGGAGACCCTCAGGGTTATACAAAATTACATACAAGAAGAAAGGGAAAAATAATACAAGGGGGAGAAATTTATTACTGTAGAGGGGGTAGAGAGAGAAGAGGGGAGGAGAGGGGAGGGGAGGGGGGATAGTAGAGGATAGGTAAGGCAGCAGAATACAACAGACACTAGTATGGCAATATGTGAATCAATGCATGTGTAACTGATGTGATTCTGCAATCTGTAAACGGAGTAAAAATGGGAGTTCATAACCCACTTGAATCAAAGTGACAAATATGATGTATCAAGAACTATGTAATGTTTTGAACAAGCATAAATAAAAATTAAAAAAAAAGAAAACTAACTTCGGTGAGTGATGCACGCGAATCCTAATATTTTTACAGTAACTGACCCAGTTTAACATCAATGCAAGTAGATTCCAATGGTACATGATGTGTACTTTGACGTTCATTTTTATTCAACACTGGTACATACTATTTCCTCAGTTTATGCACATCACAGGATATATATTTCATCGACAATTTAGCAAATTTATAGGCATTTGTTTCACTTTCAATCACTTCCTGCTTCAGAACACATGGATTCCTCCATATTTCTTGACTGGTAATTTCATGAGACTTCTTTCCAAACACATTATTTTCGACTTCCATAATCACTTTTTAAGCAAAACTCACACACACTTCATGATAAACAATAACCCTAAGATGACAATTAGATATATAACTGGTTGGAATTATTGATTGTATGTCAATATATGATTTCTTATATATTTTCAGATAACAATTCAATCCATTATTTAAAGTGGAATCAGTTATATTATTTATTTACAGTATGTTCTATTCATGCATTATCTCTATATTCATAGACACAGGGTACACCACTTTGTACCCCCAATACTAATTTATATGTCTTAAAATATTGCTCACAGAAATGGTGGAAAAAATACTCATGTCACATGATCTACATATATATTTTATCACAATAATTTTCTGGGCACAAAATGCAAAGGTCACACTTATGATTGCACCAAATCCTAAATGGAAGTTGAATATGGATTACTAAAAACATCCATTTCCAGTTTGCATAATGCTTTCAAATGTCATTTCTATTGGTGACTACATATTTGTTTCTTCCTAAAATTATGTATTCAATCTCGATCCTGTTGAAAATGTGTAAACCTATCATTCACTTTACAATTGCCTGATTTTGTAATGTCTCTATTGATATCTTCTTTCCTATATTTTCTGCAGTTCATCATTGTGACTGACTCTTCGCATGTGCTGACATTTACATTCACTGTGTAAATGAAACCGTATTGCTAAAGAACATTTGATCCAAATTTTATACTCACTCTTCTTCCTAAACCTACCGACTCTCTTCCTAATCCTACCGACTATCCAAATTTGAGTGGATGTTCTCTTCTACAATCAATCTTCCAAGGTACAAGGTCCTATGCCATTGATTATCAATTTATCTGAGACAAACGTGCAGAACATAATTAAAAGCTAAGTATCCCAATAAAGGGCCTCATTCCCTTCTGGGCTACAAATCTTACCTAGATTTCTGTTTTTATACTTATATTTCACCTCTATAGTTTTATAAATATCGCAGGTTCCCAATACCATTATTCATCAATCAGAATGATTCCGAACCCAAATTGAACATGTTATTAACCCTAACCATACACTGTTCCCTCAATCTAACTTTACAAAAGAGAAGGGACAGGGTTCGTCTTGCAATACAGCAATGTAGGGGATCTGCCACCTACTGAGAACCTCAAAGGTCCATGCATATTTGATCCCTGGAGAAGATGTAGGCAGCTATGAAAGACCTGAAAGACCAAAACAACCTGGCAAACAACCTGGTCAGGATGAAGGGTTGTGTCTGAGTAAGCCTCTCTCTTCTTAATGTAGAGAAGATGGACCAAATGAGGCCTATGAGGAGAGCTGTTCCGCAAACTGGTGCGGCCAATTTGAAAAGCAGTATGGAGATTCCTGGGAAAGCTTGGAATGGAACCACAATTTGACCCAGCTATTGCCCTTCTTGGACTATTTCCTGAAGACCTTAAAATAGTGTAACTCTGGGATACTGCCACATCGATGTTCTTAGCAGTACAATTCACAATTGCTGCACTGTGGACCCAACCTAGATGCCCTTCAATAGATGAATGGATAACAAATGTGGCATTTATACACCATGGAGTATTACGCAGCACTAAAATATGACAAAATCATGGAATTTTCAGGGAAATGGATGGTAATAGAGCAGATTATGCTTAGTGAAACTAGCCAATCCCTAAAAAACAAATACCAAATGTCTTCTTGGATATAATGAGAGCAACTAAGAACAGAGCAGGGAGGAAGAGCAGGAAGAAAAGATTTACATTAACAGAGACATGAGGTGGGAGGGAAAGGGAGAGAAAAGGGAAATTGCATGGTAATGAAGGGAGACCCTCATTGTTATACAAAATTACACATAACAGGTTGTGAAGGGAATGGGAAAATAAACAAGGAGAGAAATTAATTACAGTAGATGGGGTAGAGAGAGAAGATGGGAGGGGGAAAGAGGGGGGATCATAGGGTATAGGAAAGGTAGCAGAATACAACATTAACTAATAGGGCATTATGTAAAAATGTGGATATGTAACCAATGTGATTCTGCAATCTTTATTTGGGGTAAAAATGGGAGTTCATAACCCACTTGAATCTAATGTATGAAATATGATATGTCAAGAGCTTTGTAACGTTTTGAACAACCAAAAAAAGAAAAAAAGTAGCAATATATATGCCAATCGAAATTCATCATGAAATATATATAATCCACAGATGCAAAAATATTCATTTTACTGAACATGGATTTATGTATAATGTTATTGAACTAGGAAGCTCACCCATAGGTTGAATTTTCAGTTTGAACAGCGTTTAGGAGTAGTGATCTCTTCTCACAATTTGTATCTGCCAATTCAGCCACCTCACAAGTATGTACGTGTGATACCAGGTAGGATTCTCTATGTGCATATAAAAATACATGTGCTACAGAGAAAGGGAGACAGGATTCCCATTTTTGTTAACTTTAAAAACACATGTAGAATTATTTCAACAAAAAAATTGACTAGATTTATAGCTCCTATACTATATAATGCAAAAGGCAATTCCAACTACACACCATGCCTCCTCTGAACGGCTTGTATTTCTATTCTGCTTGGGTTATGTTTCACCATCATATTAGGATTATTAGTCAGAGTCTAGTAGGGTATGGGTTAGTGCCAGGAATTCAGTATTTCAAATGGAAAATTGGAAAATGAATCCAATGTGTATGCAAATATGTGATATACAATAATCTTCCCACTCTCATCCAGAACAATGCTTTGACATTACCTTTGCCCCAAGTAAGACACAATTAGAGGAGAAGAGTTAGACATTCTGTGAATACTTATCTGGAATGGAAAATGCTCAGGAGTTCACAACCTTGGAGGTGGTAGAGGAGTTTCCAAAAGGAAGGGACAGGGGTGATCACTCAACCTGATCTTTCATTAATATTGGGAGCCATCTTGCCACAAAGCCATGGAAAGATAATTTTTGCTTTACTATAAATTACTGCAAATTCTGAACCTGCTTGGAATGCCTGCCCATGCCTTGAACTCACCCATGCCTGTCTTACTGACCAGATCACAGCCCTCTCTGAAACCTTACTGAAACCTCATAAATATTGGCCTTCCCTGGCCAGACAACGACCCTCTCTGAGGCTCTAATGGTCCTCATAATTTCTGATGCTGGGGCCAGCAAATAAAAAATGTAAACTACAATTAGTGTGATGCTTGTCAAAGTTCTGTTTTCTGATACTCCCTTTTTGTGTAACTTTTTGGGCTATAAAGCTGGGGTGTAGGAAAGGTGGGGATGCTGTCTTTTTCCAGCCGTTTTGAGAAGGAGAGTCAGCCTAGCCGGTTGAACTAATAAGCTTGCCTTAATTTGATTTTAATTGGAGTCAGTGGTATTTTCTTGCATCCTGGTCTAACATTTTGGAGTTCCCCAGCGAGATGACGTTACCAGATCATAAGACCAGACTGCTGGAAATTCTGACGCTGGCCGTTCCTCCAGGGCTCAGGGCTGGAGAGCCAAGTTCCAAAGCCTTGGAGTGAGCATTTGGTCCAGGGAGCACTGCAGTGAACCATCGCACTAAAACTATTAGCAAGCACCTGGTGGAGGAGGCCTCCATAGGTAGGTGGTGCCTTTATAACATCTGATATCCGGTTAAGGGAGATGTCTTCTGATGACAGAGAGGTGGCCTGGGGAGGCTCACATGTACTCCTGTCCAGGACAGTAACAAGAATTGTTCTGTCCTCTGTTCTGTTCTGTATGGAATTTCTCTGAAAGGGTAGAAAGGTGCAGCCGGGCACGCAGGAGCTCCTACCCCGGAGCTTCAGCAAGACATTTCATTGCTCCTCTGTTTTTCTGTATCTTCACCAGGTTTCTGTTTCTTTGTGTTTTGTTCTGTGTTCTATATGTTTTCTTGTTTGTTTGCTTTTGTGCATTTTGTTGTGTGATTTCTGTGGTAAAAACTTAAAGATATTGGACGTAAAAATGGGTAATAAAGCAAGTAAGCCTTACACCCTTTGGACTGTGTTCTAAAAAACTGTGTTGAAGTTTACCCCCCTTTGTTAAGCAGGATGAGAGAAGCCCCTAGCTGGCAGCCTGGAACTCACCCACTGCAGAGGGCAATGCCTGCTGGCCACCAAAGAACAGAGTATCTCCCAGGTTAACAATGGAAACTCCTTTAAAACCCCTTGTTGCTCCAGTTCAAGAGAGTCACAACCTTTGGGCAGAGTCCCCTGTGTCTCTGCTTTGTTAGCAAAGCAGTAAACCTCCCTTTTTATTTTTCTCAAACCCTGTCCTCATTATTAAATAGGTATTAATTCGCTTCAAGGTCAGAAACCGAAATTTAAGTTACAAATTTTGATAACCCCCCGACCCTGGAACTTTTTGAGAGCTGACTACTGAAATGTTAGGAGATGGAGCGAGATTGGGGTGGAACCAAACCAGAGGAGTTAATCCTATAAGTAAAAGGAGGGACTGAGGGACTCCCAGGATCTACCAAAGCCCTGTTGCTTCAGGGAATTCCTTCCTTCGTTCCCTGCACTGTAAGGATTATGCCACCTCTGTCTTCTTAAAAAAAAGAAAAAGAAAAAGGAGACACTAAATGCAGTAAAGTCACCATGGAAACCCTTGATATTACATTTCAGGTTGCCGTCTGTGAAAACATCTGATCCCCTTGTGAGGACATGTATCCTGCCACTGGTGTAGGAGATTTTTCTCTTATCTGCTCTGTTTTTAAGGCTTCTGTCTGTCAGCCATAGTCTGGAGCTCCTTTCTGTCTGTCTTGTGTCTTTGTTTCTGGCCCTTTAAGACATGTGCAATAATGTGCTGATATTATAAATTGTTTCTTGGGAATGATATTAGTTCAATGTGTGTCTAAATGATGGTGTTTTATTGTAACAATCTGGTATCTGGATGGGTTTTTGTAGCATTGCTCAATCTTGCAGTTAAAAGTCGGGTTTAGGTAATTGTTTAGTTTATGATTTCAGATAATTCATGCCAGATAACTTAAATGCTTAGGATGGAAAACTAAAGCAATCTACTTCCAAGTTGGCAAGTAACTTCCCAAAGATTCAGTTTTATTTTTCACCAATTTTGAATTGGGTAGACTGAGAAAATATCACAGTGTGTACCAGTGCATTAATTTGGACAAGGATAGTAAATCATATTATGGTATCTGTTGACAAAACAAGATGTAAAGATATAAAATTTTGTGAATTTCATCTTAAAATTGTATCATAATTTTCAACATCCGAACCTCAAAATTATGGTTAAAATGCCTTAGGCCTGAGGTGTCTGCTCAGAATAGCAGTTTTACCCTGCTCCTTTCAGACCTCAGCAAGGACTTTTGTTGAAATGCAAATGAAAGAAGCCTGCAAGCTCAGTAGGAGACTGATCTGAGGCCTAAGGCAGGAAAAAAGGTAAATTGTATGCTATTTACTAATTACTGGCCAGTCATTTTTTCTAGGACTCTTATTTTTTTTCCTTAGATTCTGTATTCTTTTTTTGAGCTCATGATTTTGATCCTACAGACCTAGGTTAATGTTTTTCTGATCAGCTCTATCTTTGACCAACAGTGGAGTTTTTGAAACATTGCAATGGAGATTTCAACTGCAAAAAGCTACAAGGCCTTTACTATTATTATGTGTGCACACTTTTGTTAGTGTTGTATGTCTATATATACATATATCCCTATATCATATATATGTTATACAAATTAACACATATAAGGAGCACTCATAAAAAAAGCACTCATATAAACAAATTTTAAAACGTGGATCCAAAGATCTTAAATTCTCATGATTTAATTGGTGCAATTTAAATTGGATAAACAGATAAAAATAAATGTCTTTAAATTTAACCTTACAAGTTTTTCTAGGTGTTCAAAAATCTAATAAAATATTAATGCCGACAAAAGGCCTAATATGCCTTGGTTCTAGAACTTTTTCTTCAACAAAAAATGGTACACTGTTCAATACATTTGTCTAATATTTTGATAAATAAGTAAAGTAAATTTGATATGGGATTACTCATTCATGAGTACTTTTGTTAGATATCTGATTGATTTACTAAGGTCTGTATAAGTTTGTCCTAAAGTCTGTATAAGATTGTAAAAATCAGTCATGTGTTAAAGAGACAAAAATTTCTCAAAACATAATTTTACCCATAACATTGTGGTTATTAAGTTTTATTTTTCTAGAGCAAGCAACCATAAAAATTAAACAACTGATTAAATAAGAACTGTTATTTTAGAGCACTGTACTGCCATTTCTTTAAAAGCTAAACTTGGTTAATGTAGAAACATCAATGCAATTGTGATGCTATTAATGTGCTCATATCTTCCAGGTATACAAGTCTGTAAGGTAGAAACTTTAAAAGAGCATAATATCAAGGTGGTGTTCTGAACTTGTATGGTAAAATATATATATATATATATATATATATATATATATATATATATATATATATATATATATATATATATACATATATATATAGGATTTATTTACCTGTTGTCAATAAGATATGTAAACTTTTATGTTACTTTTTATATTGGGGAACAATTTAAATGTATTTTAAGTTAATGAGAGCCTAATCTATGTAAAGGTTAAAAACTTTCAGCCTTTTTTTAATTCATGTTTTAAAAGCTATATCATACGGTGTTAGCTAATGTTCATGTGACCTCAAATAATTTATGTAAACTTTGTAAAATGATATTTAAAAAACAAAGATTAGCTTTAGAATTAAAACACTTAAGATTAATAAAGAGCCCTGCCTTACCTGAGATAAGGCTCTGTGTCCCATCTTATTATGTGAGAATGACTGCGAAAGCAGTAGGTCAGATGTTATTTCATTTAAAGTTATTTTCAAAAGTTTTTTTTTTTCCTGTCAACATTACTAGCATCTCAAACAGAGGATATAATGTATAACTCAGCCAAAAATTTTAGGGTAGCTATTACACGAACTAAGTTTGTTTACTGTTGTTAATTTTATTTTGTAATTTCCTTATGGGTGATATAAAGATTCCCTGTTAGTGTTTTACAGCAGTGTTGCTTTAAGAACACAACATTGGTTAATTTAAGATAATTAGCCATCACCTACAAGACAGACAGAATAATACAGATCCCAAATAATAAAAAGATAAATAATTTTAAATTATAGACATTAAAGCCCAGTATTCTTTATATAAGTCTGTTAAAATTTATTTGATGGATGTTTAAGATTAGGATTTAAAATTAAAGTTATATAAAAAGGGACAAGAAAACCAATATTTGGCTCTTGCCCTCTGAGTCAGTCTGTATCCAGGGAACAGCGGACTTCTCTAAAGAGCTTTGCAACTCTGAACCGCATAACCTCCTGATCAGGGAGATTAATGAGACCACTGGAGAACAGAAAGCCAATCAGTGCATTTGCTAAGAAGAGGAGAGTCATCAGAGAAGGGAAACATCCCTGATGCTTCCGAGGGAAGCCACATGGTCAAGCAAGACCTGGACCCACCTAGCGCAAATGGCACTAGCAGAACTGAGAAGCTGCTCTCAAGTTTCCCCAGGAATGACTCCCATAAAATCTCAGCTGACTGTTCAGAATAGATAGGAACAAAAGTCAGTTTGACTGCTTCATCTTAAACACTTAGAAAAGACAGTTAAAAACAAATTACAGCCATTTCTGGGCATTTTATATAATAATAGTAATAATAATATTTTAAGGTATACACTTTATGTTAGCCTCCCAAAATAAGTAAGACTGGAGGCTACAAAGAAGGATTCTCAGACAGGAATGCCTGATAACTATAAAAAGAGGCTATCAAGATTATCTGCCAGTGGCAGAAGTTTTTAGTTGAAGGCCTACAGATATTCTTAACCTAAACACATAGGCTTGGTATTTGTTAGTATGATTATCCAGCAATGAGTAAGAGAATTAAAGGTTTCTCTATTAGACACAGAGGTCATACTAGTAAAAATATTTTGCAAGATCAGATGACATTAAATTATTAAACTGAATCTTATGGGGAGGGACAAATGTAACACTAAAAGTTAAATATTAAGTTGACAGTCCTGATAACTGGGGATATTAAAGACTGGTGAGGGAACTTCTATACAGTGACATGTTCCAGCTGCTGCAACATTTATTAAGTACTCATGTTTTTTTGTTTCTCTCATAGAAGAACCCATTCCCAGATGACTTTACTACCTGTTCTTCCCCATCCAGACTTCAAACCTAACTGACTTCTAAAAGGCGACTAATGTCCCTCAGGCGGTGCCCCCTCACGTCACCCTCTCTCAGCTCAGAAGAAGTCTAAATGAGTGACGCCTCTCTTCTTACAACAATGGAGACAAAAATAAATAGAATATCAATATAAGTAATTAATTAAGTCAGGTAAAATCAGGGAGACCTGTTTTTGGGTGAGTTCAAAAAATCGGGAGACTATTACCTGAGGGATTAAAATTCCCACAGTGCTCTTCCTACCCAATCAAATATATGAAAAAAACACATTAGAAAAGGGGGGAATGATTGACCCAACCTGATCTTTTATTAAAATTGGCAGCCATCTTGCCACAAAGCCGTGAAAAGATAATTTTGGCTTAACTATAAATTGCAGCAAGATCTGAACCTGCTTGGAAAGCCTGCCCGTGCCTTGAACTCACCCATGCCTGGCTCTCTGACCAGATAACAGCCCTCTCTGAAACTTTGTTGACACCTCATAAATATTGGCCTTCCTTGGCCAGACGACACTCTCTGAGGCTCTAATGGTCCTCATAAATTCTGATGTTGGGGCCAGCAAACAAAAATGTAAAATACCATTAGTGTGATGCTTGTCAGAATTCTGTTATTTTTAACCCCACTTTTGTGTAACTTTCTGGGCTATAAAGCTGGGCTGCTCTCCTGTTCCCAACGTTTTGGGAGGGAGAGGCAGCCAGGGTGGTGGAAATAATAAGCTTGCTTTAATCTGATTTTAATTGGAGACAGTGGTCTTTTCTTGCAACCTGGTCTAAAAGGTAAACACTACACAAACCTGGAGCTCTGCCGGACTAAAGACTTCTTGAGAAACTGCCTTTGACGATGGGCACTCGACATATATGTTGTTGTCAGAAGCTTTAGCTTCCATTCAAATGAGACCATCAAAGCTGGGTCTACATCTATGAGACCTGGAGGATATTGTTTCAATTTTTCCAAAGAACATGAGGAAGCAGTGCTGACTTCTCTCTGTAGGTAAACTGTGGCCACTGAAAGCTAAGTGTCTCCGCATGTGGACTGTGAAGCCATTTGGTCATCCTCCACTTTTCATGGTGTTTCTTTCTACTGCACTGGGAGTTTGGTATTTGCCTCATGAAATACAATGACTTCAACTGGTACACAGTGATGTAGGGAGTCCTGTCACGTGTGGTGGGTCAGGGTCTGCAGGAGAATGCACCAACCAGGCTTCTATCCCACATAGCTTGACCCTTTGACCATAGCAACCTGATTCTGAACATTGCCCTGAAACGTCTCCATATAACAAAATGCCTTTTATGGAGAGGTTTCAGACATATAAGTGATTCCTGTCTGTAACATGTCAGCCACAAGTCATTTGGAAGTCAATGGCAGAATCACATGTCCCGACCACAGATGTTTTATCACACAGCTGCACACAACAGCTTTTGGCCCACTACTCATCAGGCCCCAACATACTGGCATCTCTGTTCTACACCATTTTCATAAAACCCAGTCAATCAAGGCACTGTCTGGTACACTCAGGATCAGCAACTGTACATCCAAAGGTTCTCCAGTGGCAGGTGGCCATGGGAAGTTCAAAAATTTCATGGTATTTATCTAGCCATTTTCAAAGACGAAGTTGGAGAAACTGTGGGTTTCAATTCATTAAGGAACCATTAAATTTAGAGGAAGCACATTTCAATGAATAATCTAGAGAACTCTCACAGGCAAGGGTTCCCAAAGACTGGCCAAAAGGTCACATGAAGCCAGCCCCATTGAGGTCTACAATGTAAGGTCCATGTGTGTTTTGACTCTCAACTATGGCTTCCAAGTCTTTCAGAAAAAAAATCATGTGATATCCTGGCTGAGATTCCCAGTGCTCTGTGGAAAGCCACTCTGGGCTTAGATCTCGGTGTCCAAGGGCGACTCTCATGTGTGGCCTCCTAAAATCCCAACACAATTCATGGCGATACTTCTCTGAAGTCAGTTCCATAACGCATTCTCTAAGAGGAATCACACCAGAGTTCAAGCCCAGGTGGACCCAGGCATCTCTTACAACCACCACACAAATGACCACAATTAAAACTAAAACACTCCCACATGCTCCTCATCTTCTTCCACATAGACACTCATCATAAACTCTGGCTGGAGGTTTCCATGAAGGGCACAGCCCAATACACTGTTCAAAATAAGCACCCTTGCCCCTCATTTGCCTAAAGTCAGGGTGGCCTGGACACCCTTGCTGTGAACCAAGAGTGATCAAATAGGCCTGCCCTATATCTGATCTGCTTCTCCAATTTGAGGCCTAATGACTGTCTGGTATAGATTCTTTATGTGAATTGGTATCATAGAAAACCCAAGCCCCTATCGGCTAGGCTCTGCAGGGATTTGAAGAAATGATTTGACCCAAATGATCCCTATTCTCACTTGATTTAGCTCAGGAAGCTTACAGAGGAAAGTGAGAGACTTCATCCACAATGACTGCTCTTTTGGCCATTTTGGTTTTGGATGCACACTTGGAAACTTTCTTTAGATCCATCAGGTGCTGAGAATCTAAGCCACTGCCACCCCACCGGGCCAAGTGGCTGTTTCAGACACATCCTTTTCGAAAGCAATTAAGCAAAGAGCCACAGGTGATGCCCATTCATTTCCATTTGAAAACTGTTTTCTTCAGGCTTCACAAAAGGGTGGCCTGAGGCAAAGACCTTCCTGACATTAAGGGTAATAGAATCATAAGTAAGAAAATGGCCCAAAGCAGGGTTTCTCCACTGAGACATTACTGGTCACACTGATATCTGAGTTTTCTGAGATGCTCGCATTCCCTTCAGCTATCCAGTACATGGTCATGTAGCAGAGCTTGGACGTGGTACATATCTTGGAAACAAAACCATGAGGATACTCTGGAGAGTGGCCAGTATTCAGGAAGAAAAGAGGAACTTAGGAAGATAGTAGCTGTTCACCATCAATTAGGCAAGCCGCACTCCATTTTTAAATTGGGTGGGAAGAATGCTGGGAAGCTTTATACTAGACAGGACACAACCATTGATGCATTCGCATTTCAAATGTCTACAACCACGGATACAGTGGGATACACAGACATAGAAACACTCGTGTTGTCAAACGACTTTCTAGAAACTTTCCAGTCCAAACCTACAAACCGCCATTCCTACCTATTCTCAGAACATGAGACAAAACCACAAACTCACACCGACACCCACAACGGCACCTCCTTCCCCCAAGTATGGCTGTGACTATCCTGAGTGTCCTCTGACTGGTGAGCCATAATATGTTCCCACGAAATGGCCTGTCCAATCTCAGATCTGGTCTTCTTTTCAAACTTTTAGAAGTTGTCAGGAGCCATGGTTGAGCCACTACCTGCTTTCTCAGAAAAAGCCACTCTTCAGAGCTCTCCTGAAATTTGGCCATCATCACATAAGTAGGTACCAAGAAACACTGACTCTGTCTTTGGTGAATTCAAACAATTGAGACCACTGGGACTGAAACTAAGACTTGCTCTGGGTGCATGGCTTCCTGGATCCCAAGTTCAGAAAGTTCCATCACCAAGGAAGTGTGGTAGGTCACTTCCTTCAGGAACTGAATGAGGTCACTGTGATGGAAAACCACTTTGTTCTAACAGTTGCTTCCAAAGGTCCCATGAGATGGAGGCTGCCCCTACTTCCTGTGACACTTTCACAAGTTAGAATGGTATATCAACCATAGGCATCTGGGAACAGCTCTGTACACAGGCCTGGTTTGGTCCATTTAATCTACATTAAGAAGAGAGAGGCTGATTCAGACACATTCCTTCATTCTGACCAGGATGTTTGACATGGAAGTTGACATGGATTTGACTTTTGCTCTCTCAGGTCCTTCATAGGTAAAAAGGTCGGTCAAAAGTCGGAGGAAAAGACCACCAAGAGACTGTCTCATGCCACAGCAAAAGGTTTATTGGGCGTCCAGCATGCTGCGGCTCAGAGCTAACTTCAGAGGAGCAAAGAACAAAGAGCCCCAAAAACAACTTGAGCAGAGTTTATTTACATTCTTTAGAGAGGGCAGGGACTTTGCATACATCATAGCCTCCTTTAGCAAATCAACATACCACGGGAAAATCAAATAACAACCCAAAAACATGATTAGCACATTCATTGGCAGGAAGAGGTCGGACAGGGGGTGATTGGTTAGCCCTGAGAAGGGGTATACGTTTAAACTGATTGGTTGAAGCCCTGAGATGTATACGTGATGAGCTGCACGGTTTCTGGGAAGGGGTTGTTTAGCAACTAGGTGGTCAGGGAAGATTTCAACACACATCTAATTGGCAGTTCCGGGAATTGTCTTAACTGCCACAGGAATTTCAGGTTCTGAGTGCAGCTTGGAAACTTTACAAAACCTGGTTCTTTATGTTTCAATTTTAATTTCTTTTATTCTTTCATTTCCCACTCCTTTTTCTTACTACATTTAATCTTAAAAGTAATGAATCATAATTATTGCGGGGTCTCACACTCTATTTCTGCCAGTGGAGCGTATTTCTGTCTGATTACCATGAGTTTTTCCTGCCCAATTTGAGCCTGGAGAAACGAAACTATGCGGTTAAGCAAACAAGGTCCCAAAGTTAGCAACACCATAAGGATGATCAGGGGTCAAGCTAAGCCTGATAGGAGTGTAGTTAACCAGGGGGACTGGGTAAACCATGACTCAAACCACCCTTGTTGAATCTCCCTTTCTTCCTGGCGCTCTTCAAGGCATTTTCTCAATTTACTCATGGATTCTTTTACAACTCCAGTATGGTCAGCATAAAAACAACATTCTTCTCTCAGTGCAGCACAGAGGCCCCACTCCCTCATGAAGAGGAGGTCTAATCCTCGCCTGTCCTGTAAAACAACTTCAGAGAGAGAGTTTAAGGATTCCTACAGCACTGTGATGGAGGTCTCTAATGTCTTCCAGTCTTGATCTATTGCTGTTTCTAATCAGGCCATTTGTTGTGACCCATGGATCATAGCAGCTGTTCCTGTACCCACTCCTGCAGCAGCTCCTATCCTCAATAGGATGGCTATAGTAAGGGACACTGGATGCCAGCAAAATCAGGTTGTTTGTCCCCCTAGTAGACCTTAAAATGATTCTGCATCATAATAAACCACCCTGGGAAGTATCTGCACCATTAAACAATAATTTACAAAGCTGTCAAATACATGGGTTGAAATGCAAGGAGTTCTGACTGTGTGGAGTTCAGTACAATTAAGGTTCCTTTAATTAGTTCCCAGGGGCAGGAGTCAGCTGTACTCTGGACTGGGGAAGTAGGCAAAGATGGAAACTGGGAAGTATGAGATGGTTGAGGGGTTCTGGTAGATCTAGGCATGGGAGGTTTTGGAGGCTTAATTCCTGGCTTGAGGGGATTGGGCCCTATTGCTGTGGGATTTTCTTCCTTTTTAAGCAGGATGGTGAACCAGTGACCAAAGTCATAACGAGGGCCATAAATATAGAATCGCATTTCCCATGTATTTCCCATAGACCATGTTGTTCTGAGGTAGCCCCTTCCTTTGGAAGTGAAAGTTATATTGAGGGGGTAACATAGACTATTCTTTCCTCAGCGAGTTTTTGACACAACTTGGCTAGTGGCACATTTCTTGGGATCAATCCAGGTGTCATTTTTTCCTACCTGAATGATACTGTCTGCGGAGTTTGGGTTCAACCATGTAGCTCCCGTTTGTTCACAACCCCAAGATCTTAAATAAAAGTCACTGGGTCCTCCACAGGTTTGGGCCTGTTTGCGACTTAAGAAATCAGCTGGGCACACATAAAAATCAAGACTGGCTAGTTTACACCTGAGCTGGGGAAGATGATATCCATAATTCATGGGGTAAGGTGGTCTATGTTGCCCTGGTTTGGGTTTGAGTGGGATCTGTGTGAAGTCCTCTATGTCAGGGAGATCCCAGTCAGAGAGGCCTATGTCAAGCTGACAAATGTCCAGGTAGAGAGATGGCCACCAAGTCCATAAGAGGGCTGTATGTGAAATAGACCACACTACTTGCCCAGTAGGATTTATAGCTGCCATTGTTGCTGAACAGGCTGATGGTGATTAGGACTGCTGGTGGTCAGGGGAAGAATCCATAGCCTTACCCACACGACGGACACGCAACTTGAGAGGGTTACCAGTCTGTTCCAGTTTCCAGCCGGAGGCTGGACAGGGCGCAGGCTTGAGATGGGTGGCATGGATCCAGGAAGTGATTCCATCCACTTTCACCACTGTAAGTGTTATAAGCAGCACCTGGTATTGTCCTTTCCAGCGGCGTTCCAGGGATGATACCTGATGCCGTCTCACGTAGACGAAGACTCCCACTTGATATCGATGTGGGGTTCCCTCGTCTCCAGGCTGATAAGCACTGGCCAACTGTTTCCACAGGTATCGCTGGGTGCTGTGTTTGTTCAAGGGCTTTAAGTCTGTCAAGCAAGGGGGTGTGAAAGGAATCATTAAGTCTCAGAGTTGGGGTTAGGTCCCTTACTAAAGGAGGGGCACCATAGAGAATTTCATAAGTGGTGAGTTTACACAAAGAGGCAGAGGGTGTACTTTTTGCACGAAACAGTGCTTAAGGTAGGAGCATAGTCCAATTTTTTTATGCAGGTCTCCAAGCTTAATTTCTTTAAATTCTCTTTGATGGTTCTAATCATTTTTTCTACCTGTCCTGAGCTCTGGCATCTATAAGCACAATGTAACTTCCAATTAATCTTCAGGGTCCTGGTGAATCCCTGACTTACCTGGGCAACAAATGCCGGTCCATTATTGGACCCTATTACCTTAGGCAGGCCAAACCTTGGAAAAATGTCTTCTAGAATCTTTTTGAGCACCGTCTGAGCCATTTCTTTCTTCATGGGGAAGTCTTCAACCAATCCTGAAAGAGTATCTACAAAGACTAGGGGATATTTAAGTCCATACCTTCCTGGCTTAATTTCAGGAAAAGTCCACTTCCCAAAATTGTCCTGGTCTGGTTCCTCGTAAGTGCTTCCCTGCAGGAAGCTTGGATGGGTAAGCATTAACTAATTGGCAGACTTGACAAGCTCTAGTCACCTTCTAAGCTATTTCTTTCCTCTGTAAGTCAGTCAATAAAAAATCCTTTCTTCGGTCCTTTAAGTGTGCCTATAACTTCTTTGAGCTTAAGTGGGTGAGCTAGTGTACGTCTTTGACATAAAGGTGGGCTTTTTGAAATTGTAAACTTGGCTCTGTAGGGTCCCAGAGTTCTGCATCTGTCTCCTCAGATGATAAGTTGCCTGAATGTTCCAGTGTGGCCAAGTCTCCTGAATGTTGATCCCCCTGGTGTGGAAAAAGTTAACAGAGTCACTCCGTTTAGGGCTGCCAATTAAGCTTCCTCATCTGCCCTTCTGTTTTTAACTGCAACGAGGTCGTTTCCCTTCTGGTGCCCTGGACAGTGCACTATAGCTAGTTCCTTAGTGCCCTTCACTGCTGAGAGAAGGTGGAGAATCTCAACTTTGTTCTTTATTTTTTTCCCAGTGGAGGTTAATAGCCCCCTTTGCTGGTAAATAGCCCTGTGCACATTAGCATTGCCAAATGCATAGTGGCTATCAGTGTATATGGTGGCCCTTTTGCCTGTTGCTAGTTCCAATGCTTTCGTAAGGGCAATCAGTTCTGCCATTTGGACTGATGTCTCTTCTGGGAGACCAGAGGATCAGATGACATTAGTTTTGCTAACTACTGCTGCTCCAGCCCACCACATACCATCTTGGAGGAAGCTGCTCTCTTTCGTAAACCATACGACTTCAGGGTGAGGCAGTGGCTGGATCCTTCAAGTCTCGTCCTATACTGGTTTCCTCTGCCAGTATGTGTTGACACTCATGAGCGACAGGTCCTGATGATTCTTCTGGCAGCCAGGTTGAGTGGAGCAGAAGGTCTAAGAGTTATTCTGTCTTTGCTAATCCAGAGGCTCTGGTAGTAGTTTATTCTGGAGTTTGATAGCCACCTATCTGGAGGTTGACAGATGATGCTCTCCAGGGCATGGGGGGCTATAATGGATAGCTTCTGTCCCAACGTTCATTAATGAGCATCTTTTATTAGAAGCGCTGCCGCTGCAATAGCTCTTAAGCAACGGGGCCACCCAGTAGCCACTGGGTCCAGTTTTTTTGATAAGAATGCTACCGGCCTTTTCCAAAGTCCCAAAGTCTAAGTGAACACTCCCCATGCTATTCCTTTCTTTTTCTCGATGTAGAGAGTGAAGGGTTTATCTATATCTGGGAGTGCTAAGGCCGGAGCAGATAGCAGCACCTTTTTTTGACATTATCAAAAGCTTGTTGGTGCTCAGGGGTCCATTGGAATTGGGCATTCCACTTTATCAGCGGGTATAAAGGGGCAGCCAGAGAGGCGAACCCAGGAATCCATCACCTGCAAAATCCAGCAGTCCCAAGAAACTCTCTGAGTTGTCTCTTATTAGATGGGGGTGGTATCTGCACAATGGTTTGTTTTCTGTTCTCAGTTAGCCATCATTTGCCACCCCTAAGAGAATAACCCAGGAAGATTACTTCTTGCTGACAAATTTGGGCCTTTTGGCAGAAGCCCTATATCCAAGCCGAGCAAGCTCGGATAATAGTGCTTGGGTCCCAGACTCATAGTTTTCCTTGGTGTCCGCTGCCAGTAGCAGATCATCCACATATTGGAGTAGTGTGACTTCGGGGTGTGCAGTTCTGAAGTCGTTTATGTCCCTGTGGAGGGCTTCATCAAAGAGAGTGGGGGGGGGTTTGAACCCCTGTGGGAGTCTAGTCCAGGTTACTTGGCCAGATGTTCCAGTTTCTGGGTCTATCCACTCGAAAGCAAACAGCAACTGACTGTCCTTATGTAGGGGCAAGCAGAAGTAAGCATCTTTTAAGTCCAGCACAGTGTAGCATTCCCGGTCCAGATTCAGAGTGCTAAGCAAATTATATGGATTGGGTACTGTGGGGTGAATGTCCTGCACTCTGTTGTTGATCTCTCTTAGGTCTTGAACAGGACTGTAGTCCCTAGTTACTGGCTTTCTTACTGGTAGCAGGGGGGTATTCCAGGCTGATTGACAGGGCCTTAGGACCCCAAGGGCCAATTATTTCTGAATATGGTGACTTATCCCATCCTTAGCTTCTTTGCTTAGAGGATATTGTTTAACACTGATTGCAGAGGCAGAGGCTTTTAATTCTACTACTATTGGAGGTTGTTTTATGGCTAGACCTAACCCAGCAGTTTCTGCCCAGGCATTAGGATAATCTTTTATCCATTTCTGTTGTAGTTTGCCTCTTTGATCAGTCCTAGGGGGCACGAAGTGTTGATGTTCATCTTCTATGGACATAGTCAATTCTGTGACTATGGGAGTTTTTACTGAAGGTTTTAGAACATCCACTTGGGGACCATCAGGGTTAAAGGTTACTCTAGCCCCGAGTTTGGTAAACAGATCCCTGTGCATCAATGGGGCTGGGCATTCTTGGATTACTAGGAAAGAGTGGTGGACTTTACATTTTCCTACTTCCATAATCCTCTTAGTTGTCCAAGCCCGATAAGTAGTGCCATTAGCCCCTTGAACTAGGGACCATTTATTTGATATGGGGCCCAGTGAAGCCTTAAAGGCTGAGTATACTGCTCCTGTATCCACTTCAAAGTTCACTGGAGGCCCCTCCACTTCAAATGTTACCCTGAGCTCGGGGAGGGGATCCGAGTCCTGACATTCCTAGTCCTCTTCTAGAGTCAGCATGGCGGGCTGCCGTGGCTTCTTCTTTTTGGGGCACTCTTTGACTCAGTGTCCTTTTTCTCTACAGTAGGCACATTGATCTGAGGCCAGGGAAAGCCTTTGGCGTGGGCCCAAGTATCCCTTTCTGACTCCCTGCTTTTTAATTTCTGGCGTATTTGCTGCTGTGAAGAAAATCTTAGCCAATGCTTTTGTCTGCCTTTTGCTCCTTTCATCCTTTTTTTCTTCCCTTTCCTTCTCTCTCCTCTGTTCTGTGTCCTCCTCAGTTTCTCTCTTATAATATACTTATATACTTATAATATATACTTATAATATATATCTTATAATATACTTTCTCAGCTTCTCTGTCTAAATCTCTTAAGGTCGTATTTTGTAACCCATCTAGACATTGTAACTTTCTCTTAATATCTTGGGCAGCCTGCTCAATAAAGGCCATTGTAACAAATGCCTTTTGGTCATCTGCCTGAGGATCAAAAGGAGTATATTTTCTATATGCTTCCATAATTCTCTCCAGAAACATAGAGGGAGACTCATTAGGCCCTTGGATAATCTCTCTTACCTTTGCTAAATTGGTCGGCTCTCTGGCGGCCACTCTGAGACCCGCTTTTAGAGCCCGGCGATAAGTGGACAGATGCTTCCTACCTTCAAAGGTGTTGGGGTCCCAGTTGGGTTGGTTCATGGGCCCATAGGGATGGAGAGAGAGCATCACAGGGGCTTCTGAGTTTGCTATTATCCATCGCCGGTGGGTTCTTTTAGGTTGCCCATCTTCCTCCAGGGGAGGAGGGGTTGCTGCTGCTGTGGGGAAGTCCCCTGGAGGGCTTGGGTGTGGCCCAATTGCCTCTAGCAGTGGAGAGGCTGAGTCAGCGGTGGGAGGATCATCAGGAACTGTGTTGGGGGTTGGGGAGGGAGAGTAGACAATAAGGAGGGGGTGGAGTGTCCAGTCTTGTGACTCAGGGAGAATGGAAGGAAGAGGGAGAGGAGCGGAAAGTTTGAATGATAGGAATGTGGGGGAAGGAGTATATGGCTGTTGATCTGGGTGGCCACGTGGCCCCGGCTGAATGACAATATCTCTGAATTTTCGGATTAGAGGAAAGTGGAAGGATTCTTCTGGGGCCATCTGAATTCGAGGATGGGCCATTCTGAAGCACAGAGAGTCTGCCAGGTACGGTGTTTTACTGAAAAAGAAAGATTCTGGGCCCTTGAGCGGACATCAGTCCAATGATCAAGGGTCAGGGACAGAGAAGAGGAAGTGCTTTGTCCCATAATGGGAGTTACTCAAACAGGGACATTGAAGACACAAACACAACACAAAGACAAACAGTAAACGTTTAACATGAGTCCAAGACAAAGATTTGAACTGAGTAACTGGAAAATATTGATGGGTTAGACAATAAAAACAGACAGTAAACTCAACATGAGTTCAGAACAATGACCAAAACTGAGTTACCGGCAAAACCTGATGGGCTGGCAAATCAAATCCTGAAGCAAAACATAACCGAGTTGAGGAAACTACTATTCCTTGAATTCCCTAGTCCTCCGGAGTGTCCCTCAGGGACGTGATCTTGGCTCTGTGACACGTCTGTCACACCATAGGAGAGAGCTAATGCTCTTCACCAACAGCCACTTTGCCACGCCCTAGCCTGAAACCCGAAACCAGAAAGAGGCACCTTACTTACCCCGAGAGGACTCCCTTGAGGTCTTCCATTCACCGCTCCCGGATATCTCACCTGGGGCCTCCAGATGAAAAGGTGCTGCGAACATCAAAGGAAAAGACAACAAAGAGGATTTCTCATGCATCAGCAAAGGGTTTATTGGGGGTCCAGAATGCTAGGCCTCAGAGCTCCCTTCAGAGGAGCAAAGAACAAAGAGCCCTGAGAACAACTTGAGCAGAGTTTATATACATTCTTTAGAGAGCTCAGGGACTTTACCTACATCATAGCCTCCTTTAGGAAATCATCATGTACCACGGGAAAATGAAATAACAACTCTAAAACATGATTAGCACATTCATTGGCGGGAAAAGTTGGGGCAGGGGGTGATTGGTCAGCCCTCAGAAGGGGTATACATTTAAACTGATTGGTTGAAGCCCTGAGATGTATACGTGGTGAGATGCACGGCTTCTGGGAAGGGGTTGTTAAGTAACTAGGTGGTCAGGGAAGATTTCAACACACATCTAATGGGCAGTTCCAGGAATTGTCTTAACTGCCACAGGAATTTCAGGTTCTGAGTGCAAGTTGGAAACTTTACAAAACCTGGTTCATTACATTTCGATTTCAATTTCTTTTATTCTTTCAGAACCTTACAGTGGAAGGTGAGAGACTTCATTCACAATGACTGCTCTTTTGGCTATATTGGTTTTGGATGCACACATGGGATCATTTTTTTGATCCGTCTGTTGCTGATAATCTAAGCCACAGCCTCACACAGGGCCAAGAGCCTGATTAAGACACATCTCTTTCCAAAGCAATTACTTCTCTGAGGTCAGTTTCAGAACTCAGTCTCTGAGGAGAATCACACCAGTGTTCAAAACCAGGTGGACCCAGTCATCTTTTCCAACTGCCACACAAATGACCACAATTAAAACCAAATCACTCTCACATGGCACTCAACTTCTTACATATATACACTCATTATACCCTTTGGCTAGAGGTTTTCATGAATGGCGCAGCCCAAGAGAGTGTCCAAAATAAGCTCCCTTGCCCCTCATTTGCCTAACCTCAGGGTGGCCTGAACACCCTTCCTGTGAACTAGGATTGATCACATAGTTCTTCCTTTAATACTGCTCTGCTTCTCCAATTTGAGGCCTACTGACTGTCAGGTTTAGATTCCTTATGTGATTTGGAGTAACTAGGAAACAAAAGCAACTTTGCAGCGCTTGAAAGAACTTATTTGACCCAAATGATCCCTATTCTCACTTGGTGGAAGTCAGGAAACTTACAGAGGAAGGCGAGAGACTTCATCCACAATGACTGATCTTTTTGCCATTTTGGTTTTGGATGCACACATTGCATCTTTCTTTAGATCCATCAGGAGCTGATAATCTAAGCCACAGCCTCACACAGAGCCACAAGGCTGATTCAGACACATACTTTTCCAAAGCAGTTAAGCAAAGAGCCACAGGTGATGCCCATTCACTTCCATTTGAAAACTTTTTTCTTCAAAATTCACAAAGGGGTGGCCTGAGGCAAAGACCTTCCTGACTTCAGGGTAACAGAACAATAAGTCAGCAAATTCCAATGCAGGGTTTCTCCACTGAGACTTTACTAGTCACAATGATTTCTGAGTTTTGTGAGATGCTTGCAATTCCCTTCAGCTATCCAGTACATGGCCATGTCACAGAGCTTGGATGTGGTACATATCTTGGACAAAAAAACATGAGCCTATTCTGGAGAGTGGCCAGAATTCAGGAAGAAAACAGGAACTTAGGAAGATAGTAGGTGTTGCCCATCGAAAAGCAACCAACAGTCCTTTCCTAAAATGGGCAGGATGAATTCTGGGAAGCTTTCTACTAGACAGGATACATCCATTGATCTATTCTGCTTTCTAATATGTACAACCAAGGACACAGTGGGATACACAGACACAGACACAGTCGCCTTGTCAAAGGACTTTCTAGAAACAGTCCACTCTAAACCAAACAAACCACCTCTCCTACCTATTCTCAGAACATGAGACAAAACCCCAAACTCACACCCACAATCAAAAAGTCACCTCCTTCCCCCATGTAAGTCTGTGACTATCCAGAGTGTCCTCTGACTGGTGGTCCATACTATGTTCACCCAAAATGGCCTGTCCTGTCTCAGGTCTGGTCTTCTTGTCCATCTCTGTGAAGTTGTATGGAGCCTGTGCTGACCACTACCTGCTTTCTCATTAAAGGCCCATCTTCAGAGCTCTACTTGCATTTTGTCATCCTCAAACCATTAGGTACCAAGAGAGACAGACTCTCTCCTTGGTAAATCCAAACAAGTAAGTCCACTGGGAATGGGACTGGGACTGGCTCTGTGTGCCTGGCTTCCTGGATCCCAAGTTCAGAGAGTTACATCACCAAAGAAGTGAGGTAGGTCAATTCCAACAGGAAGGGAATGAGGTCACTGCCTTGGCAACCACTTTGTCCTAACACTTGTTTCCAAGGGTCCCTTGAGATGGAGGCTGCCCCTACTTCCTGTGACACTTTCAGAAGTTAGAATGGTATATCAACCGTAGACACCAAGGAGAAGCTTTCCACACAGGGTTGGTTTGGTCCATCTTCTTTATATCAGTAGGAGAGAGGCTGATTCAGACACATCACTTCATCCTGAACAGGTGGTTTGGCATGGAAGATGACTTTTGCTCTCTCAGGTCCTTCATAGCTGCTACATCTTCTCTAGGGATCATTTCTCATCAAACTTTGAGGTTCTCAGCAGGTGAAAGATCCCCTACATTCCTGTATTGTAAGACCAACTCTGTCCCTGCTCTTTTGTGAAGTTAGATTGAGGGAACAGTGTATGGTTAGGGTTAATAACATATTCTATTTGGGTTAGGAAACATTCTGCGGGATGAATAATGGTATTGGGAACCTGCGATATTCACAAGAATATATAGGTGAAATATAAGTATGAAACCTGAAATCTAGGTACGATTTGAAGCCCTGAAGGGCAATGGGCCCTTTAGTGAGATACTTTGCTTTGAATTATGTTCTGAACAGATATCTCAGATAAATCGATGTGCAATGGCAAAGGACCTTGTACCTTGGATGATTAAATGTCCTAGAGAACATCCAGTCAAAAAGGAATAGTCGGCAGGATTAGGAAGGTTGTCAGTAGGTTTAGAAAAAAGAGTGAATATAGGATTTGAACGAAAGTTTCATTAGCAATAGGGTTTTGGGTAGAGAGTGAACATAAATATGAGCACATATGAAGAGTCAGTCACAATGATGAACTGGGGAAAATATGTAGGAAAGCAGATATCAATAGAGACATTAGGAAATCAGGCAAAGTATAATGTAATATTGTTAGACATTTTCAACATGGTTGAGGTTGAATATATAATCTTAGGAAGAAAGAAATATGTTGCCTCCAATAGGATTGACATTTGAGAGCATTAGGCAACCTGGACATGGTTGCTTTTAGTAATCAATGCTCACTTTCCATTTTGCTTTGGTGAAAGGTTAATAGGCACTTGTCACTTCCTGTTTTTCTGTATGCTTAACAAACCACTGTTGAAATCTTGAGAACTGTTTGCTAATTTTGTTCCCAGGATGTGCTGTCCCCAACTGCCAAACTGCAGAATATACTCCTTCACCCGGGTGCATGCAAACCGCACACTCGCCCTGACCCATCAATAAATTTCCCATTCTGCCCTCTCCAAGAAAAGTATATAAGCTCTGTTAAAGCTGTTCTCAGGGCTCTCTGCTCTATTCAAGTGAGCTCTGAGCCCCAGCATGCTGGACCCCCAATAACCTCTTTGCTGTGGCCGAGGGAAAATGCTATACTGTTCTGTACTTAAAAGATGCTTTCTTTTGCTTGCCTCTGCATAAAGATAGTCAGTTGCTGTTTGCTTTCGAGTAGGTAGACCCAGAAACCGGAACGTCTTGTCAACTAACTTGGACTAGACTTCCACAGGGGTTCAAAAACTCACCCACTCTCTTTGATAAAGCCCTTCACAGACATCTCTACAACTTCAGAACTACGCACCCCGAAGTCATTCTGCTTCAATATGTGGATGTCCAGCTACTGGCAGCCAACACCAAAGAAAACTGTGAGTCTGAGACCCAAGCACTATTATCTGAGCTTGCTCAACTTGGGTAGAGAGCTTTGGACAAAAAGGCCCAAATTTGCAAGCAAGAAGTAATCTTCCTGGGGTATTTCCTTAGGCGCGGTAAATGATGGCTCACTGAGCCCAGAAAACAAACCGTTGTGCAGATACCACCCCCATTTAACAGGAGACAACATAGAGAGTTTCTTGGGACTGCTGGCTTTAGCAGGTTATGGACCTGGGTTTGTGTTCTTAGCTGCTCCTTTATACCCGCTGTTAAATGAGAATGCCCAATTCCAATGGACCCTTGAGCACCAGCAAGCTTTTGATAACATCTAAGAACACTGACACTGAACTCCTCAACTTCACTGAGCCCAGCCTGCAATTTCAGAAAGCCCTACACTACATTAAAAATGTACATCAACTCAATCAACTTGGTTCAAAAAAACTGCCGGCATTACTGTAGGATCAAGAACAGAGTTTTAGACTAATTCAGTCACAGTGAAAGAAAATAATTGAATGGGTAACAAAAGCCTGTCAGTTCTGTCAATTGGTTAATGCTTACCCTTCCAAGCTTCCTGCAGGAAAGCACCTATGAGGAACCAGACCAGGACAATTCTGGGAAGTGGACGTTACTGAAATTAAGCCAGCAAGGTATGGACTTAAATATCTCCTAGTTTTTGTAGATACATTTTCAGGATGGATTGAAGCCTTTCCCACCAAAAAAAAAAAAAAAAAAGAAAAGAAAACCGGCAGAAATTGTGGTCAAGAAGATCCTGAAAGATATTTATCAAAGACACGTCCTGCCTAATTTAATATGGTCTGATAATTGAACAGCCTTCATGGGCCAGGTAAATCAGGGGTTAGCCAGGACCCTGGGGATTAATTGGAAGTTACATTGTGCTTATAGACCCCAGAGCTCAGGACACTTAAAAAAAATAAATAGAACCATTAAAGAGACCTTAACAAAATTAAGCTTAGAGACTGGCATAAAAGATTAGACTATGATTCTGCCTTATGCACTGTTTCATGCAAGAAATACTCCCTTTCTTTCTTTGTGTAACCTCACCCCCTATGAAATTCTCTATGGGGCCCTTCCTACACTAAGAGACCTAACCCCGACTCTAAGACCTAAGGATCCCTTCCACACACCCTTGCTTGACATACTTAAATCTCTTGTAAGAACTCAGCTATACCTGTGGAAACAGCTGGCCACTGCCTTCCAACCTGGGGACGAGGGGAATCCACATTGATATCAAGAAAGAGACTTCCTCTACATAAGATGACATCAGGTGTCATCCCTGGAAACCCGCTGGAAAGGACCATTCCAGGTGCTACTTATAACACCTACAGCAGTAAAAGTAGAGGGAATCACTTCCTGGATCCATGCCTCTCATCTCAAGCCTGTGCCATGTCCAGACTCTGGCTGAAAACTGGAAAAGACTGTTAACCCTTTCAAATTGCATATTCGCCACGTGGGTAAGGCTATAGACTCTCTCCTTGGCCACCCGTAGTCCTAACGCTCATCAGTCGCTTCAGCAGCGATGGCTGATCACAAATACTACTAGACAAGAAGTATGGTCTATCTTGCATACAGCCCCCTTAGGGACCTGGTGGCCATCTCTCCACCCAGACATTTGTCAGCTGGCTATAGGTCTTTCCTATTAGGATATCCCTGATGAAGAGGATCTCACTAAAATTCCATTAAATCCTTTCCGTACCATAGATAATGGAAACAAACATTATGGTTGTAGGGACAGGCAAGCCAGATGCAGGTTGGCTAGCCTATATTAGTATGTTTGCCCGGCAGACTATCAAAGCCACAAACCGCCACGGCTGTGTGGGGGAAAAGCCGACTTCTTCTGTAAGTCATGGGGATTTGAGCATACAGGGGCTGCCTGGTGGAACCCAAAATCCTCATCAAATTCAGTACACAGCATTGGCCATATTACCACTTAGAAAACCCAAACTGATGTCCAACAGAGGAGTCTCTAGATCCTCAAATTCTGTGTGACCTTTTTAACTCCTGCAAGTGCTCAAAAGGGTGAAAGGAAATTCCCCTATGTGAAGGCCTTTTTCCTCTTTCGCTCACATCCTGAACTATGCTTCTCCAATAGTTCCTCAAACTCAGCCTTCTGCTCCAGACTCTCTGCTGTCAGTCCCACCTCAGCAAACCTGATTTCTCTTCTCCAATTACTAGATCAAAAACCGAAACCTCCGCCGGTTCTCAGAGCATTGCCCTCTTGCTGAGGTAGCAGGTACTGAGGTACCCATCCATCCACTCACTTCTCTCTTTTCTTGTCAGTGCCCACACCGGGTCCCACCAGGTCCTCTTACCACTTAACCCAAAGCTCAAACCAGCTTAGGAGAGCCCTCAGACACCTATCGAAGATGTAATGAAAATGGCCTTTAAAGTTGCTTTGTCATCACTGAAAACAGGTTACTAAGAATTTAAAGTCCCTCACAGGCTTTTTGGGATACTCACTCCCGTCTTCCTTTCTGCTCTACCGATTCTACTGCTCAATTTATGTTGCTAGGAAAATCCCAAACCCCTTTCCCATTATTCCTTTACATCTCTCCTTCCTTATTCTCAGATCCACGGAGCTGCTCTCACCCCCCGCCTTCCCCGTCTTCCCCCTCTGTACCAGGCCCACAGAAAAATCTTCACTGAACTTCTCCAGAAGTCTTCACCATGGCTGACTTTAGGACTTTCAGCAAAAGAGTCTCTATAAATGAGTTCAGTGTAGATTAACTTCCTCTTTTTCTGTTGCCCTTTTCTACTTGGCTACTGGCTGGAAAAATCAGCACTCCTAAGCAAGACACCCCCTTAATAGTTTTTCACAGAATATGTTAACAAGGCCTCTGGCCTTGAGCTGGGGCTTCACAGAGATGGCTACATTTCTAAGATAAAAATTTCCAAACTGGGCTCCATGGTAACAGTTGGCAGGGGGATAAAAGAAAAGGAAAAAAAAGCTCTCTGCCTCCCAGGTGTCCTTGAAAAGTTAACTTGCCCACAATAAAGGAAAAAACAGAAAAAAAAGCTTCTTTTTGTGAATTTCTGCAGACTGTGAACTTCTGAGTCCCTTCTCTTTCATGTTGGGTACAAAATTCTGAAACTACCTAAACTTGGGGTTCAGGATGTTAATTGATTACAACAGAAGCAATGCCCTCTGAATCCGGTTGCAACCAAATAGGACTGTTTCCCTGTCTTTGGTGCTATCTTAAGTGCCGTGCCTTGTCCGTCCCTACAACAGTATAATTCTATATACTTAAACATTGTTCATGTTTTCATGAAATGGTCAACAGATGTGATTAATTGAGTAATGGTGAAGATGTCTCCCAGATTGCTCTATAATGACCCAGGTTCATTTGAAGTTCAAACACGGGGGCATACAACCCGGTTCCACTGGGAACATATATCCCTCACTTTAGCCATCATATTAGGAATTGGAGTTGCGGCAGTGGTAGTCACAGGAACCACTGCCCTGCTCCATGGTACACAACAGATGACCCAAATAGAAGCAGCAAGAGACCAAACTTAAAGATAATAGAAACCTCCATCACAGCTTTGCAGGAATCTTTTACATGTCTCTCTGAAGTTGTTTTACACTCCAGTTGAGAGTTGGACCTCCTCTTCATGAGAGAAGGGGGCCTTTGTGCTGCATTGATGTAAGAATGTTGTTTTGATGCCGACCATACTGAGGTTGTAAAAAAAACCTTTGAGTAAAATAAAAGGATGCCTTGAAAAGCATCAACGAGAGAGAGAGGCCCAAAAAGGGTGGTTTGAGTCTTGGTTCACACAGTCCCCCTGCTTATCTACGCTTTTATCAACCCTGGCCTGTCCAATAATAATCCTCATATTATTGCTAACTATAAAACCCTGTTTGCTCAACCATGTAATTTCTTTTCTCCAAGCTCAAATTGGATAAGTTAAACTTATGGTAATACCCCACTAGCAGACATAGAATGTGACACGTCCCAATAATCACTTTTATGATTAAAAGTAGCAAGAAGAAGAAGTGGGGAATGAAAGGTTAATAAAAAAGGTACTTGTAACTTCCTGTTTTTCTGTATGCTTAACAAAACACTGTTGAAATATTGAGAACTGTTTGTAATCTTGTTCCCAGATTGTGCTGTCCCCAACTGCCAAATTGCAGAATGTATTCCCTCACCCAGTTTCACACTAACCACCCACTCGCTCTGACCCATCAATAAATTTCCATCCCTGCCCTCTCCAAGGAAAGTATATAAGCTCTGCTTAAGCTGTTCTCAGGGCTCTCTGCTCTATTCATGTGAGCTCTGAGCCCCAGCTTGCTGGACCCCCAATTAACCCCTTGCTGTTGCATGAGACACTATCTTGGTGATCTCTTCCACCGACGCTTGCAGGAACATTACTTGGATGTTTGAATGTAGAAGAGAAAATCCAGTCATAAACGGATAGTCGGTAAGATTAAGAAGATAGTCGGTAGGTTTAGGAAGAAGAGTGAGTATAGGATTTGGAAAACAATATCTTTAGCAATAGGGGTTCGGTTAGAGAGTGAATGTAAATGTCAGCACATGTTAACAGTCACAATAATGAAGTGGGAAAAATATGTAGGAAAGCAGATATCAATAAAGACATTACGAAATCAGGCAAAGTATAAAGTGCGTGATACGATTAGACATTTTCAACAGAATTGAGTTAGAATATATAATCTTAAGAAGAAACAAATATGTAGTCACCAATAGGATTGTCATTTGAGAGCATTAGGCAACTTTGACATGGATGTTTTTTGTAATCTATGCTCACTTTCCATTTAGGCTTTGGTACAATCAAAAGTGTGACCTTTACATTTGTCTCCAGAATACTACTGTGATAAAATGTATATGTAGATGTGGTGACATGAGTGTTTCTTCCACCATTTCTGGGAGCAATATTTTGAAGACATATAAATGGGTATTGGGGGTACAAAGAGGTGTACACTGTGTCATTGAATATACAGATAATGCATGAATAGACCATAAGTGAATAAATAATATAACTGGTTCCACATTAAATAACGGATTGAATAGATATCTGAAAATATATAAGAAATCTTATATTGATATACAATCATTCATTCCAACCAATGATACATCTAATATTAATATTAGGGTTACGGTTTATCATGAAGATATGTTAGTTTTGCTACAAAAGTGATTATGGAAATCGAAAATAATGTGTTTGGAAAGAGTCAGTCATAATGCTGGCAATATGTAAACAAGGCCTCTGGCCTTGAGCTGGGGCTTCACAGAGATGGCTACATTTCTAAGATAAAGAAGTTACCAACTGGGCTCCATGGTAACATCTGGCTGAGAGAAAAAAAAAAGAGAAGAAATAGCTCTGCCCCATTCCCGGTATCCTTAAAATGTTAACTTGCCCAGAACAGAGAAAAAAAAAAAAAACAGAAACAAAAACTGCTTTTTATAAACTTCTGCAGATTGTGAACTTCTGAGCCCCTCCCATCCATGTTGGGTACAAAATTCTGAAACAATTTAAACTTGGGGTGCAGGGGATTAAATGATTACAACAGAAGCAATGCCCTCTAAATCCGGTTGCAACCAAATAGGACTGTTTCCGTGTCTTCGGTGCTATCTTAGTTGCCTTACCTTGCCTTGTCCATCCCTTTTCTCATGAAAAGACCAGTCGAGAAACATGGAGGAATGCATGTGCTCTGAAGCAGAAAATGATTGATAGTGAAACAAATGCCTATTAATTTTCTAACTTGTGGATGAAATATATATCCTATGATGTGCATAAATTGAAGAAATAGTAATCTACCAGTGTTGAATAAAAATGAACGTCAAAATACACATTATGTCCGATTGGAATCTACTTGCATTGATGTTAAACTGGGTCAGGTACTGTAGAAATATTAGGATTTGTGTTCACCATTCACTCAAGTTACTTTTCAGTATAGGAAAGAAATATGTTTTTATGGTTAATGAATATTTCTAAGAATAATCTTTGGAAAGTTGATTATAAATTTACGTATATGAATATGAATGAATTTCGTGAGTGTAAAATAAGACACATATTTCATATTTTGAAAAATCTGGAGAGTGTATATATATATATATATATATTGTGTGTGTGTGTGTGTGTGTGTGTGTGTGTGTGTGTGTGACTAAAGTCACGGTGGCCTGGACACCCTTCTTGTGAACCAGGAGTGATCAAATAAGTCTGCCATTAATACTTTTCCACTTCTCCAATTTGAGGCCTTCTGACTTTGGCGTTTAGATTCTTTATGTGAAATGGAGTCAAGAAAAAACCGAAGCACTTATGGATTTGCCTCTGCATGGTTTTGAAGAATTCATTTGACCCAAAGGATCCCTATTCCCCTTGATGGAGGTCAGGAACTTTACAGAGAAAGGCGAGAGACTTCATCTACAATGACTGCGAATTTTTGCCATTTTGATTTTGTATGCACACATGGGATCTTTCTTTACATCCATCAGGTGTTGGTAATCTAAGCCACAGCCTCACACAGGGCCAAGAGACTGATTCAGACACATCCCTTTCCAAAGCAGTTAAGCAAAGAGCCACAGGTGATGCCCACTCATTTCCATTTGAAAACTGGTTTCTTCAGGCTTCAGAAAGGGGTGGCGTGAGGCAAAGCCCTTCCTGACATTCAGGGCAAAAGAACAATAGGTAAGCAAAAGGCCCATAGCGGGGTTCCTCCACTGAGACTTTACTGGTCACACTGATATCTGAGTTTTCTGAGATGCTCGCCATTCCCTTCAGCTATCCAGTACATGGCCATATCACAGAGCTTGGAGGTGGTAAATATCTTGGACACAAAACCATGAGCCTATTCTTGAGTGTAGCCAGAATTCAGGAAGAAAATGGGAACTTAGGAAGTTTGTAGGTGTTGCCCTTCGATAATGCAAGCCACAATCCATTCATAAATTGGGCAGGATTGATGCTGGGAAGCTTTCTACTAGACAGGACACATCCATTGATGCATTCTCTTTTCTAATGTCTACAAAAACAGACACATTGGGATACACAGACATAGAAACACTTGCCTTGTCAAACGACTTACTAGAAACAGTTCACTCCAAACCAAACAAACCGCCTTTCTTACCTTTTCTCAGAACATGAGATAAAACCACAAACACACAACAAAAACCACAAAGGCAACGCCTTCCCCCAAGTAGGTCTGTGACTATTCGGAGTGTACTCTCACTGGTGAGCCTTACTATGTACCTCCAAAATGGCCTGTCCTGTCTCAGATCTGGTCTCTTTGGCCAACTCTGTGAAATTGTCAGGAGCCCGTGGTGAGCCACTACTTGCTTTCTCTGGAAAGGCCAGTCTTCAAAGCTTTCCTGGCATTTGGCCATCTTCACATCAATAGATACCAAGAAAGACTGACTCTGTCCTTACAAAATCCAAACAAATGAGCCCACTGGGACTGGGACTAGGACTGGCTCTGGGTGCCTGGAATCCTGGATCGCAAGTTCAGAGAGTTCCATCACCAAGGAATAGAGATGAGGTCACTTCCTTCAGGAACTGAATGAGGTCACTGCCTTTGCAACCACTTTTTCCTAACAGTTGCTTCCAAGGGTCCCATGAGATAGATGCTGCCCCTATTTCCCGTGACCCTCTCACCAGTTAGAATACTATATCACCCATAGGCACCCGTGAACAGCTCTGCACACAGGCCTGGATTGGTCCATCTTCTGTACATTAGGAACAGAGACACTCAGTCAGACACAACCCCTCTCCAGACAGGGTTGTTTTCCATGGAAGATGACTTTTGCTCTCTCAGGTCCTTAATAGCTGCCTACATCTTCTCCAGGGATTATTTCTGCATGGACCTTTGAGGTTTTCAGCAGGTGGTATATCCCCTACATTCCTATATTGTAAGACCAACACTTTCTCTGCTCTTTTATAAAGTTAGAATGAGGGAATAGTATATGGTTTGGGTTAATTACATGTTCGATTTGGGTTAGGAATCATTTTGCTGGATGAATAATGGTATTGGAAATCTGTGATATTTATAAAAATATAGAGGTGAAATATATGTATGAAAACAGAAATCTAAGTAATATTTGAAGCCCAGAAACGGATTGGGCCCTTGATTGGGAGACTTAGCTTTGAATTATGTCCTGCACAGATGTCTCAGATAAATCAATACACAATGGCATCGGACCTTGTACCTTGAATGATTGAATGTCGAAGAGAACATCCATTCAAAAAAGGATAGTCAGTAGGATTTGGGAGATAGTTGGTAGATTCAGAAAGAAGAGTGAGTATAGGATTTGGACCAAAAGTTATTTAGCAATTGGGTTTCAGGTAGAGAGTGAATGTAAATGTCAGCACAAATGAACAGTCAAAATGATGAACTGGGAATTTATGAAGGAAAGCCGATATCAATAGAGACATTAGGATATCAGGCAAAGTAAAGTGAGTGATAGGATTAGACATTTTCAACAGGGTTGAGTTTGAATATATAATCTTAGAAAGAAACAAATATGTAGTCAACAATTGGATTGACATTTGAGAGAATTAGGCAACCTGGACATGGATGTTTTTAGAAATCCATGCTCACTTTAAATTTAGACTTTGGTACAATCATAAGTGTGACCTTTGCTTTATTTTCCAGAATATTACTGTGATAAAATGTATATGTAGATCAGGTGACATGAGTATTTCTTCCACCATTTCTGGGAACAATATTTTGAAGACGTATAAATGAGTATTGGGGGTAGAAAGTGGTGTAGTATCTGTCTAAGAATATAGAGATAATGCAAGAATAGACCATACTGTGAATAAATAATATAATTGGTCCGCTTTAAATAATGGATTGAGTTGATATCTGAAAATATACAGAAAATCTAATGTTGATATAAAATCATTCATTCCAACCAGTTATACTTCTAATGGTAATATTAAGGTGATATTTCATCATGAAGAGTGTGTGAGTTATGCTTCAAAAGTGATTATGGAAATCGAAAATAATGTGTTTAGAAAGAAGTCTTGTTAAAAAACATGGAGGAATACATGTGTTCTGAAGAATGAAGTTATTGAAAGTGAAACAAATGCCAATAAATTTGCTAACTTGTGTATGAAATATATATCTTATGATGTGCATAAACTGAAGAAATAGTAATGTACAAGTGTTGACTAAAAATGAACATCAAAATACACATCACGTTCCATAGTTATCTACTTGCATTGGTGTTAAACTGGGTCAGTTACTGTAGAAATATTAGGATCCGTATGCACCATTCACAGAAGTTAGTTTTTATTTCTAGGAAACAAATATGTATTTCAGGTGGATGAATATTTCTGAGAATAATCTTTTGAATATTTGATTATAAATCCACATACATGAATACGAATAAATTTAGGGAGTGTACATTGAGACCCATATATTTCATATTATGAAAAACTTGGAGAGTGT